>NC_064413.1:43922500-44262500 GCF_023375975.1 Astyanax mexicanus | reverse complement strand
GCTGTCCATCTGAATCAATACAAGCCAGCGTGCGCCTTTAATGGCTATCTGATGACTTACAAGCAATGGTAATCTGTGTCTTTGTCTTTGTGAAGTGCGTGTTGTGAAGGCTCGGCTGGCTGACTCAGCAAGGAAACTGTGAAAGAAATCCGATGGCTCACTTTCAGTCACCTCAATGCAAATGGCCTCTCTCCATTGTTTGATGTAGTCCACTTCTGAATAAATATACACTGGGCACACAACGAGCAAGGTGTGTGTGTGTGTGTGTTTGAGTACATGTTTGTAATAGTAATGTATCTGGACCCATTTGCAAATAATGTAAAACTGTATCTGACATCAGAGAAATTTGTCTATATATGCACAGAAAATTCTATCAAGTCACTGCTCCCCATTATTACCACACACTGCACTATCAACTGGGGGTGGTTTTACCTTTTAAGGTTTCACAGTGCTTCCACACACAGATTCACTGATCATCTCCAAAAAGTCAAAAGTGTGATTAATCACTAAAGATGACCCAACTGTCATTCTGCTTTTGTCTTAATGGAAACACCAACAAATCTGTGTGTGGAGGCACACAGGACATCAGTACCACAATGATGCCAGATGTCCTTTAGTCTTTATTACAGGCACTTTGAAAGTCCAACATCACATTAATGAGGTCCTTTAACAAGTGGCCCTACTTAAAAAATAAACGTACACTTGCGAAATGGTGCACTATTTCAACAGGACAATGCTTGTCCACATGCTGCTGCCATCTCAACAGCTTGTCCTGAAGACACAGAGACTACGCCAGCCCCATTGCCAGACCAATCCCTAAATAAAAATGTGTGGGATGTGATTGGTTGTGTTACATTTACCACTTCATACTGAGATCTGTCATGTTGTGTTACCCATGTGTTATACACTACTTCAGTAATTTGCCCATATCAGTCTAAATTTGAATCATTTATTGTTCCTGGTAACCTTTAACTCAATAGCAATCTGACACTTTCTTTTGAGTGCAACTACTTTTTTGATGATGAGTATGTGTAACGCTACAGATTAAAAACTTTAATATAGGGTGCGTAAACTAAGAGCTTAGTCTTATAACAAGCGTATGTCAAAACCAGCAAGAAAATGAGACCAAACCTCAGAGCCAAAAATCACGAAACCAAAAGAAAAACCATGAGTCAAAAGTGATAAAAAAGACGAAAATCATGGATATACACACAAAAAAAAGCTTGGTATATCGGTGGTAAACAGGGTAAATACTTTGTGACAAGTGTACCAAGCAAATATACAGGTTTATATACAGGTGTAAATGAGTAGCAGCTGAAAACTATTCAGAATTCTGGGGATGATGAACATGAGAGTGAGATGGGATTAGTTAAGTCCAGATACGTAACTCTGGTAGATGCATGAAGGGGATTGTAGTTCTGGATTGTAGTTTGTCCATAGACGGGAACGGAAAGATTGGAAATCTGAACTACATAGTCTGTAGCAGATGTATTAGTATATGTATACACATCTACACAACATGTGTACATTTATCTGTGTGTGTGTGTGTGTGTGTGTGATTGAAGACCTCTGTATTGCTGTTAGAACACATATTTGCAATTTTCTCCATTTATCCTTCTATGGTTTCTTTATTCCACCTCAATCACCAGATTATGGAAATCCTACTGCTTTGGAATCAGAAAGTACTTCTTTGGCTATGCAAGCTCATTTTTGTTAATGATGAAGAACCGGACTGCTGTGTTAGCACTGCATTGCAGAGAGGAGGAGGAGGAGGAGGAGAAGGAAAATCTAGGGGGATCGCAGGCTGTAGTAATGTGGACATAATTATATTTGGCAAGGGCCACAGTTCATTGTCCTATTTGTGTGTGTGTGTGTGTGTGTTTGTGTGTGTGCATGTGAGTGATATGGTGCAGTGTGCGGTCTCCCGTCAGGGTCTCAGTGCCCCTGACAGTTTCATTAAAACCTCAGCTCCCTCCTGCCAGGAGGAATAAAGTATTTATAAACAAATCTCAGCACTCCTCTCCAATTGTCTCTTCACAAGAAAAGTCCTCCATTTGTTGCCCTGGATCAATGGGCCCCAAACGCCCTCCTGCCCTGCTCCATCTGATCTGTTGATTGTGGGGTCTCTTTTAATTCCAGGTATATATCTATCTTTGTAATGCTTAAGCAGGGTATTGACTTAAGGTGACATATTGGCCCTGGCACTTAGTGCAGTCTATGGGAGCTGTGTGAGCAGGGCATCTCTTCCTGGGGACTAGATACCCTGAGTTAAAGAGGAAATCTGGGCTTTTTTTGCAATGGTACCATTCAGTTGCTCGTATGGCCTTTTAATTTGTGTCAAATTAAGCCTTATCTATGAATAAGCCCCTGAGCAGAGGAAGCTGGAAAAATTGAAAAGGCTGTTGACAGCGCTGCAGATGACTCACTCAGCTTAGATGTGCACATATTTTTAGGAGAAAGACAGTAAAAGAAGGCTTATGGGACATCGTATGACTGAGGGCTCAGAAACATCCGTGCAATTATTGACAAAAATGGCTTCTTCGTTTTAAAATGCAGCAATTACATCTACGTTCTACCGTGAGGTCGTAAGGTTATATCATTTCACATACCAACACTCTTTCAGTGGGTTAGACCTTCAACTCTGACCCTCTCACTACATATTCATCTTTTATGAGCTCAGAACATACTATCATCAAATGGTAATATGGAAGGAGACTGTAAAACAGGGGAGAACTGTGAGAAGAACTCTTTTCAGATAAGTGCAGTCAGGAATGAGAGATGTGTCAACCTATGAATTTAAAGCAAAATTATTTAGCATCGTTACCTTAAAATACCAAATTTAAAACCCAATTTACATTCCGCAGAATCAGGTCAATATCATTGCTGCTCTGGGGTTGGCATGCTGCTATCTGCACTCTGTAACTCTGGTGAAGGCAGGACAAAACTCACAAGAACTGCACAACAGTGCATAACTCGAGTGATATTAGTGTAAAATCCTGTAATATTATCAACACCTCAGCCCATAAGTTCTGTATTTCCCAGCTTGTCCAAAAATGTGTAAAGCATTTTATTTAAGGTTGGCTGTAGGGTGAAGCCCAAGAACCCAAAAAGCCCAAGAGCGCTGCTTAAAAGAAAGGAGACAGGTATGTTTTGTAAAGACATTTTTTTAAACTTATAATCAAGGTAGAAATGGAATGTATAGTATGTTAGATTAGGAGGAGGATGGACTCCAGTAATATTATTCCTCTTAAAATATATATTTTGTTAAAAATAAAGGGCTGACACCTAACAGCTGGGATGCTGTGGCCAATTATGATCCAATCAGCAACATTTAACCCAAAAACTAATCTAACCTTCCCATCACAAATACACTAGTCATCCACTATGCCACAAGATCTTTACAGCCCACAACACCTTCAGAAGGCTCAGCAGTGAATTCTGGCATCTCATACTCTCTCCTCTCCAAGCTCAATAAATGGGACATTACACGATTTTACCCACTACCTTGATACCACCATTCCAACATCACATGCATTAAACAGCCTATGTCTACATTCTCTTCCACACTATTGCCTTCCTCAACTAACCTCATTTCTTCTTATCCACAATCACTGACTAGATCTCTCAGCTACTTCTGACAGTTTCTTTCTCAACTGCCCTCAGCAAACAGCCTCAAAACCCACATTCCACTAACACAGACGAGATTTTCTAAAGATCCCCTTACATATATATCAATCACATATAAAATCTTGAATGGAAAAATCTGAAAATAGCAAAACTATTGCAAATTAAATATTGGGAAAAAGACTGTTACATTAGGATGAGGTGCAGAAGTCAGAAAATCGCTGAATTACAGATGATTGCGCTGAAAGCAGACAGAGTTAAGTCTGGCAAATTGTCTTGTTTCTGTGCTGCTTCTAATCACAGTAGCCTACATCATCATCTAAAATTTCTACCCATAACTGCAATAAATGGAAACACGACTTTCACCTTTCTTTTTGTTGCTAAAATTGCATTTCTGATAATCATTTTTATGAAACATTTGTGTGGAAACCAGCCATTCTGAAAATGTGCCTTATTGAAAACCTCATAGGAAAAGTGAAATTGTGAAAATACTTTTTTTTTTGTGGTAGAATAAAGTGGAAAAGTCTGATATTTGTTCAATTATAGATGATTCTGCTAAAAGCAGACAGAGTTTAATTTCTCTGTTCTGCTTCGGTTTATATTGTAGTTTTTACTGTATTGTACTGGATGAAAACATGACTTATTTCACATTGTTTCTGCAGAAAAGTCATAATTGTGCATGGAGTTTATGGAACGTTTTTTACATCTTATTTTCTTCATTTTGTAAAATAGTTAAAAACGTGTGAAGCTTGCATATATGTGATGTTCACTTTCGTCAAAGTACCTATAGGCAAGCCTGTTCACTCTGCAGCTACCCTGCAATGTGGCCAGGCAGTTATTTCCAGTCATGCAAGACCAGCCTCCTGTCTGTTTGATTGGGGAGGTACCAAAATACTGGAAACTAAAGGTCAGGTTACTGTTTTAGAAGCATGTTTAACACCACCAGTACGCTGAACCCCCTTCTCTCTTTTGGCACTCTCTTTTTTTTTTTTTTTTTTTTTTTGAAGGGTGGGTCTTTATCCTTAAGCAGACACCATGATTAGCTTATTATACTATTTATATTAACAATGTCAACATTTGTAAATATACAGCATAGACTGTACATAGTTGTGTACTGTGCTATTGCCACTAATAGTAAAATTATATTTAGAACTATTGTTTATTGTTATTGCACAATATCCACTCAGAGCTTAGTCAAAAATAACATTTCTTCTTCAGCAGTGTGTCAAGACACTCATCACATCTCACCTTCCAGTGCAGCATGCTGTCTGCTGGGGAAGATTGTGCCTACACTCACTAAGCTTATTGAATGTTGGTTGACTTGGCTTAAGCCTAATGAATTCATGTTGAGTAACCACTTTCTGCCTGCGCAACTCAATAAAAGCCCTTTTGTGTCATCACTAACGGGCACTATCAGACTCGCTGCAGGTGTTGATTTTATGAACTGCCTTTGGCTTACACGTCGAACTGTCTGCCGTTCTCCTTCAACACAAGTTCAGCTTTCGAAGACACGTCCTACCAGTGACAATTAGAGTACAGTGTGCTTCTTTGTAGGTTCCCCTATGACTGAGGAATTAATAGTCATTTGCGCTGTTTTGACAATACCTGAAATTTTTTGGCAGCTTGTCATCTCACACACACTGAAAACACACAACTGCTTGTGCAGCCTCTAGGTAATTTATAGCTCTGGGACCCAAATAAAGAGCATGATAAACCTTAATCGTTTGTAACAATTAAACTTAAAGACTGCACAATTTGGGAGGTCCCTTTAGAGAGAGTAAACACTCAACAAACTCTTACCTATCAACAACATATTAATGATGTAGCGGTCGTAATGCATGTGAATACATTCAACAGATTTCCAATAGACTTTATTAACTGTAAAAAAAAATGTATTTGTAATTTACTAAATTGTTTTTATAAAAAGTACAGTTTATATCTGTGATTTTAAAAGGGCTGCAACAAGATCTTATAAAATTAGTACATATACTAGTGCATATAAAAAAATAGCATATCATGGAAAAGTAACTTTATTTCAGTAGTTCAGTTAAAAGTGTGAAATGCATATATCATTGTTACGAGATGATTATGGATTGCAGCCAATGAAAACCCAAAAATTCAGTGTCTCAGAAAAATTAAATGCTATACGGTATAAGATCAATTGGTGCTTTTTGCAGTATGGGTAGAGTGCTAAGTCCTGCTGGAAAATGAAATACGCACCTCCATAAAAGTTGTTATCAGAGGGAAGCATGCACTGACCAACACCAGCAGATGACATGTCTCTCCAAACCATCACTGATCATCAGTAAATGTTGTATTTCAATTGGAAATCCAGGGAGCAGAGTCTGGAGGAAGAGTGAAAGACACACAGTCCAAGCTGCTTGAGGTCTAGTGTAAAGTTTCCACAATCAGTGATGGTTTGAAGAGACATGTCATCTGCTGGAGTTGATCCACTGTGTACTGTGCTATTCATGCTTCCCTCTGCTGACAATTTTTACGGAGATGCAGATTTCATTTTCCAGCAGGACTTGGCACACTGCCCACACTGCCAAAAGTACCAATCGGCCTTATATAATAATCTAATCTTCTGAGACACTGATTTTTGGGTTTTCATTTGCTGTAAGCCATAATCATCAACATTTTGGACTGAATTACTGAACTAATTAACTTTTCAATGATATTCCAATTTGTTTGAGATGCAATATTTTGGAAATATTCACTCTTGTCTATTGGTGGTGCTCTTTTGGCAAATACACACAACCTGTCTGAACTTTTGGACTGTGGTTTGGCCTTATATGCCTAATACTGTAGAAAATACTGTAACCACTGCTCCAAATCTGTCCAAGGAGCAGGATTGGGACAGCAGTCTGCCACTGAAGAAGCTCCTTTGTGTGGTAATGGCACTGTCCAGAGAATGGTGAGCATTGACCATGATGTTTAGCAGCTTACTGAGGGCCCTTCTTTCTGCCACTGTTGTTAAGGACTCCAGCTCTGTTCCTAGCTAAGGACCAGCTTTCCTCACCAGCCTGTTGAGCCTGCTTTACTAACACACTACAGCACAAAAGAGAGGATGCTGGCTACTCTAGACTGGTAGAACATCAGCAGGAGTTTTGAGCATATACTGAAGGACCTGTGCTTATTTTTGCTCTGACCAGTCCACCTTGTCATTCATACAGTACAGGCAAAATAGATTCAAAATGTAGATTCTCACTAAAGGCATCAGAACTATGAAAGAACACATATGGAGTTATGTACTTAACAAAAAATGGTGAAATACCTAAAAAAAAAAATGTTTATATTATAGTTTCTTCAAAATAGCCACCCTTTGCTCTGATTACTGCTTTGCACACTCTTGGCATCATTCTCTCAATGAGCTTCAAGAGGTGGTCACCTGAAATGGTTTTCCAACAGTCTTGAAGGAAGGAGTTCCCAGAGGTGTTTAGCACTTGTTGCCCCTTTGCCTTCACTCTGTGGTCCAGCTTTGATGCCTTCAGTGAGAATCTACAATGTAAATAGTCATGAAAATAAAAGAAAACGCATTGAATGAGAAGGTGTGTCCAAACTTTTGGCCTGTATTGTATATACACCAAGGTATTTGTAAAAGTAAGAGTTTTAACAAGGTGCCAGAGGCATGTCACCAACATTAATAAAAAAAATGTTAACTGAATCAAATTTCCTTCACAAGCTTTATAAATTCACTGACTCTTCAAAACATAACCCAACTGTCATCAAACTTAGGGTGGTCTAAGCAACTGTCAGAAGATTTAGCTGATTCAAAAGGAAACCTTCACTGTGAACTAGCCATGACCCAACTATGATCACAAACTCAATGTCTGACAAATTCAGCAGAACATCTGGGTAAGCCTGATGAGATTTGGAAACATGGCCATCTGTGAACATTGGGTAAATTTATCATGCTTTGGATTCTGTTTGCTGCCAGTGGCATTGGCAATATTACACATTTGGAGTGAAGAATGGTTTCCACAAAATACCAGAAAATCCGGGATACAAATGTTGAACCGTCTGTTAAAAGACGAAAGCTGAAAAAGAAGATGGTTTCTACAACAGTAGAAAAATCCAAAGCACACTGGTGAATCCACCATGGACTATCTGAAGGGAAACAAACTGAAGCTTTCGGAATGGCCCTGACAGTTGCCCGACCCAAACATCAATAAGAATTTGTGAAAAGACTTTAAATAAGCTGTGCACCAAGACGACCTAAGAACATATCAGAACTTTGAGGCCTTTCGCAAAAAAAAGAGTGAAAAAAAAAACCTCCAAAACTATTAGAAGAATTGAAAGATTTTGAGCTACAAAAGGGTTTCTGCCAAAAGGAGTGTTTCAGTTCAGATTCTGAAAGTCCACCCATCTTTTCTTTTGCTTCTTTCTGGTTGGGGTCACGATGGGTCCAGAGATTTCCTAGAATCATAGGGAACAAAGCAGGAATAGTCCCTGGATGGGCAACAGTGCACCGCAGGGTACCACACACAACCATTCACACAACCCCTCACATCTAGGGGGCAATTTTTTGGAGGTGGGATGAAAGCTAAAGAAGCCAGAGGGAACTCACATGAACATGGAGAGAACACACTAAGCTCCTCACATACAGTGACTGGAGCAGGGATCAAAACCCCAACTCCAAGCTCCTGAATCTGTGGCGCCACTATACATTTTTTTACGTATGTATTTTTGCAGAGGGAACTTTATTAATGTTAATTTATCATGTTGTTTAAGCCTGTGGATCATTGTTCGCATTGTTCCTGTTTTAATCCTCCTTAAACATTTAATCTTAAATAAAAGGTATATGTTTCTTCAGTGTTGCAATGTTAATCAAATCTGGTCGGGGGGAATTTTGGGGCTCGATCTAAGCTCTAAAAACAGTGCTATGTTAATGAGGAACTGGTTGTTTTTGTCCACTGAGTCTGATTCATCAGTTCCACCCAAGTCTCTGCTCATTATAATACCATACAACAATTTCCTGAGCCAGAGAGGTTCATGCATATTACCCCATGCTCTATTCTGGAGCTTGTTTCTACACCATATTGATGAATACAGGCCTTTGTGTTGTTCTACTCATTGTAAATGTAACCTCACAATAAGACGATCAATGCTATTGAGTGCAGTATACTTAAATAGCGTCTCATTTAAAAGAACAAAGTGATTATTCAGACCAGAGCCTGCATTGCATCATTATGCAGAGAAAGAAGCAAGAGCTTTCAGAAGCACCAGGATCCACTTGTGCACAATGATATCTATATGCAGATGCACATAGACCAGCATGTTCACACTGGGTATTAGGGTATGTATCCTGGATGGTTTGGTCAGAAGAGACCAGCATATAGTACCGCAAATAGTGTGAACGGTGTACAGTGTGTATTAATCACTCAAACCACATTGTACTATAGTGTGAATGCCAAAAAATCTCGATGCATCCCTGTCTGTTAAGCTTCACTCGCATTAACCACGTCACACAATACATAATAACCATGAGACCATGCCATCCACCATCTGTCTGAGTATCTGCTGAGCACGGTATAATAACAAGCTACCAAGCTAGGCAATACAAGGTGATACTAGAGAATTATTGTGGGCTATTTGGGCTAAGGAAGGCTATTAAGGCTAAAAGAGGATAGCTTTAACTATATCCAGCCCTCCTTCCGCAAAAATGATCTGAGATGACACATTTAAAACCTTGGTTTTAAATGTGGTTTCTCCCAAAGTTTGGTTCCTCTCAAGGTTATCTCCTTCTCCAGCTCCGAGGGATTTTTTCCTTGCCTCTTGCTTAATGGGGGTTCTGTATTTGTCACAATCGACCCTGGCAGTTCACCTCCAAGACAAAGGAGGTCACTCTCTCCCCAGTTTTTATTTGCACACCTGTTTTCATTGCTCACACTATTTAAGAATGCCGCACCTGGGCGCCGAAAGTGGTCCAGCGGTCTAAAGCGCTACCACTATGAGCAGGAGGTCGAAGGTTCGAACCCCCGCTCATGCAGCTTTGCCATCAAGCTGCCAGCGCTCAGAGGGAGCAAAACATACCCTGCTCCCTCCGGGTGGGTAGAGGGCGCTCTCTCCCCACACTACTTCTACTGTGATGTCCACAGCACAGGGCGTCTGTAAGCTGATGTATCAGAACCGAGTGGCTACGCTGTCCTCCGAGCGTAGCCACTCGAGTAAACTGGGGGAAAAATGGGAAAAATTAGAAATAAAATTATAAAAAATAAAAAGAATGCCACACCTGAACAGTGGTGCAACATCTTGTTGGTATCTTTACTGCATTTCGAAGCAGTTCTAGTTGTCTCTGTTTGTTCTGGTGTTTCTGACCCTGATCTGTTATTTTTTGACTACGATTTTTGTATTTGTCCTTGCCTGTTTTGGTTTTTCCTGAATTTGGATTCAATAAACCTGAGTTTGGAGCCTCCCGTCTGGTCTTGTGTGCCAGTATTGTATGTTCAATGTTTTGTCTGATTCTCTGTCCTAAAATTACATTTCTGTAAAGTCGCTTTGTGACAACATCAATTGTAAAAAGTGCTATACAATTAAATTAGATTTGTTTGATTTGATAAAACCATAGGTGTAAACAGCTAAGCATTTCATCAACCGTTTGTGACTGGATCAACCAACACTAATGTAAATGCCAGGTGTGAACAGGGCCTTAGGCCTCGTTGTGGCTGTTCATCTTGGGTGCTGTCAATCCACCCTGACTGTTTCACATCACAGATCAGACAGATGTCCTCAGAGATGTGTGTGTACCGTACCAATAAAAACTGAAGCGTCAAATAGTTATTTGGAACTGTTCAGAAATAGGGGCTGCTAAAGCTGCTAAAAATGCATCAGCCAATTAATCGGCTGCATATTTATGCAGCACAGGTAAAGTGATTAGCATTCCTCTCTGATGTGGTTGAGGAGCTTGTTAGTAGTGCATGGCAGGTGGTTGAGAAAGATGTAGCTGCATCTTCATCCATATTGAAGGAGACATGATCTAGTCTGCTAAGTCAGCGTGGTGCTGATTCCAGCAGGAGCAGGACCTACCACAGTGGGCATTACTGGGAAAATGATTTAAATAGTATTAATAATGTTAGAGAAACATTGGTGTTCTTTCTTTTGACGTATACTTATGCATTATCATGGTATTGTTATTAATTTTCTCCCCTCAGCTCCCTTCTAGCTATGATTTGGTGTGCAGAGCACTAACATTTCCCCAAATGCTCTAGCTAAAAATTGTTTTTCAGATTATATTAACTGTCCTTATCTTGATGGAAGAACTAGAAGAATTTCTGATGATATATATGCAGTCTTTTTCTGGGTAAATTTACCTAAACAATAACGATAAAACGTCTGATTGATTAATTACGTCTGGTTGTTATATGGGTGGTTAGTATCAGAACTATATCTGAAAAGAAAGCGATAAACATGGTGTGCACAGTGTAAATGCAAAAAAAAACAAAAAAAAAACAGTTTAAACCAAATCAAATATGACTGTTCAAACCTTTTCAGCTAGATGTTACTGTATATTACTACAAAATGCATCCATCTCTTACTTAAAGCACAATTATGGGGGGTTATTTTTGCTTCTGGCCTCTATAGTCTGGTATAGTCATAGAATACCAATCACACTATACAGTTGTACACAAAACAATTTGTTCACAATACAAATCTGCCTTCTGTAGTGAAACAAAGAATGTGAGCTAATGTGGTAGAGAACTATTTCAAAATTGTACACAAATAGGACCCAAAATTATGAGATTTTATACCATAGGTCTAATATAGCTCCATTAAAGTTACACAGTGCAGTAGTAACATTCCAATCCAGATTGGCAATTACAGAGACTCTTTTTCTTATTACAAGTAAGAGGAGCATTATAATGATTATGTTGTAACTATGCCTTAAAATAAAAAGCTTCAAAATGTTACTTTAGCTGAAAGCCTCACTGTTCCTTCAGTTCAACCCCTGACATGAGTTTCTCCTCTGAGTTTAATTTGGTATCCACCCTCCTGTGTAGTTTGATGCTGGTGCAAGATCAGCATTGATTGGACGTCTTTGCTGCCTTCTCTTGTCAGATGGAATCCACTGTCTTATAGCCGCCTACATATGCCATTCACTGTCCAACCAAGCCACAAAACCCTACCAGCATGCTCCACTTATCCCTGAGAGTCTATCCTACATATTCCCTACATATTTAAATATATATCCATGCTATCATACCAATTACAGATCTAATCTTCATTCCCAATGATAATACTTCTAAAATATTATGCTTATTTATTACTTTTTTATTACTGTATTACTTTGGTTGAGGTTAAAAATGCTTAGATGTTTTTTTTTTAACAAGTGTTTTTACTTTCACTGCATTTTCTTTTGACAGAGAAAAAAAAAACAGGCTTCTCTTAATGGGCTCCAGGTCCTCAGAAGTCAAATATTAGCTTTTAGCATAGGATAGATTCCAGTTTGCCTTACAGGTTTACAAGTCAGACCTTTTCTTCGATAGGAGGTAAAGGAATAGCCACGAACATGCGAAGGCACAGAACAACCCATATTTCCAAAACTAACACTGTCTGAAATTGTAGATTACTACAGCTCTCTTTAATGTGATTTTTAGACCCTAATTTAATCTAAGACATTACAGTTTGATGTTCAATTTAATGATGTTTAATTTATTAATTTATCAATTATTTTTGATTGTAGGTAGAGAGACCCGTTGCAACAAGGCAAGCAAACCAAACAATTTCCTAAAGCCCTTTGAATTAAATGCAGCAACAAATTACGTGAGGGCTCCTTTAATTCTTTGATGGTCAATGCAAAGAGGCAGAGGCGTGCAGACATAGACATCAGACATCAGCACCACCAACTCTGCCCTTTATCAACCAAAGTGCCCTTTTGAAACTTTTTTTTTTATATTATTATTATTAAGATTTTACTGAGGCCGGTTTGAAATGATCTTTTGAAAACCTGAGCGATTAAAAACGAGTGAAAACAGAATGCCCTGAAATCAGCTGGCACACACCCGACCTCTCTCTTCCTCTGTCATGTGACCCGGGCGGTCGCGCGCAAGGCACACTAGATGCGCTGCAGTTCAGTTCAGCGAGTCTTCAGCACAGCACACACGGCAACAGATAGGCTTCTTCTCCCCCGTGTCCCACCAGCCAGGTAACATACACATCAAGTAAAATCCTACCGTTTGACCTCTAAGCGCAACATGAAATCATTTTGTTGTGCAGTAATATGTCTCATACAGCACCAAACTACTAAGCATCTTTAGCTGACTGGTCACCACATAAACTAGCTGCTCTAGCCCAAATCAATGATAGATATTGTTTTTTTTATAATGAAGTGTTCCAGGTGCGCTAAAAAGTGCCATTTTCTTAACTGCTTTTGACGAAGGTGGCATCTCTGCTCTGCTAGCTATTCTTCTGGGATAATCAATATCGTCGCTGTCCAATGAATAACAAGTATTTCCATTTTTGTCGATTTGTAGTTTACCACATAATTTGAACAGACAAACTGTCCCTTACAATGTGCCAAAATTTCTTGATTAAAAAAACAATAGAAATACTTCAAAATGATCTGAAATAAACTCTTTTTACATTGACTTCCATTGAAAGTTTAGAGGGTTTTTTTCTCTCTCCTGTTAAGTTGCTGTTTTGGAGATACGTGTCTTTTATTAGACAGCGCCGATATACCAAATGGGGTTAGGAATAACCTATAATAACCTTATAATTTCATTTATCACGTGACCAGACTGGTGTTTGAAGTTTATGAAGTTTGTATCACTAATACCTAGGGCTGGTGTGACAAGTTTAAATATTTTATCATGATCTTTAAAGAAATGTTCACATAAATACACAATATTTATCATCGTAGTTAGACACAAATTAAATGTTATGTTTATTTACAGTGATTTTTTTTTAATCCAATAAAACATCACTAATTACTCTGCTTGTAAATGAATATGCAGTTCCTAAGTGTTGTTTAAACAGTAATGAAATCCATAATGCATTCAGAAAAGTGCTATAAATGCTACTTGTACCAATATCAGTGCTGCAATAAAGCACAGAGTGAATGTAAGTTAGTATGTTCCTCTGGCACTGTAGAGAATGTTGTTTTTATGTTGTTAGTGCTGTCAGAGCGGCCGTGAGCTGCAGTGCTGGTTTTGTTTATCTTGTGTATGAGTGAGGACCAGAGATGTATTCAGAACAGCACCTGCTGGGCTGTGTGCCTCTGGTGCTCGAGTCTTACCTGCATCATCTCAGCCTCTTAGCACATCCGCTGACACATGTTAACACTGCCTTATTAGAATGCTGCTCAATATTAAAGACGACACACTTGCTGTAAGTGGGTGAATGAAAAGCTCTCAGTCTGCACTGACTGTCAATGGATTAGAATGCCATTTATTCATTCGGCACTACAATTTTAACTGATTATACTATTATACACTTAAGTGTGTCTTTAGATGGATTTCAGTCAGTGAGGAGACAAATTCTTAGTCAAAAAATATTCTTAAGCTGAATATCCTACAAGATTTCATTAAATTTGTACATATATGACTAAAAGTGTACCATTTGCACAAAAAGCAGATATTTTAGGATAAAAGAAGGTGCATCCACAGGTGAAAGATATTGCAGATATTCATTCTGTATGTATACTACTACACACTAGGGGTGTGCCATATCGTATCGTACGTGAAAATATCGCCAAAAAATTGTAATATCGTGAATGATATTATACCCTGAAATATCGTGCTATATAACCCACGCTAATTATCACATCAGAGTACTGCTTTTTTGCCGTTTTTAGCTAAATACAAATTCACACTGTTCCCATTTCTATTATATATCTACTGAATACAGATTATATCTGTCCAGTATCATTTATTTTACTTTAATCCAGTATACATGGAGATATTTGAAATGCATTACTAGTATCATGACATTCTGGATCATTGACTTCTGTTACAAATCTGATAAAATTATTATTTTTTAATATGTCAGTTAGCCATACCATAGTAAAATACCATGAAATATCGTGATATTATTTTAAACCATATCGCCCACCCCTACTACACACTACACCTCCTAACAATTGGTGATGCTGTTTTGCCAAATACACACAATCTGCCCTTTATGTACTTGAAAAAGAATTGAGAAAACAGTGTACTTTCAACCACATTTCTACATTCATTTAACATACATTTAGTGCACATTATAGGAGATCTGAAATGGTCTTTTAGATGCATATATATGAATCCTTCAGGTATTTTTGTCTTGTCATAAAAAATAACTAGACCTACATGTTTGTAATTGGAAGTATCTGTTTTAACACAGATGGGAATTAGCCATTTTGTATTGTCCCATTTATCAATTAAATCCCAAAGTAAAAGGAATCTGTCGGATTAAAAAGATGTTGCACAGTCTGTAACTATATAAAATACATATAAAATTGTCTAGTAATTAGTCAGATTTAAATGTAATTTTAAGAAGAACAACCATCACACTGCCATCCTATACAAAGATACAGTAAAATAACTAATCTTTGGAAACACACTTCAGATGTAAACATTCAGATGTATGTTTAACTTTTAGGAAAAATGAAAAGCACACTGCAATGTTATATATGTTATATATTATATGTTAAATATTAACTTATCAATTCTAAATGAAATACTAATTAATTCTCGAAAATAATATAATTACTCTCAAAACAATATCAATCATATACACTCTGATACATAAGAAAAATGGTGTATATTTATACTATACTATATATAATGTTTTTGCTACTACAGCACTGGATCATCTTTAGCACTGTAGCTCAGGTGCTGCAGGGCCAGTAATTTCCCCACTGTGATTCCAGACTGGATCAGTCCTGCGTTAGACAACCTCATCAGCTCCTGGCTTTGACAGATGGCTCACACAGGTTTAGGAGTAGGAGAGGGTGTTCACATTATGGTCTTACTGCCCTTACCCAGCCTTCTGAAATTGTCTGACTGTCTCCTGGATCAGAGTGTAGTATGGATTGATACTATTTTCAGAGAGATTGGATGCTGCTCACCTGAAATACTGCCTCTAATCTCTTTACCTTTCAGTTAAAAAAAAAAAAAAAACAGAAAGAAAGAAATCACATTAGAAGCTCATGCCTGGAAACGAGAGATCTCTGCAGCATCAGACTAAGAGGAGCATGCATGTGTGTGGCTCTGTGTGAGTGAGTGACAGAAATGATGTGATAGAGAGGGGAAGAGAGGGAAAGAGAGAGAGAGAGTAAGAGCATAATAGAAAAACACTGCACTTGGGTGATGTGTGGGTGTGGTGGCTGTCAGTATTTAGAATAGCGAATAAAAAGTACAACAGTGAAGCAAAAACACCAGTACTCTAGTGAAAGCACTCTGATAAAAAACAAACAAAACAGCATGGTCACCTCAAGGTGGTTAAGCTGGCTGTCCAGTTTAGATTTTGACCAGGCTATGTTTCCATTTGAGATTGATGGTGCAGCTGGTCTACAAGCTCCTTGATCACCAGCAAGAACATTCTAGTCAACCATCATGGTCAATTTAGATAACCAGCATGACCAAGCAACAGCAGAACAACCAAGTTGGTTGACCGTAACTGCTTAGCTGGTTGATCATCACGGCCAAGCTGGTTTTCAGCATAAACAGCAAAACCTTGCTGGTTGAACATCTTTGCCTAGACAGTTGACCATCATGGCCAAGCTGATTTACCAACATGAGCAGCAGAACCTTGTTGGTTGGTCATCATGGCCAGCACAACCAAACTGGTTGACTATAACGGCTAAGTTGATTGACTTGCATGACCAGCATAACCGAGTTGATTGGCCAGGAATACCACCATGACCAAGCAAGAACATGCTAGTCAACCATCATGGCCAAGCTAGATAACCAGCATGACCAAGCAATACCAGAACAACCAAGTTGGCTGACCTTAGTTGCTTAGCTGGTTGACGACCATGGCCAAGGTGGTTTACTCGTGGCGGCACGGTGCCTTAGTGGTTAGCACGTTCGCCTCCCAGCACTGGGGTCTTGGGTTCAAGTCCCTATCTGGGTGGAGTTTCCATGTTCTCCCTGTGTCTGCGTGGGTTTCCTCCCACAGTCCAAAAGCATGGAGATCAGGTAAATTGGATGCTCTAAATTGTCCAGAAAAATTGATTACTCTAAATTGATCTGGTGTGTATGTGTAAAGTGTGTGGTATGTATGTAGCTTTGTATGTGTGTGTAAGTGTGTGTGTAAATGTGCGTGTATGACTGTGCCCAGATATGGATTGGCACTCTGTCCTGGGCAATTGCTGTAGTGCCCGATGCAGTCCTCTAGGTGGAGGACTGCATTCCGGTTGAGAAACGACCGGCTGCCGCTTCTCCCCGGTGTGTGGATAAGTGTTAATGTGTAATGTGCTTGTGTTAATTGTAAAGCGTCCTTGGGTTTCTAGAAAGGCGCTACATAAGTTGAAATTCATTCATACTAGCATAACCAGCAAAACCTTGCTGGTTGACCATCATGAACAGCAGAACCAAGCTGGTTAACTATAATGTTATAATGTGATAATCTGCATAATCAACACATCAAAGTGGGTTGACTAAAACTGGCAAGCTTATGACCAGCACAACCAAGCTGGTTGACTATATTCCAGCACAACCAAGCTGGTTGACTATATTGCCCAAGCTGATTGACATACATGACCAGAATGACCCAGTTGATTGACCTGTAATACCAGCATGATCATGCTGATTGACCACCATTGCCTAGCTGGTTTGCCAGCATGAAAAGCAAAACTAAGCTGGTTGACCATCATGGCCAGCAAAACCAAGCTGGTTGACCATCACAGCCAAGCTGATGACCAACGTGGCCAAGATGGTTGACCAGCATGATAAAAATGGACAAGCATGACCTAAATCAATGCAAAATACACGATACTATTCAAGACCTGGGTAACCAGCTAGCTTAACATTGTTGTGTATGTTTTGAACTGGACAACCAGTACTTAACCACCTCAACCATTAAATAACAGTTTGTCTGAAACATTGGGTTACTTAACATAATCCCTGGTTCTTTGATAACAGAGTAAAGTTAGAAATAGAACCAGCTATCAGCATTATTTCTCTGTAATTTTCCTGCAGTTAGAGTAAAAATTTTAGCAGGTCTCCATGCTTTAGTGCTTCTGGTGGCTTAATCTCAGTGCTTTGTGAAACAAAGAGTGACTCGCTAAGCTTAGCGTGTCCTGAAGGACCCAAAATGGCTGCTTGGCAGTTGGAACACTGAGAAGGAGATGTTCCTGAGTTCCTGAAGTGCTTTAATACACTGTTCCAGACTGAGTTCCGGCTTTCTGGCAGTCCCCAACTGCCCTGAATAATCTCCCCCCACCAGGGAGCACTCGCCTTTTTTATATTCTGCTAGCCGCCTGCGCCATATGTTGGTCCCTTGGAAGGCTGTGGCATGTTCATGAAGGAGCGAGGCAGAGAGTCAGCATGAGAGAATGAAAATGAGGAAAAAAACATATATATATTTGATGGAAAGCAAGGAAAAAGAGTGCGTCAGAAAACACAGAGCGGAGGGGAGAAAACTACAAAGGAATCCGACAGCTGCAAATGGAGGAAAAGACAGAAGCAAACAAGGGAAAAAGGATAGAGATACATACAGAGGAGCAGTGAGTCACAAATGACTCTGGCAACAGAGCAAAAACTCTTTCTCTCCTCCACATTAGAAAAAGCCTCCTCTCGCTCTACGCCACACATCCTTTATTTACAGCCAAGCTATTAGCGGAAACCCCACTGAACCCATGTTTGCATAGTTAAGAGAGTTTACTCTGCAAATGCCTGCCTGCCTGCCCTTTTCTCTCCTTGGCAAAGATCTGGTGTATTGTGTGAGGAACCCAACAGCTTGCTGAAAAGAAATATGAGTGAACACAGTTGACCTTCGTTTGCCAGTAATGAGCCTGCTAAGTAGCATGGCCATTTTTCAGGGATGAAAATCACCATTTATTAAATAGCTAATTTGTGCATTGTTTGGATCTATTCAGTGGCCAATATACTTGACTTATAATGCATCTATATAGTGTATGTCAGTTTGGAAAATAATGCACACATTTACAAAATTTTATTCCAATAAATCCTAAACTAGGGATTTATATTTATTGGGGTATTAAAGTGATATTAAGACACAAAATATAGATTTATATGGGATTAAATGTCATTAGCTGCAAGAGCCCCAAGAGAGCACAATTGGCCTTGCTCTCTCTGGGTGATGTCGATCAGCATGATGCCTCTGTGAGCTGATGTATTAAAACTATGTCGCATGTCGTGTTTAATTAGTCTACAGCTGCTGGAGTTTCTGTTGTACTTTTGAAAAGCAGCAGTAGAACTTTAGGGGTTTTGAGTCATATGATTATAAGATAATAAAGTAAATTAACTAATTTAAATTTATTTTATTTTGCAAATCTAACATTGATTATTTTATTTACATTTAAATATCCACTTTTTTTTGCACAGGAAAACAACACTGATGGACATTCTATCGTTAATGACACAATTCAAAATTCACTTTTGAATCTTAGGTCTAGATGTCAGACTGCATCCACATTATTACTAGCTTTGACAATAGCAATTATTAGTTGACATTAAAAGGTGGTGATTTTTGTCTTGTGAAGTTGTGTGCCCAGTAACAATTGCCCTTCAGGGTTAAATAAAGTGGATTCAATTTAATATAAAATTAAGTCTACAAAAATGTAGAGAGTGGCTTAATCTTGGTAATGTTGCCTCTATATACAGCGGCACATGATTTGAATGATTTGAAGTAATCAAGATACGATTGAGGTGTAGAACTGCTGCTTTAGTTGAATAAAAATGAACCAAATTGTCTTATATTGCATTAACCATTTTCTTTTTTTACAAATTCTTGTCATTTTACATGCATGAAAGAAACTGGACAATTAACTGATAAGCCCTTTTATGACCACATATAGTTTCCTCATTATCTCCTGACAAAGTAATGAGAAAAATGGTCTTGGGTTGATTGCAAGTGTTGAAGTTCCATTTTTCCGTTTGGTAGATGTTCATGGAAACTCTAAGGATGTGATCCAAAGAGGTGACAATGCAAATAATAGGGGGCAACACTGGGTCAAAACAAAACCACACACACCAGAGAGAAAGACAGTGGATGCTTTAGGAGTAGCTGATTCCACAATTTTGCAAAATTCTGAGATACAACATATTTGCTGTTAAATCTTGTATGTGAATGTGTTGGTTGTGCACGTCCTCAGAAATCACAAAAACAGTAGCAGCAGTGTAGGTAACAAAACCACTAGCATTAAAATCATGCTATCAGCATCTGTATGATCAATTATTGCCAGACATGTATAAAGCAGTAAAATCCACAGTGTAGAAAACATATTGTAAACATGTTTTTACTCTCTGGGAGTTTTTTCTAACAACCAGTAGTGATAAACAATCCACAGAGTTGGTGTTATTAAAATTCAGTTTTGTCTAACAGACGCCGCCTCTTAATTCTGCTTCAGTCCCAGCATGCTCTGCAATCACTATTATTCTTTTTTGGGGTTATTATTAAGTGTGTGCGTAAAATATGTGTTTGTAGGTAAATGGAATTTAGTTGAGTGGTTCCTCTGGTGGAGCATTACTCAGCATCTTGGTGTTGGGTTGGATGGTGGATAAGGGTCTGTACCCAAGAGTTATTGTGTTATGGAAGAACCACTGCTTTTTTGGCATTTATTGATGGTCTCTCTTTTTCTTGATAAAGCTTAGATAGGATAAAACGTAATTTATTCTGTGGTATAGATTACATTTTATAATGTTTTATAGATACGCTGGTATATAGTTTCAAGTGAAGTTCAGAAAATATGCAACAATAAATTTAAACTAAATTTAATTCAATTTTGGGAGTTGTATTACTCTGTGGGGTAAAATGTGTTAAGACTAATGGGAATTACAGAGTTAATAAATGACTCCATACAGTTTTGAATTTACTTAAAATTGTAACTCTTATGGTAGAGTTATTATAACACTATAGTGAGTGGGACCATATGTTATCTAGGGCAGTGATAAATTAACTCAATCAGTCAATTTTGCTGTGTAGACTTGAGTAAAAGTTCAAGTGCTCTATCAAAAAAGGGATTTGAGTAGTACTGAAATAAAAGTAAAGTACTGTGTTGTGTAGTTACTACAGAAAGTAGTGGAAAGTTCTTGAATGAATCAGCCTGGATGCTCGGTTCACTCAATGATGAGCAGCTTTATTAAACCCATTGACTATAGTGCTATGATTCATAATTCATTCATATTCATAATTGTAATGAATAACGATGCAGAACATACAAACTTCAACAGAGTATTTTAAGTTGTAAACTCATTGAAAGTATATATTCAAGTAAAAGTTCATGTAGGAGATACAGCATTTTAGTACAGTACAGAAGTAGTTCTAATTTGTTACTATGTATCTCTAGCCTCTAATACAAGCTTTTAGTAGCACATGTAGCACATATTCTAGCTGTCCAATGAAAAACAAGTATCTCCAAAACAGCAACTTCACAGGAGAACGGAAAAACCTTCTAATTAGACCGTTTCTGACGCAACAGGCCACCTAACTCCTGGTACAAGCAGTCGTCATCTCACGCCTCGACTACTGCAATGCCCTGCTAACTGGCCTCCCGGCCTGCGTAGTAAAACCACTCCAAATGATCCAGAATGCAGCAGCACGTCTGGTCTTCAACCAACCAAAACGGGCACATGTCACCCCGCTGCTCATTGAGCTCCACTGGCTACCAGTTGATGCTCGCATCAAATTCAAAACTCTTACAATCGCCTATAAGGTGACGACAGAACAGGCTCCTTCCTACCTGCACTGATCACTCCTGAAGGCTTACGCTACCTCCCGGCCACTGCGCTCCTCCAGTGAACGTCGCCTCGCTTTGCCAAACACTCACACAAAGCAATCCAGACTGTTCTCATACAGAGTTCCCCAATGGTGGAACAAACTACCTTCCACTACCAGATCAGGAGAATCTCTCGCTATCTTTAAGAGACTCCTGAAGACAGAACACTTCAAAGAGCACTTACTCTCCTAACACCTCTAACTAACTACCTTCCACTACCAGATCAGGAGAATCTCTCACTATCTTTAATAAACTCCTGAAGACAGAGCTCTTCAAAGAGCACTTACTCTCCTAACACCTCTAACACACTAACTACTTCTAACCCCATTTCCTTCTTCCCCTCCTTCACTTCTCTATCCCTTTATTTCCCTGTGACCTCCTTTAAGCCCTATCTAAAAATGGGTTATCTAAATTCCTATTACTTTTGTACTTCATTATTGTAAGTCGCTTTGGACAAAAGCGTCTGCCAAATGTAATGTAATGTAATGTAGACTATCAATATAAGTCAATGTAAAAAGAGTTTATGTCAGGAAAATCTGAAGTATTTGGTCTGATCATCAAGAAATTTTGGCACATTGTAAGGGACATTTTGCCTGATGATGATATAGTAAACTAAAAGTTGATAAAAATTGAGATACTTGTTTTTTTTCATTGGATAGCGGTGATATGGAGGTTACAGCTATATTTACAATGCAGTTGGCTGTCTGCAAAATCATAGCAAAGCAGGCATAGCATGCATGTATCTCCACCCTTAAAAAGAAGGAATAACTAAAGTGGATGCAATCAGAATTCTTACCTTGATGAAGAAAAAACACTTCACGACATCTGGTCAAGTCAAGAAGCCTCTTGAGGAGGTAGGTGTATCACTGTCAGAGCCTACAATCAAGAGATGCCTTCATGAATTTAAATACAGATTATGAGTACTTTTAACAGTCAAGAACAGAAGGACCAGGACTGACTGCTTAAAAACACATACAGAGTTGCTCCACTTACCATATAGGAGCCGTTTGTAATTTTTTAATTACAGACTGTATTCCTGTATCTGTTACTCTGCATAATTTACTATCCATCTTTCACCCTGTTCTTCAGTGGTCAGGACCTCACAGGATAGTCCACCACAGAGCATTTTTATTTGGGTGGTGGGCCATTAATTTTCAGCCCTGCAGTGGCACTGACTGGTGGTGTCTTATCTGTGTCTGATCGACATGAATCAGCACAACACACACTAACACACCACTAACATATCAGTGCCGTCACCACAGTGCTGAGAATGACCCACCACCCAGATTACAGCTGCTCTAGTGTCCTATGTTGTAATTTAATGTTTTCAAAAGAGAAAAACATTTACAGATTTTTCTTTTTTTCTTTTTAAAAATTATGAATGTTATACTTGAAAAAAAAACCTTTTTTAACATTTTTTTTTCACAGTATCATATTCTTTAAATTAATAGAATATTTGTTCAGTGTTTTGTATGTTTTGTCGTTTATAAAAATCTGACAATAAAAAATTGGAATAAAAATCTTTTATAAACTCTTTTATTTCATCTGATAAGATAATAGCTGTCACCCTCTTGTCCTGTCCCTTGTCTGTCTCCAAGTTTTTTTTCCCTCATGTGCTTCCTAGCACATTGCCCTGTGTTGTTCTTCTTGCCTCCTCCCTAGTCTCTAGTGTTCCCTTGTGTGTCCTTTGTAACTCTGCTCCCTCGTTACCTATCCCAGGTGTTTCCTGTTTCCTGTTCCACTTCTGTGTGTATTTATAGCCCCTTTGTTTCAGTGTTTTCTTGTCAGTTCTTTTTCATGTTCCACATCATCATGGTTGCTAGTTTTTTTGTTTTCAGTTTCAGTGTGTTCTAAGTTTATATGTTGTTTTGTTTTTTGTTTTCTCAGTTTTTTTTATTAAAGACTTGCATTTGTGTAGGCCTCTGCGTCCCACCTTGCAGCAAACCTGACAATAGCAAGAAATGCAATAACATCCTTTTAAAAAGCAGTGAACTGTTGATAGTAAGGAAAATTCTGAAATTGTAATTTGAATATTTAAAAATATTTAAATAAAAAAGTAGGATCTACTCAGAAACTCAGTGTTCAGGATCCTGGTTTTGAAATCACAGATCGGATTATTATTTTATGATATAAACATAGATTTTTGGGCTGTAAGCATTTACTCTTACTTTAGTTTAACCAGCTAAAAGTATTGTTCACAATTTAATACATGCAAATAACAGCGAGCAATCATGTCGACATCATCTTCATTTGTCATACGCAAATTTGATAATGTAAATATCATGACAGGCCTATTGGCTAATAATAAAAAAGGACTACAGTCTGTCATTAAAGAACTACAAAGTGCTCATATATAGACAGTGGAGCTGACAAGACAAGACAAGACAAGACAAGACATGACAAGTTAAGTTAAGTTAAGTTAAGTTAAGTCAAGATAAGACAAGACAAGACAAGGCAAGAAATGACAGTAAATGTAGAAACTAGGAGTTGGTATTAATGTTAGGACTAGTGATTGCACACTCATTATGTATGTATGAGTCATGTCTAACTCTTTAAGCAAAGGCTGCATTTTTCAGCAATCAATACATATTAAAACAACGCTAATGCTGGCCTAAGGTTTGAAATCTGTCTTTTAACAAGGCCTTGATACCCTCCAGTACCACCAGAGCTCCACCATCTGTCTTACACAGTTTTAATGTGGCAGTGAGTGAGTGGTGCTGCAGGTGTCTGCTGGTAACACCTTGGCCTGTGGGAGAAAGAGATAAGGACCGTGGTCTGCTCTCATCAGTAAGGGCATGTTAGGGCACACTTTAAACACACACACACACACACACACACACACACACACACACACACACACACGAGCACACAGACACATCAGATGAGGAGTTTAAGAGCTTGAAAATATTCCATAATGCTGCAAAGGGTAAGAAACTGAATAGACTTTTGACTCTCAGATGTACTAATAAGGTCAGTGTAAGTGATCTTGCCCTTCTCTTGCTGTGGCACAGCTTTACATTAAAACATTCCTTCCTAGAAAAGTTATTTTAGGTAACATAGTTTCCACACAGAAATCACCAGATTCTTCTTCCAATTATTATCTTTGTAAACTTTACTTCATATTTCATATTCCTCCAGAATTCTTTCCCCTAATGTTGAAACTGAAGTACGAGTGCACCTGTTTCACTCTCATGGCACTTCCATCGCAATCTCGCGCACACTGAATTAAGTTCCCCGTGCTATCTAACCCTTCCACATTCATCTTGTCAGATAGATGTATGCGCTCACTCTCTGTGAAGCGCGGTAACAGCATGAGTGCTTATTACAAGACCTCAGATACTCCCAGCCTGCGAGAAACATGTGGTAAGAAAGCACAAACATTTGGCAGCGCAACACCCGCCTTTTCCTCAGAATAACTCAAGGCCATCACTCAGATGAGGTTTCTGTTCTGACAACATGAAAGACACTGAACACGAGTAGATCGCAGAAAAGTTACTGTACATGAGCTCTTAAATTAAACTTTAATTAGATATGTATTATTTACAGCAACTTCCCATGAGGTACATTCTGACCTTCAGTGTTGAAATGTGGTTGAAATAATGTCAGTTGAAAAAATGGTGAAAAGGTTATTGAAATTCTTATAAATCAAAATTGACATTTTATCTTTGAATCAATGTAATGTCTTTGTCTTATACATTTGATCATTATGATTGTATAGGTATTTTAGTATTTTCTGATTATAAGATACATTCTATCTAAATTCCTGTTGTAAAATTGGAAACAACAAACTTTGTGTCAGGACTGCAGCAGCGTGGAAGCCGTGAATGCGAGTATATTAATTAAAAAGGACAAATAAATCAAAGAATCAAACCAAAAGCAAAGAATAACCAACAACCTAAGAGATGTAAAGATGTACAAGAAGTGAAAGGTAACACTGAAACAAAGGGGCTATATATACACAGATGAGTACAGGAAACAGAAAACAGGAAACACCTAGAGTAAGGTAACCGGGGGTGGGGCTAAAAATGACACATTGGAGCACTGAAGACAAGGGCGGAGACAAGGAGAACACAGAGCCACGTGCAATAAAGCACATGGCAAGGAAAACATGAGGAGATGGAAAAAAAACATGGAGACAGAGAAGGGACAGGACAAGAATGTGACAAAACAAGATTAGTACATTTTGTAAACAAACCTGTCTACAATTATCTACTTGCGTGTGTGTGTGTGTGTGTGTGAGAGAGAGAGAGAGAGAGAGAGAGAGAGAGAGAGAGAGAGAGAGAGAGAACAAGACAAAAAAGGATTGCTATGAAAATGAGAGTTGGTTATGAGATTTAATTCATATTTCAACATAAATACAAAGTAATTTTCCTTCTGAACTTAGTAGCAACATCAAGCGTGTGTTATAAATGTATATACCAGGCTCTGTAACTAAATTAAACTGTCAAAGGGACCTGAGACTGATTAATTAAATTATTAATTTGTGTAAATATACCATATTCACATCACATACTGAGAGACCTTTTTTTCATATTTTTCATATTTTCATATTTTTAATTTGGACTACACCCACACTGTGTATTTCACAAAGCATAACTTCTCCATCAATTCTAAATCCACTTGCTGCTATTAATGGGGTTTGGGGGGGTATTGTACCTGAAGATAAAAAGCATTGTTAATCATTCTGTTTATTAAAATTATCTAACTCCATTTGTTAATAACAACAATAACATGTGATTCTGTTTTTTATTCAGGCTAAAAGATAAAAGTATGATATAAATATTCTATTGTTCTTATTCTCTTATTTCATTTGCTTAAAGAAAGATTGCTTAACATTTATATTTTGAGATATGCATCCATATTGCATCATATTTAACAATTGTGGTTAAGCTTAAACCCATAAACCCATAAGCCCAGCTCCAGCATTATCTTATTAACCCACCTTTGCCACTAACAAAGCTAGCTCACATACTGAACTGTTTTCCGCAGCTTTAATGCTCGTGGTATTTTTTTCTGCTGTTTTTACTGACTTACTGACTTTTACTTTTTTCGCATCTGTATCTTCATCAGTGGACAACCTTCAAAGGTTTTTCTTACAGACCATAACAAACACCAAACCTACTAAACATTCACAAGAATTGGGTTCACTGGAGATGTCAGATGCAGTGATACCAGCTTTAAAAGTCTGAATTTGTCTTTCATTTTTATTCATGCAGTATTCATATTAGTAATCTCCAAGTAAATCTACAAATTGCATCTCTGTGGGGTCCTTGCAATCATTCTAATTGAATCATCGCCTCACTTCTTTACTGAATCCCCTGCCCTTTATGCTCTGAGACTTGCTAAATTTCTCTTGTAAGTACATCCACAAAATACAACTAATTAACTACAACTCCAAATCAGAAAAAGTCAAGACAGTACAGAAAATGGCTTTCAGGCCTACTACACATTCCTTATTGTAGTGCCTTGTGTCAAAGTACTTTCTCGTTTGTTTTGATCTATTAGCTAATGTTGATTGACGTTTCTTTATTTGTTTCCATCTGAGTGAGCAGAGATCACAAGTGTTTGGATAAAAAAAAAAAAAAAAACCTGGATTTAAGTAAGTAAATGATGTGGGGTTGATGCTGCAGTTGGTCTGCAGGTCTGGGTTCAGCAACAGTATGTGCTGAAAGAATGAGGTCAGCTGACTACCTGAATATACTTATTTTAGACCAGGTTATTGCATCAGTGGATTTTTTTCTTCCCTGATGAACACGGCCATATTCCAAGATGACAATGTCAGGATTCGTGGGGCTAGAATTGTGAAAGAGTGATTCAGGGAGCATGAGATCATCATTTTCACACATGGATTGTTCACCACAGCACAGAGTCCAGATCTTAACCTCATTGAGAATCTTTGGGATGTGCTGGATGGAGAAGATTTTGTGCAGTGGTTGGTCAGACTCTTCCATCATCAATGCTTGATCTTGGTGAAAAATGAATGCAACACTGGATTGAAATAAATCTTGTGACATTGCAAAAGCTTATCGAAACAATACCACAGTGAATGTGTGCTGCAATCAAAACTAAAGGTGCTCCAATAAAATATTAGAGCGTGTGACCTTTTATTTTGGCAACTTCTTTTTGGCCAGGCAATGTATTATGGGCTAAATAATATTAAGGGATAAATATTTACAATAAATATAAACAATTACAATCTTACTAACACATTTATTACAGACTGGAGATCTTCTGCCCATCTTTACTCCTCAAAAAATGCTTTTTTACCCAATCATGATTATAATCCATTGTTGACATCATCTGTTTGAAACCATTTTTAACTAGCTTCCTCCAGAGCTCTAAATTTTTGGAATGTGTTGTAGACATGAAATACAGGAATGAATGTGTGTTAATAATTGAAATTAAGTTAAGCAGACAAAACATGACATATATTGTGTTCATACTGTCTGTAATCAAATGAAAGTTACAGTAATATTAATTTTTTAATTTTTTAATATTAATTAATTTTTTATGTTGCCTTTTTCATGTTCCATACTGTCCCACTTTTTTCTGCTTTGGGGTTGAAGTATCATATCCAATGACCTTGACCATGTCACCTGGAAGCTGAAGAACATTGCAATTAATTATAAAACATGTGTGTGGTGCCTACTGCATTAAATGTGAAGGTGATTTGTACAAAACAGCACAACTTGTCCCATTCATCTGTCAACACTACCAGACCTTGCTCCAACACTGATAATTCACATCACCTTGCCATGAGCAAGCTGGCCAGTGTTCAACCTCACTCACAAGATAACACCTCACAACCTATAGAGGTGTGGACACTTCCAAGCCATTCCTTGAGGTAACACTTCATAAATAATCTACATACCCGTACTTGTTATCCCATCACTTGACATGTCAGTGTTAATTTACACCTTTTACCTTTTCCATTGACAATGTTTTGCGTCCCCCCATCATTCTACATAATTAATGTCCCTATTAGAGTCAATCAGACAATCATCATTTTTTTAAAGTAGTGCTTTAAAGGTGCAGTATTACACTGGAAAAGCTTTTAAAACAGTCAGTAGTCCGACTGTCCCAGCTATTTCTGCTTTTGTATAGTGAGAGAGCATACCATCCACCTGCACAAAGTTTCAGGTTTAGTCATCATCCAGAGTTCAAATCCATTTCTAGACAGTTGATATGTGTGCAAAACGGCAACTCTATAGGTCTGGCCCAGGCACTTGTGTGTGAAAAGAAAGAAGAAAGGTCAATGAGTTGAGAAGACCTTTGAGGGAGTGTAGGTGTCCAGACTTTGGCGCTTCAGGGAATAGAGGCAGAGGGAGACATTTCTTATATTCTCCTTCAGGCTACTCTCCAGGACCTGATGGATGTTTATATTGGCATGGAATCATTTCACCTTCTCCCACAGAGCTTAATGATTTATTTTCTGTGGTCTGTGAGGATCCTTAGTCAGAGCAAATCAATGGACCTGAACAATCATCTCAGGATTAGAGCTCATAGAGGGAAGATGTGGGGGGATTCGCATGCTCCTATCCATACATATGCACATAGCCATTAGAGCTTCGGAAAATTGCTTAATATGCTTGGAATTTATGTATAGAATTACGGAAATCTATGTATATTTTGACCATCGAATATCACAAGAGCTATAGACTAAGATCAAACAGCCATATGAGTCTGTTGTAGAATTCAAATTTGTTTCTAGCATATAAAGACTCATTGAGGCTCAACGTTATATATGGGTACAGACAAAGCCTTCTGTAAATACTCTGCATTAATTCCTTCCATATTGGTGCACATTCTCTGTAATCTTTCGAAAAATATAGATAAAATGGAGCTGTAACACTAGGAATCATGGGGGAATTATACTTTAGCATCAAGTCAATAGTGTAGTCTGCACTAGTGGCCTGTGCTATTGGGAGTGCTTATATTTGTAAACCAGAGTCAGTTCATGGAGAGCCTGTCCACTTTTTATTCCGCTTGTTGTATCACTAAATGACTGTGAAACATTAGGCAAATCCCACAAGTTGTGCTTAGTGAATGAAGGTAAATAGAGCTTTTTGAAATTTTTTTTACTTGTATTTAATTGTATTTTTCCAGAAATAAAGAGATAAAGAGACAGTAAAGACGATAAATAGACGATAAAGATGCTAGCATTTTTGCTACTATCAGTTTTTCAGTATAAAAATGATCAAACATTTATACACTATGATTTTGCTCAATTTTTTTATATAATCCCATTCATTTGGGAGAGCCCTCCAGTGCCTCCTCACAAACCCAGAATTGATTCTCATATAAGTATTCTCCCCTTTAAGAAGTTTTCGGAATTGGGCCGAAAGTGGTTTATACTCAGCAGCCGGGGCGTTGGCACAAGCAGCGCATGCCGACTCCTATATCATACTTTGCGAAGTGTGGTATTGGTTTATGTGTCTGAGGTCATATTATATTGTATTGAACTTAGAAAATGAGGGTGTTATCAAATGCAGGATTTGAGACAAGCATTTGGGCCAGACTTGGGCCTAAATTTAACCCAGAGCCACCTGTACACTGTATCAATCAGAAACCCAACTCAACTAATCAGTTTATACCACAACTACTTTTGTCTTTTCTTAGAGGAAGGCTCATTATCACACATAATCATTTTCATGAAAATAGAGTATAAATAAGTCTGAAGAGTGAATTTAGGGTTCAATTATATAAAAGTACTGCTACACTGATTACTTGATAACAATTAACTAATTATATTACATCTATATGCTACAAATAATGTTTCTACAACAATGGATTAAATGTGCTGAAGAAGCTCTCAGGAAAGATGCCTGTATATTATTCTATATATACTGCATATAAGGGAGGACTAAGGAGGCAGTCTTCAACAGAGTTGAAGAGAAACATGTCTGAATGCTGCAGGGAGCAGTGCAGAACCTAAAGCTTTATTCTAACTGCCAGTCTGGGTAGCACAGCAAACAGTAAAAATAGAGCTGACAAACCAGGGAGTAGACATAAACAAAAAGGAAAAGAAACACTGCTAAATATCTTCAGCAAAAATGCTAAGCAGAAAAGGGAAAAGAGCATTTTTAGTACAGCAGTGCCTGAAATGTTTAGAGCTTCTAGCAGAATCCCATATACATAAATACATTATACATAGAAACAATATATAACAACAAAAGACAAAAGTATTTTTTTTTTGATAATCAGTTAGTCTTTTCTTTTGATTAATTTCACTGATTAGTTAATATGATCTGCTAGTAACACCTCTCCCTTATCAAATGCCTCTACAATGCTAAGAATATGAAATCCACATTAAGTGTTGAAATTAACTGTTGGACGAAGAGACCTTTTGTAGAATGTCAAACTTTTCCTTAAAATGTTCTTATATTATATGGAGCCTCTAAAGTCATATCATGTTAAAAGAATAATGGGTGGCCATGAGTTATGCGTGGAAACAAGATATTTAATGCATGGGAACAACGCGTAGCCACGACTTATTAAGGCATGGGAACAAGAAACTAATGCATAGGAACAAGATAATTAAGGCTAGGAAATGAGATCCTAATGCATGGGAATGAGATAATTAATAGGCGGTGGCTAGATACTTAAGGTGTAGGAATGAGATCATTAAGGGGTGGGAACAAGATAATTAAGGTGTGGCAACAAAAACCTATTCGTAGCGACAACTGATTGAAGCATGGGAACAAGAGCCTTATATTTGGAGCAAGGTAATTAAGGCATGGGAATGAGAACCTAATGTTTGGGCACAAGATAATTAAGGCATGGGAATGAGAACCTAATGCATAGCCACAACTTATTAGGGCATGGGAACGAGGACCTTATGTGTGGGATCAAGATAATTAAAGCATGGGAATGAGATCCTAATGCATGGGAATGAGATACTTAAGGTGTGGGAATGGGATAATTAGGGTGTAGGAATGAGGTAATTAAGGGGTTGGAACAGGATAAATAAGGCATGGGAACAAAAACCTAATGCGTAGCCAAATCTTATTAAGGCATGGGAATGAGAGCCTTATGCATGGGAACAAGATAATTAAGGGGTGGGAACGAGATAATTAAGCTGTAAAAATTAGAGTTTTTAAGGCTTGAGAACGAGTTAATTAAATCATAGCCATTAAGGCATGGCCACAAGGTCCTTTTGTTTTACAGCTAACAAAGCAAGCAGCTCTCAGGGATTGTGCACAAAATGACTGTGTGAGAAAAGGGGTCTGCATACTGTCTGCATCTGAGCCAATCAGCTTTTAGTATGAGAATTAAGACTCTTTTACTGAGAATTATGCCATGTAGACTCCAAAAGATCAATTTAATTAATTCAGAAAAAAAAATAATAATAAACCAATTCACTCACCATTTTCTTACAAAAGATTATCCCTGGATTAAAGAAGCTTTGGTGTAATATTCAGCTTCATTATCCTCTGGCTACGACTTCATTATCTTGTTCCGGTGCCTTAATGGTGGCCACACCTTAGGATCTTATTTCCATGACTTAATAAGTTGTGGCGGCACATTTTTTTATTATTATTATGATGTCACCTCAGGGATTCAGTACTTAAGATTATTTAATCAGTAGTATTTCTGAGTGGGAATAATACATTAATTCCAAAAGCAATGGTCTTTTTTTCTGGCCATGTCACATGTCTTTCCAACAGCTCTAAGCAAACAGGTGCTTATAATGAGACTGCTAAAAGCACTACTTTCAACATGGAGGTATTAGAATGTGTTCATCTTCTTATTCACGCAAACCCACTAAACTAAAGGAATGCAGAATTACAACTGCCAAGAAGAGAAGAGCTGCCAAGCTAAAAGAGAGTGTGAGACAGCCCTTGTTAAAATCACCATCAGAGTCATCCGCTCTGAAGATCAACCCACAGTTCATGATTTGCATGCTTAAATTCCTAAAACGTCAAAATTTTAGTATTATATAATAAACATACTTTGATCTAGTACTATAATAGAAATAATAACAACAATAAAACAATGTTTGGAAGAACATTTAATTACTTCTTTTTTGATAACTGTAGACCGATATTTGGAAATAAATCTACGAATAGATATTATTGTTATTTGATGAACTACGACAAACAAAAGTAAAATAATACAGTTGTTTTTCTTACTTAGGTAATCGCATATCTCATTGATTCAAATAAAAGTCCTATGAGTAGTTGTTCAAAATACAAAGTAACAAGACTAATGCCCATACAACAGAGAAGCTAATGCTCTGATACTGGATGTCGAACTTCACAAAAACAAATGTAACAGAGAGTGAGGCTTTATAGACTGCCTAAAGAAACTTAAGGTTCATTTAGTCCTGAGACAAAAACATGAGAAATGAATAAATTCCCTTATAATCCTTCCTCAACTCTCTGCTGCGCCAATCAGGGAATGGTCACAGAAAAAGTTAGACGCTAACTTAATTAGTGACTTATCAAATTATACTTTTAGGCAATTGATATTCTGCCCTGCAGCTAATGCAATTATATTTTACAATTCATTCATTATTTTGCTCTCCTTATGAATTTCACTCAGACCATGTTCCAATTATATTCACCTACTGACCATCTCCGTCTCCGGCTGATCAGAGTGCTGCTTTATAGATTTTTATACCATAGCGCTCTCTCTTTTTCTCTTCTTTTCCCTTCAGTCTCATAGCAGTAGTCCCAGTCCAATTATTTCCCATCATTCGGTGGCAAGGCGCCCTCGCCTAGACAAACTTTTTGAAGCCTACATGATTTCATTAATGTTCATATGCTCGCCGGAGGATTCCTAATGTATTGTTTCATCCCAGTGCACAAGTTTGGAATAGAAGTGTAGTCCTCAATACTTGTCGGCTTCTATCGATTGTGTCAAGGCCGTATCAAAAGTTGATATTTTCATACTGAAGTCATTATATTCTACAGTGCTTTTTTTCTCTTCTACACAGTGATACAAAGGAAGTGCAGGGATAGTTCAGTGAGTGGGTTGGGGAGTAAGAAGTGCTGCTATCTCCACCATTAACATTATGATTAAAAGACATTTCCATAATTACAGAAACCGCAGATAGCTTTGAACTGTATAATGAAGCATTACCATTGTCTAGACTTTCCAAATTCCACTAGAAGTTTGGATATTTTAATCAAAATTAATGCAAATTGAAAGTTCATGAAGATCATAGAACTTTGTGATATAAAAGATCAGGAAGATGAAGCTTGTTTGAGGAGTAAGAGTCTGTTTAAATATTTTTAGCTGATAGCCTCCAAGAGCTAAATAAAGCCTGTTTTACATGCATCGCAAAAGCAGGAGCTCATTACTTTCAGCTCAGTTCAGTGAGAATTGAAAGCACGGCTGAATCAAAATTCAAATATGCTTTCCACAGTTAAATAACCTCAGACTTATTTTTGCTGGTTGTAACAGAGCCTTTGTTCGTTCTGTTGGTTTTTAGGCCTTTGTTTCCCTCGTTACAGTGTTGTGTGTTGCAGACAGATCCAGAATCCTTCGTTCGGTGGGTGAGGGTGTTTCTCTTTTTTCATGATTATTGCCTTGAGACTCAGGTGAATTAAATGTCATTCATTTGACTTCTTGTCCTGACTTTAATTGGCATTTGATATTTTACGCTTGTCATGTTTTCTGCAGAGGCAGGCTACTGTTTTGGCCTGGTTCCACAAGGGGGAGGGTCTGGTGTCAGTCACTCTGGTACACTCTTGATAGGTTTCCCTTGGCTGGACAGCTTGTCAAGCACATGTCTGACACTTACTGAATCACTTCCTTTTTTCATTTTATCAGGGGGTTCGAGCTGGATTTGGGCAGGCTGTGTACTGAGAGTGTGGCCAGTTCACTTTTCAGTTGGCACAGACTTCGGGGAAGAGGGTACATTACATCCCTCAATGTGTCACTGCTGACAACAAGCAGGAAAACTACCATTAATTACAGTGCAGACTGCTTGCTTAATGTGCAGGGAAAAAGCTTGATAAGACATGATGCCTTAGATCTTCAAAAATACAGGAAATTGTATCCATAGTGTGTGACATGACCATAAAATAATATCATGATATGATAATAATATATGATATATTATAATATAATAATATTTGATATGATAATATGGCAACTGTTATTTTCTTTTCATTTTTTTAATTTAAAATTACAAATGATTACATAAAATAATGTAATGCAAAAAAAATAATAATCAAAATGCTAAAGTTCAGAATATTTAGTGAATGCATATAAACTGCAAATCACCATTAGGGCTGTGTATTGGCAAGAACCTATGGGTATGGTACATATCTCAAAACAAGGGTTATGATTTAATACATCACAATTCAGAAAAAAATAATAACTATTATTACTATTAAATCTGAGTAAACAATTGTTTAATTTTTTTAATGCAGTCTAACTATAACTATAACACATAACTAATAATTAATTTTCTTTACACCCCTAAAAACTATATAGTTTAATTGTATTGTTATAAAAATTATAAATTTAGAGTGAATTAAGGGTGTTTGGGACATTAATTCAAAATCAGAACAGAAATAGAAACTATTTTTGTTTCATTAATGACAAGAAAGTTGAACATTGGTTCCAATCACCATTAATACTCCTCATAACAATATAATTTCTTATGATAGAATATGGCACACCTCTAGTTCTTACTCAAAATAACTTCATACCTACAAATTTGATAAAATGTCAGAACTGTATCACAGAAAAACTGATGAAATAATTCTGTAATCTGTAACGTGGCAGTGGCCTTACGTTTTTAGAAAACTGGAAGTCGAAACTGTCTCATCAAACCCACAGAAACAGGAGAACAGATGTAAGCTGAATCAAACTTGATTCACAGACAATCTGTGATTTGGGAAGAAGTGGGAGTTTTTGAAGGCATGCCGTCTGACAAACAATCAAACTACCGCCAGTCCGATCTAAACGGTAAACTGTTCATTAGGACTGGCATTAGTTTGATTCATGTTTCTCTATTGTTGCCTTAAAACCCCCTCTCATCCCAGTCCAAAGAGCTGTATCGCCATGGCAACCCAGGTGGTGGATTGGTACAAGTAGTTCTGCAGTGAGAGAAGGAAAGAACACTAATAGGAGTAGTAAAACTCGTTCCCCCTGCACTGGACTAGAAGCATGAATATAGATTCCCTCTACGTCCGTATAGGTCAGTTCCCCAGAGCCAAGCCTCGTACACAAGAGACCGAACAATACATACATAAATAAATAATAATAAAAAAAAACCTTCTGCCCTTATCCAACTCTCACTGTATCCAAATGTACAATCCTAAAAAAAAAAACAGATCTGCTTTTGGATCAGAGGTCCTCTGATCTTCTCCTGCAGAGCCAACATATATACATTATTCTACCAAGAAAAACATATATATCAACACAAAATTATACTATACAAAAGTAATATATATATAAAGTAAATATATTTTAAGTGTGCTAGACTGCAGTATGTGGACTGGTATCAGGGCCAGTCCATCCACTGAATGGACTGAGTTATATTAGCTATTTTGAGCTCAATCTGATCCTAAGCACCTCTGATCTTTTGTCTCTGCTTTCTGTTCTATTTATGCTATTATTTATAAACTCTGGATATTATCCACATTGTTCACCACTTCCAGAAGGTGACCAAGCATTTTAAATATCTGCAATATGAAATAATAATTAGAATAGAAAATGTACAGTATAACTTAAATAAATTAGTGTGTAAATTAGCCACTGTTCATGTATACATGGACGTGTGTGTGTGCTTAAAATGAATCATTACCGTCACATATGCAGCAGGAAGGAGGTGGAGAGTGGACGTACACGTAAGTAATTCAGAAAAACACAAGCAACTAGACAGACATGGAACACGGAAACACAGGAGCTATAAATACACAAGAGAACAGGAAACAGGAACAGGAAAGTTACAAGAAGGCTGAGTTACAAATGCACAGGTGGAAGCACTAAAGACTAGGACACAGACAAGTAGAACAACATAGAGCCATGTGCTAGGGAGCACATGCTGAATTATTCACAGCAAAAGGATGAATGGTGTGTCTATCTTTGCCAATCTAGGCCAGATAACTGATAAGGTACTATGTAAATTTAGTGGAGTTGCATAAGATTATTAAATTAAATTAAATTGTACTTGTTTTCTATTTTGTAAGTTTTATCAAAAAGGGCACCATTTTATTTCTTTCTATTTGTTTTTTGAGGGTGTGTTTATTTATTTATTTTTTAAGTTTAAGGGTGCATTGTGTCTGTACCTTAACTATGTTGGAGAAAGCTTTCTAAAAGTTAATAGAGGTTCTCACTGTTTACAATATTTTGTTGTGCTTGTTTCTGGTTGCACTTTAACCACAAACGGGACATTTAAGTGAAAACTAAATAAATAAAAAACTAGTTTTTAACAACCATTTCTTTATCATCTTTAATTAGATTTTTAGTAGGGGGAAAAAACGATTTAAATCGAAAATCCGATTAAAAAAAAATGAAAAATGAATATTTTTTTTTGGGCCATGTGGCCCAGCTCTAATGAGAAGGGAAATGAATAAATGTGCAGAGCAGGGTGCCTCCAGGACCAGCCCTGAGAAACACTGCCCTACATTGTGCTTCCCAAGTAGATTGGAAGGCAAAAAACTGTACTGGGACATCCCTACTTATAACATACTTTAATGCTAATCCACTCGTTATTAATTTTAGTGATCCATCTGGGCGTACGTATAAAGCACATTAATATAAGACACCTCTAGGTGTAAATATTAGTACAGGATGACCTAGTATGTAAATCCAGGCGTAACTGTCCACTGCGCTACACAGCCAGATGGTGTTTAGCTACATAAGAGACATTTGTCCACAGCCACCGGTTTCATTTATCCTGAATGCAGTTATCTGATTACAAAGTCATAATGATGAATGGAAATAGAAAGAGGTATGCATACCACATGCATTTTGTTTTCCTGCTGTGCAGCACAAATATCATTATCTTTATCCTCATACACCAGGCATTAGCATAAAAACATACAATATATGATAAACACTCACAGCATTAAGTGGTTGTATGTTGTAACAGTTAATTTAGCATTCTGTATAGCACATTATGATGATAACAATGCTAATAATGTGTGGTCATGTTCCTCAAAATACGATCTCAAAATCAAGCTGCCCAGCATTATTTTAAGTCAATTTGTAATTATAACTTTTCAGTACAATCTTTTGTCTGGTCATCAGGGCCTCTATGACTTGACAGCGGCTTACAGAATGAAGAAAATTAAAGTGCGGGGATTATGTGCAATCTGTACGAACCTTAATTATGCCTGCGGTTAAGAGGAAGGGCACTCCTTTCAGGCTGTCTATGCCTTTGATTACCTATACTCTACAGGGTAATGAACATTCGTATTTGTAGAAGGGGAAAAAAGAGGAGGGTGGTGATTGATCTGTGATGCTTGAGGCTGTAAAATGGTGTGTGTTGCTATCGCCGCACTCTCAATCACTCAATGCCGCTGCAGCTTGAGTCATCAGTCCATTGTGAGTGGCCTTGTGCATTGATTCGATATTTCTCACCAATCTTGCCGCTCGCTGAGGCTTACAGCATCGTCTTTTTCTGTCTACTGAGGTGCAAGTATGTTCTCTCAAGTGATATTCCTCTAGAGGCTACACACTGTAATTTGACTCTTTAAGAGTGTAGGGTATAGTCATCTCTTTGATCGGCTTACTGAGATTCACGTTCATTTTGAACTGTGGCCTCTTCACTCCTCAAGTGAAACTCATTAAGATATGGGCTGTGATAACGTTAAGCCAATAAGGTGTGACACCCATGCTGTAAACATGGCACTAAAAGAGAAAGTAGAAAAAAAAAAGAAAGATCTGGAGCGTTTTTCTTATTTTCCGAGCCAATTCCTCCTTCAGAAATCTGCTAAGTGGGCCTATTCTCCCCTGAAAGGTTTCTTGGAGGCAGGAAGCCAGCTCGCAACAATTCGTCCTAATCTTTTTAACGGATTACACTAGTAGGCCGAGCCGCTAACAACCGCAAGCGCAGCCGATAAGCACTTGATAAGGGAGAAGTTGTGGCTAACTGCTAATAATGTCAGTGTTTTTGCCCAAAATCAATGTTTGCTCCTCTGAACTGAAAAAGGATGTGTCGAAATAATGGCCCCAGCCCATGTGGCTCACCCAGGGCAAGACCACGCGACCCGAGCGTCTGTTAGATCAGAAAACACTGAACCCACAGCCTCGGGCTAGGAAGACAAACTACGTTGGTAGGCACTTCATCATTTTGGTCCTCTCCGCTCCTTAGGAGTAAATTCCTCATTTCCCCTGCATCCCTCTCACTTACACCTCCCCAGGGAGGGCAGCCAGGGACACAGCGGCATGGCTACCTGCCCTGGACAAGCCCTGATTTGCTGCACACGGTGTTCTGTGTGTTCAGTGTGTTCTCATTGTCCAAAACCATTGCAATAGTGAGTTTTTTGGTAAAACTTTCTATAGGTCAGGTTTTGCAAACAAATTCTATGCATAATTCCAAGTCTATATGTGGTCATGCATCTTACTGAATATGAAAAGTATTGTACAAACCCAAAGCTCAGGTCACAGGCTTTTTAAGGTTGAGTGCAAATACAAGCCAAAACACAAATGTAATTAGCTAAACTCTAAAGTAATGCAGAATGATAATACAGAACTGAGAACTACTGCATTGCAAAGGGAAAAAGGGAATGGATTCCAGTGTTTCAGGATGCTGCCATGTCTATGTTACCTTCTGGCTCAAAAGCACACTCTAGCCTTGAAGTAGTTGTCACCCCAAATAGAATTAAAGATGTGAAGATCCTTCTTTTACCATGATGATTTTCAAGTACTAGACTATGTCTGTTTTGTATTCAGTGTGTATAGGTGTGGGGAGGGGTGGTTGTGGGTATGATGAACTGGAAGTGGTAGGGTGGATGTGGGCAGGGTGGAGTGGTTGGTGGTTGATGGGATTTAAAAGGGATCGTAAAATATTGTTTGTTTTTAATGTACTATATTTCTACATCTGTTATATGTAAAACGTTTAATAAAAACTTGATTACAAAAAAATAATTAGTTCCTGCATTCTTGACTACAATCAAACTACACATGTTTACAGTTCTTTTATACACTATAATATAGACAAAAAAGCATTGGAATAAATGCTCATTCATTATTATTTTGAAACCAAGGGCATTTAACAAAAGAATTTATCCTGCATTAGTTGGCATAACTGGTCTTTACTGTCCAGGGAAGGCTTTCTACAAGATTTAGAAGCAATGCTGTGAGGATTTGACTGTGTTGAACAGCAGGAGCATTAGTGAGGTCAGGAAGATCATCACCCCACCTCAACCCCAACTCCCCAACTCATCCCAAAAGTACTGGATGGAGCACCATCATTCCAGAGAACACTGCTTTACCGAAATAAAAGAAATGGGGATATCCACAAGATTCAATAAATAAACTGGAGAACACAAACCAAAGCACAAAGAAGCCTATGAAAAAAGAGAAGAATAATGCTGTCCAAATAACACTGCATGGCAGGCAGGAAGAGAAAATGCTACACAGTGAAAATGTACACAGACAGGAAAACAAGGAAGCAGGGTAGAAAACAAGACAAGATAGATATGGACAGTGGTGGAGTTGGCATATAAAACCAGCACATAGACAAAGTATCCACTCGTCCAGTCAGAATATAATACTGCGCCAAATTCCTGAACATTAAGGCAAGAAAAACAAGAATATATATATATATATACGTATATATATATATATATATATATACGTATATATATATATACGTATATATATATATATATATATATATATATATACGTATATATATATATATATATATATATATATATATACGTATATACGTATATATATATATATATATATATATATATATATATATACGTATATATATATATATATATATACATATATATATATATATATACGTATATACGTATATATATATATATATATACGTATATATATATATATACGTATATATATATATATATATACGTATATACGTATATATATATATATATGTATATATATATATATATATACGTATATATATATATATATATATATATATATATACGTATATACGTATATATATATATATATATATATATATATATACGTATATATATATATATATATATATATATATATACGTATATACGTATATATATATATATATATATATATATATATACGTATATATATATATATATATATATATATATATATATATATATATATACGTATATATATATATATATACATGTATATATATATATATATGTATATACATATACGTATATATATATATATATATATATATATATATATATATATATATATATATTTGATATACAGTATATATGCCACATGCTATGGAACAGAAACTAGTATTGTGTCCCATGGATTTGCCATGTCCCATTAAAACTAAGCACGCTACACTGACCTGCAGGATATGTGTATTGAGACTCCTGTATTGTATCCTTCTGGCACCCACTATCACACCTTGCTCTGACTCCCATAATTCATGTCACCTTGCCATAAGCACTTTGGCCAATGTATATCCTTTTTTTCGCAATATAAGGCACACCGGATTATAAAGTGCATTATGTGACTTTAGTAAGGAACAGGGGTGTCGCCATGTTTTTCTTTTAATTCAGCAGGTCTCGCTGCTGGGTGGAGGTGGGGAGGTAACTAAATTAAGCAAAGCTAAGCTAAGTTAAAAAAAATAATTCTTAAAAAAACATTTTCTTTTAAAGTCAAACGAGTGCTGAACTGTTTATTTGAGAGAGTAAGCTTAGACTTCCAGATTTCCACTAAGGCTGGATGCAGCAGCATTAGCATAAATGGGTTACTGCTAGCGCTACACGACAGCACTACACTGAGTAAGCCTGAGTGTTCCGGTAAAGCCTGGGTGATATCAGCTATCGGTTTGCCCCACATAGCTTGTTTTAACATGGTAAACATGCAGGCTAAAGTCTGATATACTCACCTTTGAACAACAAAAGAGCTAGCGCTTAACATGGTTAGTGGCTAATGCTAATGCTGCTCCAGCAGTGCAAGCCGGGGATAGCAGCAGGTTACAGTTCGATAATACTCACCTCTGAACTGCAAAAGAGCTTGGGTAAAGCATGGTTAGAGGGTAATGCTAATACTGCTCCAGCCTCGGTGCTACAGAACTAAACGGAAACTTTTTAGTATGCCTTATAGTATAAATATATATGTATATATACATTTCTTATAAAGTAGTATACCTGCTTGTTCAAGTTACTAATCATAATGCAGTGAAAAATAGACAGAGAAAAAAAAACTTAATTTAGGTAGTGAACTAATCACTGTTTTTAAAGTGCATAAATTATTTTAATTTAAGCTTAAGCCACTCCAAAACATGATGCTGTTCCATCACTTTTTTGTCTAACCTGCAGGTGCTGGAATTAAAAGACCAAAGACGTCTCTGAGGATCTCTGCTGATTTCTCCTTTCAGATTTAAAGACTGGGAACAGAACGCATTATATACAGTTTGTGGGAATTTCTGCAGCAGAATTCAGAACAAGAGAAGCCAGTGTTGAGTTATTTCCAACTTTGCTTGCACAGATGATATGAGTGACAGCTCTGTCATGTTACGGAGTCTTCGTTTCCCCATGGACACCACAGTGATGCTGCAAGTTAGGCGACTGACAAAGCACTTCAGATCAGCACTGACATTTTAAAAGAAACACTTCTGCTACGCAGACAACAACAAGAACATTCCATCACATTTTGTCTTGAACTTCAGCGAGGACAGTCCTCCAGGGAAGGATGTCTAATCCAGCTTACTCCCAAGTCTGTGTCTTGCAGGCAATGGTGATTCCTATGCTTTCCCTTTAGAAAAAAAAACTAATTTGTTAATTAATTTGATCAGGGATGTTAGGGGCATTTAAATGTGTTGGGCATTTGTAGCAATGTGAACCAATGATCTAAATAATACATTTTAAGTGCTGCTGTTTAGACTTTTTTAATCATTGGGTTTCCAGCCAATTTTTCTCAAGTGTTACCCACATCGTCTACAGTTATGTGGATAAATTTAGACCGTGATTAGAAGTGCCATTGAAACAAGCAGGGTGAGTAGTTTTAATTCAGTCTGCTTTTAGCACAATCATCTTTTTAAACTATCTGAATTCTTTTTTTTTATGGTAGCGTGCAGTGATTCACCTAGTGAGGGCAGAAATCTCTGTGCCACTTTGATTAGGGCTGCATGATATATCGTTTAAGCATTGACATCGCGATGTGCACATAGTAGTGATAGTGTGATCGCGTGACCTGCGATGTCACCTAAGGCAATAAAAATAAACATATCATGATGCACTGTTTTGATTCTTGACACAACGTTCTGAGTGAGCAGCGTGGTGTCTGGATGCTGCTGAAAAGACAAGGCGAGGGGAGGGGGAGCGTGAGGGGATTGGTGGGCGTAAACACGAGGTAACCGCATGGCCTCTGACAGCCTGTCCAAAGCTGTGCACCTCAGTTCCACACAGTTTTGCGCAGATATTTCCAGTTACAGCTGAATTTCCGCTCTTAATCCCAGAAAAAAACACTCTTATTTACCTTTTAAAAAGCCATTTATATGCTTGATTATTGTTGTTTTGCTGTTTTCCTCGGGTTTTGAGTACTTGGCTGACTCTAAAGCGCTGACTCAGCTCTGGTGATGTCACGGGTCCTGCATTGTATCGCATATCGATATATCGCAGAAAGCAAAAACAATGTGATGTCATATTTTTGCAATATCATGCAGGCCTAACTCTGATTAAACCCACCATACATCTGAGAGAATAAACGCACCAGAGCTATTTTAAAAAAAACAATTGTGTATGACATTTCATTATGACTAAAGTAACCTTGTCGCAAACAAGCTACACAGTCAGTAGTTTACAGTCACTGCCCACTTTTGCCAACTAATAAGAGAATCCCCATTTTGCATTATAGAGGAGTGCAGTAGAGTTTAGATCAGGCCCCAGCCCCAGCTCGAACCTGTACACGTTTGGCCCGAGCCCGACCCAACACACCCATAAACTGTCATTATAAGCCCGAGCCCGATTTAAACTCTACATTGTTTTAGTAAGTAGCCCGCTAAAACTGAGCTTTTAAAAACATTTTCGGGCTGGATGAATGAGGGAAATCTGTTCAGAATGGTGTTAATTAACATTGCAACACTGAAGAAGCATAGACCTACTATTTTATAAAAATGTTCATTAGGAACAGCTACACACAGCTCAGTCAAATGCGGACAAGAGGAGGAGCTAGCACATGCGCCCAAGAGCTGCGTGATTAACATTATCACTTGTGCAACTTTTAATTAAAAAACAGTTTGATTTGTTACTTCGCTATATTGTGATTATCACGCCATAGCTTTATATAAAATAAAATTATCATTAAAAATAAAGACACCTATGTCACAGACCATTGTCTTGAGCTCAACCTGACCCGGCCCGAGGAAAGTGGTGGGAAATCTTGGATCAGGTTGGGTTCGGGCAGGGAATCTAAGCTCTAGAGTGCAGGGAAGTGGGTTTTTATCATAAGTGTAACTGTTTATCTCAGTGTATGAATGTAAGTCTGAATAATAACAATAATGTGAGAATAAAACTAATAAAACAACAATTTAGCAGATATTTCTTTCACATTTTGACATTTTTAACACTAAAGCCTATTTCAAATTCATAATGTGTTTTTAAACTCATTTGTCAAGAAAATATAGGTAAAAGTCAGAATCTTCATTAAAACTATGTGAGTGGGTTTAAAAAAGATTTTTACTTAAAAAAATGGTAGTGAATAAGTCCTATTGTCCAAGTTTTGACCGTCTAGCTGATGGTTCAAGGTTATGCTGAAGAATTCAGAAGTAGCCCACCTTCTTTTTTATTTTATTCACTTTTTAGAATGAAACAGTGTCAAAAAGGCTTCAGAGCAGAACACTCGTCTAAAGGCTTTTTGTGTCCAAATGTTCAGCTGCAAACTGTAGCCAGACCTGAAGGTCTTTGGACTTCACAATAGGACCATGTATTTGAAAATCGAATTCATCACTAACAGTAAGTGATGATGTAGAAAAAAAGAAATAAAAAGTCTATTATTGCCATAATTTTTGTGTCGATTATGAATGTATGGAAATGTCCATATTATTCCATATATTAAAATATTCCATTACATTTGCTTCATTATGAGAGTCTTTCCATTTTACATAATTTTTTATCAGTGTTTGTGGTGTTACATTGAGTTTTTGGCAGTGGCACCATTAAAATATGACTAATAGTCTGCCCATTTCTGTGCTTAGTGTTGTAGTATTCATTGTTTGTCAGATTTGGCCTTGAACTGATATCAAATTAAAGTGGCGGTACGTCATTTAAATTAGCCAAATTATTTTTTCCAAACAATGGTGCCACCAATCTGGGATCAGAAACGTTCTTGCCCTTTTTTACCTGCATGTGCAGAGCCTGTTTTAGAAGACTGGTGGAGGACATTATTCAGAGATTATATCCCCAAAACTGGTGTAATGACCCAACTCTGTACAAGACTGAATGAAAAACATGTTTCTCCAAAATGGTGACTTTACAAGAGAAGTCAATGTAAAATAGACAAAAAGAGTACTTTAAAAACATTTCTATTGATCTGTACATGCATAATCATTTACAAAGTGTGAAGAGCAGCCACATAACTAAAAATGGACCAAAAGGGAGATATTTTTCACTGAATTGCAGCAAAAAAAAATCCACCTTTCCTTTTTATTTTAACTTACTAAGCCCTGTCTACTCCTGATTACTTCATCTGACTAGTATCTGCATTGTAAATCATTCCGATCAAAATTCAGCCATTTGCATTTACAGACTGAAATATGATTGCTATATATATATATATATGACAGAATATGCACATTTTCTTGTTGCGTGACAAATATCACTGGTGTTTTATTGATAATGGTGGGAGTTTCAGTTGATTAATCCATTTTGGACAGACAGCTGTATTTACGATGCTGTAACATACGTCTCAAATGAGCAGTCATGTTTGTATGTGTTTAAAATGTGTCTTGAATTCCTATTTGGCTTGGCCTGTTCCACATATAATCCTCACACTCAAGATGCATGAATTGACCAGGTGTAAATGGGGCCTTTTTTAATGCTGAATTAATGGAGCTGATTTGCAATATTAATCTCCAAATACTATTAACTTGCTGGATTCAAATATGTGCCTTGGAGTGTTTTTAGCATCAGGAGCCATCACAGTGAGGTCAGGCTGTTAAATTTAGCGAAAAAACTCATTTGCATGGAACAGACCTTCTCTATGCAGTGTGTGATTTAGCTTCCTTAGTTTGAATTTTAAAATTGCTATACAAAATGACTGACTGGGATAAATGACTGCAACTAATCTGGGTTTCTTATTGGTCAAGACAAAATGAACACATTTATTTATCATGTTTTAATACCAGTATGCAGCAGGAGGGATTTAACACATGATTAAAAAAAAATAATAATAGAATGGGAAAAGGAAGGGCACCTAATCTTCTGCACCAAAATCTAACAAACTGGGGAGGGAGGCACTTAGGCGTTGTGCCAAAAAAATAAATAAAACAATTACCCTAATTAGTAAATTAGTATCTAAAATGATTTTATTCATACTGAGACTGTGTAAGTTACAAAATTAGAGCTATTTTTATGAAGACATATTTTATGATGTATGTAGTTCACTATATAGGCAAGAGGGAGGTATTTAAGATTCAGTCAGAAACAGCAAAAAGTTGTGACATCAGAATTTTCAGAAAACTAGATATAAGAGAGTGTTTTCATAAAACTCAGTTACCAGAAACTGGTAAAACTCAAACATTTAAGAAAAATATCCATATATTTCTCAGTGGGGCCCTGTATGTGGTAAATTTACATGGCTAAGAACAGCCTACCTTAATATTTCGAGAGAGTTTCAAGATGACAAACCACAAACAATGCATATTGTCGCTGTCCGATAAAAAACAAGTATCTCTAAAACAGCAACTTTACAGGAGAGAAGAAAAAACCTGCTAAACTTTTAATGGAAGTCAATGTAAAAAGAGTTTATTTCAGGTCATTTTGAGGTATTTCTGTTGGTCCATTCTGTTGGCACAATGTAAGGGACAGTTTCAAATTATGTAATTTAAAAATACACACAAAATGGAGATACTTGTTTTTCAATGGACAGTGACAATATGCACATGATGCAGGTGTGGGCAGTTTTCTAAACAGACCCAGCACTAGTGGATGGTTAATAATACAAACATAACTCCTGAATCATTTTAAAATGCATCACTTAGAAAACTTCACATCTTTCAAACTCTGTTATTACATCTTGTACAACAAGTTATTTTGCTGTCATGATGTGCAGAGCAGGAAACTCACGGCAGTTGAACAGCACATATTGAGCACTCTTCATGTTTCAAATTGGTGATGTGAATAGAGCAATATGTTTCACAAATGACAGTCAACGAAACAGTCCACCAAATGTGCCCGTAAACAGTCAAAAACTCTCCAAAGACCATTTACTGGACCAGTAATCGAGTCCACAGTACTACAGTGCACACAGTTCCTTGTAAAAAAAAAAAAAGTATAATTAAATTATGCTGAATTAGCTCTGTACTTAAGTTTTGTTTTTAAACCACTATTTTGTACTTAATTACTACTTGTTTGTAATTAAAATGATATAAATTTGCACTAAATTTATACTGAGTAGTCAAATGTTATTTTTGCCACTATTTATTACAATTCAGTTTATTTGTGTGAACTGTCCAACTGAACATTAAAAGCATATTAAATGTGTGATTAAACTAAATATTTTATATTAACATAACACATTTATTTTGAGGAGTGTATATAAACTGGTAGAAACAAAGTTGCTGCAATGATCAGCTGTACGTATAATTTTAACATATAACATTTGTTAACACAAAATTAATGTTTTGGTAGCAAATTTCAGCAAGTACAGTTTCATTGCAGACACATTTAGTAAAAGTATAGTTTTATCATAAAAAAATCACAGTTTCATAAAATATTGCTACACATTATTAGGTACATCCCTAGTACAAAATTAGCACAGTCAAATAAAGTATACTTTTTTAAAGTATACTGAAATATGGATTAAACAGGTTCACTATAAATCCTGATGCATTATGATTTATGATTTAAGATTTGGACACTTGGAGAAAAATGACTGACATACTCAACAGTGCCCTAGTAAATAGGTAGCCATTTAAGTCACAGCCCTAGTTAGCCAAACATATAACAAATATATGTTTTTTAAAGCCTGTTTATATAAATATCTTATTTGTTTGTCTCAGTACCAGTCACTGTTTATTTCTGTTATTGTGGGCTTGTGGAAATAAACGGTAATGTTAAGCTCTGCTTTTATTGACAGCTGGACCTAGCCTAGCTTAGTTTAGACTTGTAGCAAGTAAATAAACAGATTTATTTAGTTGTAAATATTGTTAAACTTGAATCTTAACTTTTACCTGATTTTCCCCTCACTGTACTCTCACAGCGCAGCGTGTGGTTAGCTAGCGTAGGTTAACTAGCTGAAGAGATAGTAGCTGGTTAGCTGAGTTAGCTTGTAGCATCTCAATTAGCATCTGTTATCCACTAACTCTGCTTTCCTGCAGTGAATAATGGCTTTCTCCAGTTAGCTTGTCTCTATTTTTGTCTTTTTGTGTTACTTTTTAACTGTTTCTGTTGCCCTGCCTGCGGATGGATGTGATGTTAGCGTTAGCTGGCTAGCTAGCTACTTTAGAAGATGCAAAACTAGCACAAGACACAGCATCAGTCTATTATTATAAAGGGAAGAAAATAAAATAAGTAACATTAGTAATTGACCACATAATATCCTAATCATGGAGCTTAACAAAAATAACTAACTAACTAGATAAATATAACTGTCTTTATATCACCTGTTAAAAGTCGATAAACAACAGCTTTTGTAAGGCTAGCACAATGGCAGCTTCAGGGCAGCAGGATAAAAATGTAGCTAAAAGCTAGCGAACACTTAGGCTAAAAGGCTAAAAGTTAGCATTTAAGCCCTATCCGGACAGGATTAGTTTCTCAGGGGGTCTTGGGGTAATTTTCTCTTTTATTGGGGTCCTCTGTGATTTTATTCCTGTCCGGAACAACCATGAATGTGTTTTTTCTCAGATTATCTCTCTATATAGCTCTGGAAAAAAATAAGAGACCACCTAAAAAAAATGATAAGTTTCCTTGATTTTACAAAATTGAAAACTTCTGCAATATAATAATCAAGAGGAAGATGGACGATTACAAACCATCAAAACCAAGCTGAACAGCTTAATTTTTTGCACCAGGAGTGGCATAAAGTTTTCCAAAAGCAGTGTGTAAGACTGGTGGAGGAGAACATGCCAAGATGCATAACAACTGTGATTAAAAACAAGGTTATTCAAGCAAATATTAATTTCTGATTTTTTAAAAGATTATGAGTATGTTTATAAAATTGTCGCCTTTGCATTGTTTGAGGTCTGAAAGCTCTGCATCTTTTTTTTTGTTATCTAAGACATTTCTCTTTTTCTGCAAATACATGCTCTAAATGACAAACGTACCTATAAATAGCAAAATCAGAGAAACTGATTCAGAAATTAAAGTGGTCTCTTAATTTTTTCAGAGCTGAATGAGGACAGGTTAGGCAATAGGACCCAGAGGAAAACGACGGCACAGGCTGAATCGTGTTCCCCTCTAGACCGCCCACAAGCTCATTGATTGGCTCTGCTGTTTCGTGCTAGCGTGTGATTGGCTTTCTCCGCTGTCCCTCCACCTGATTGTAAACAGCATTTGGACATATGCGCTGGTGTTTTGCTAGTTGTGGGAGTTTATCTGCGTGTGTATCTGCTGCTGTAAGTTGTTAAAATGTTGAGTGTTTGTTCTGACAGGGTCCAGTCAGCTAGACAGATTTAATATCAGGGTGTGTGTGTGTGTGTGTGTGTGTGTGTGTGTGTGTGTGTGTGTGTGTGTCTGTGGTAATTGGTAATTAGGTGCAGGCAGGTGGTAGGATGTCTAGAACAGAAAATTGGAAAAGTGGAGACTTCTTTAGAAGTGTAAAGTTGCAAGTCAAAATGTCAGTTACTGAAAGCAACACATTACACCCTGACCCCCTGAAACTCTTCCCCTCATCCATCAAAAACTCAGACGCCCTCAACACCCACCTGTATAAACTGGCCTACAACACCTGACCCCCACACAACTCACATCCCACACACCTGTCACTTACTTTTATTAATTTAATTGTTATTATTTAATGTTATTGTAAATGTAAAGTTCACGTTTAAATGTTCATGTTATGTAATTATGTGTTTTATTCTAGTAAAGTGTATTTGAGTTTTATTGATATAGCTGTTGAGGCTCTACACAGAGCTTTAAAAAAAAAAAAACTTGTTTGTGCATTGAAAGGCAGCAACTGTTTGAAAACACATGAACACAAACAATGAAGGTTTAAAACATACAATAAAAAAAATACAATAAAATTAAAAATGATTACAAAGGTTATTTTATATATATTTACATTGTTGGTAAACAAAATACACATAATAATTGAATAAAAAAGTCTATTATTGTTTGATCTTAAATTGTCCCACTGTTCATATTTCATGCATTATTATATTTTTTTCAAGGGGACAGATGCGGAAGGAGATACAGGCGAAAAGTCTGAAGGAGGTAGAGGAGGAGAGGCTAGAGAAGATGGAGAAGTAGAGACTATAGGAGGAGATGCTGGAGAGAATGGAGGAGGAAAGACTAGAGAGGGAGATGCTGAAGGGGATGGAGGAGGAAAGGCTAGAGACTTACAGGTGAGGTTGAAAGAATAAAGATGTCAATCATGAGATTAGGCATAGTGACAAATGTTAGGGTGATGATAATCTGTATGACAGTAGTTCATTCTTGAGGCTTGGAAATCAGGGCTATCAAAGTTCTTACACCAGGCATATATGGATTTTTTAAGGTGACAGAGGCATCTTGTTTGATTTTTCAAATATACCAGTCTGTGATTATCCATTCATCCTCTTATGTCATTTATGTATAAAGTCTAACTATAGTCAAATATATTTATTTTTATTTAGAAATCATTTTTCACTAACTTATACTACACAAATTATTTTATGTAAGTGTGGACACATACATTTCAAGAATAATTGTAAAATTGGTGGGAATGGGTTGGAGTGAATTTGACTAATGATTGTGATGATTTTTTGCTAGGTATTTTACAATTAATCAAATCAAATCAAAAAGGGAACAGTAAAAAAAAACTACAAGGAGCACAGTGACTTGAAAAAGTAACAATAGACAACTAGAACAACTACAAATAAACACAGTTTGAGTTTATAAAGTTTCTATTTTGCATACTTGTGGACTTTATATCTATGATATTTTTGTATTTAACAACTTCTAGGCTGTAGTTATACATATTTTGAACTTCTTATTGCTTTAAGGTGTAGGGTAGATATCCTGGCACTGTTCAAGCAGTTCAAGCCCCCCCCGAGGTGCAAACACTTGTGCTGTAAATAAGATAATATTTGTAATATCTTATTAAAATTTCAAGGCTAGTGGCAGAAAAATACCATTCCAGCTTGTCGCAATCAGCTTATATGGATCAGTGCTGTTAACAGATAAAAATTAATCCAAATAAGAGTCACTGGCATCTTTGGTTAGCTTGTCTCACTATGCTCAATCCTCTCGCTCTTCTCAGCTTGTCTCAATCTCCAGTTTTATTGCTGTAAATGTTCTACAGATTATAAAAGTAAGTTAATTTCTAGTACTTTTATTGTACTGCTCAGAGTAATTGTATCAAGATGCTTTGGTGACTCTTAGTGAACGTTATCCTCTATATACCCTACATTTTTGTGGTAAAAGTAAAACAGTTGTGTAACTTTTAGAGTTATGAAGCTGGTCTTACTTTTTTTCTTCCTTTGACTGCTTTTGATATATTCAGTTAATTTTTGTATTTTTCCACCCCTATGAGAACAGAGGACATCTAAACATCACTGTCTGATGTGCACATCTACGTTTTTTATACTAGAATGCACCTCATTATGTGATTAAGCAAAAAAAAAAATCTTTTCATACTTCACTAAGCATTTTAGAACGAGTTACTTATTCAGGTAAGCGTGAATGTTCATTGTGTTTATCTTGCCTCACGCTGCCCACCTACATATTCTGCTTTCACTGCAACCATATGATTACAAACATTTCATCCTGCTATTTGAAGAGTTCCACTGAATATTTTCTTGTAAAAGTAGGCAGTCGCATGGAGCCTTTTGTCTTGTAGTGACAGTGTCTTTTCACTTATGCATTTGAGTAGACACAGTGTGCCATGTTCTGAGATAGATTACTGATGGAAAGATTGCATATCACTGCAGGAGGCCTGTGGAAATGAGAGCTGAGTGCTATTGATAATATTGTGTCAAAATATTTCTCATGTATGTCATAGATTTTTAGAAGCTTCTTACATTTGTGTTTGCAGTCAAATTACTGTCTTGGACTTGCATACAACGTACAGCTCTGGAAACAAAATCAAGAGACCACTTAAAAATGATGAGTTTCATTGATTTTACTAAATTGAAAACCTCTGGAAAATAATCAAGAGGAAGATGGATGATCACAAGCCATCAAATCAAGCTGAACTGCTTGAATTTTTGCACCAGGAGTAAAGGCATAAAGTTATCCAGAAGTAGTGTGTAAGATTGGTGGAGGAGAAGATACCAGGATGCATGAAAACTGTGATTAAAAGGGTTATTCCTCCAAATATTGATTTCTGAACTCTTAAAACTTAATGAATATGAACTTGTTTTCTTTGCATTATTTGGGGTCTGAAAGCTCTGCATCTTTTTTGTTATTTCAGCAATTTCACATTTTCTACAAATAAATGCTCTAAATGACAATATTTTTATTTGGAATTTGGGAGAAATGTTGCCCATAGTTTATAGAATAAAACAACAATGTTAATTTTACTCAAAGATATAACTACATATAAATAGCAAAATCAGAGAAACTGATTCAGAAACTGAAGTGGTCTCTTAATGTTTTCCAGAGCTGTATTTCAGCTATTAATGTAAAAATGTTACTCTTAAAGACATAATTAGTAATAGTTTATGATGTCCTGAAAATAACTTCTGGCATGTGTGACCATCTTCTGTCATTTTTTTGTCATATTTAGGAGAATAAATATACATTTAACTTTCATCAGTTCACTGGATTTAAACTTAGCAGAAAAGGCAGAACACCACAAGCCTCTGAATCCTGGCAGTGCCAGTGTTTGATGACGTACACCACAGGCCCTGGCATTTATAGTATTCGTATTGATAGCAGAATTTTGTTGTATCAGCCATAATAAGAAACATATTGGCCATTTAATTTAGCACTATGTGCAGTCCTAGTTGGAAGAGGGTCTGTTAAGGAGTTCAAATCAAAAGGGGAAAATTAGGAGTTTTCCTTCAACCTTCAAACTACATTTTTAGAGATATAATGCATTTTTTGAAAAAAATATATATATTTACCCAGGGTTTTCCATTATTAGAACTGCATATTTCTTTACTCACTAATACTAGTATACTGGTATAACTGATATATTGCCCGGCATTAAGACAAGCCATGCTCTCTAATTGCACCTCTGTCACCCCTTAAAATCCCCATTTAACCTCTGCTTATGCTTACCTAATACTCCAGCTCCAGAGCTCTGACTGCATGAGACCGGAAAAAGAAGCGCATGACAAGGGATTATTGTAGTCTAGCAAATCAGGTTTAAAGTCTTTCTGTGTTAAGTGGTGGGGGTTCATTTCAAGCATCCGATTTCCATTAATTAGAATTTCCTGTCAGGTTCCTGCATGGTTGCGATGCAGGATGGCACTGGCACGCCTGCACACAATTTAAGAACCATCCAACCCATTTGTCACATCGAGTCTCAGCAAGCTCTTCTCACCCACCCTGCTACGTAGCATCAGCATAATGGTAATGATTCAGCTAGAGGAAAGAGTGGCAGAGCTGTGGTCTGTGTGGCTGTTGAAGTAGTGTGTGTTTGTGTATGTGTGTGCATGTATGTGTGTGTGTGTGTGTGTGTGTGTGTGTGTGTATGTGTGTGTGTGCATGTACAGAGAGGGAGGGCATACAGGGTTGTGTGGGTGTGATTTTTTTTTTCTTTTCTTCATCATGTCACTTGTCGCATTTAAATGTCCTCCTTCCCTCCATTTTGCCCCATCACCCTAAATCGATAGCGACGTGTGTGCGAAAGCGGTTGAGACACATTGGCGGTAGACTGCAACCCGTTGAAGGGGAAAAAATAAAAAGAGCTTGAAACAAGCAATTACATTTCTAATACGCGGCTTTGAATCACCGCCACTCCAGTCGGCATCAGTCTGTGCCACCGCTGCCGAACGTTAAGACAAATGGATTGTGCTGCATAATTATCATACAGACCATATCATTTATGGATGTTTGTTTCCCCCTTCTCCATCGTGCTATTCCAAGCATGCAAAGCCATGCATTGCAGGGTAATTAAACTTGTTGGCTAGGAAACTGGAAGACACGGAACATGAGAAGTGTTAACAAGAAAGCACCACGGTAGACCTGTGGAGTGAAAAATGAACCTAGAAGAGTTAAGTTCTGCTCAGTCTCTGCAGTGCTGATTTGAGCTGTGTGATGTAATGACAGAAAAAAAGACTATCAATGCATCAGGGGCAGACTGGCAGCTAAAATCATTTCGGGAATTTAGTGTCAAACACATTATCACCTGTAAACCGATTAAGTAAATCGGATAGCTTACTTTGGAGCAACATCTTTCTAATGTTGTTGCATTATCTCTACAAATGTTGCAAAATTTTATGCTGCTTTTTTCCCCCCAAAATTTGAGCTATGCCGACTATCCCACCCACTCAGCTGCAGTCGCCCTGTCACTAGCAATACCCCAACACCAGGAGGGTGGAGCAGCACCAGCACATGCCTCCTCTGATACATGTGCAATTAGCCACCGCCACTTTTTAACTACTGCTGATGTAGCATTACCGAGTAGCCAGCGCGATTGGAGGAAATTGCAGCAACTCGGTTCCGGAGCTCACAGACACACGGCAAGCAGCATGACCGGGATTTGAACCAGCTATCTTGTGTTAGATACTTTTTGTTAGTGGTAGATACTTTTAGTTAGTGATAGACACTTTTATAACACACTGGATAGATACTAGCTACCTCAGTGCTACATACTTTCATGTATAATAGAAACTGCGACATGCTATAGCAAACTGTAACTTCAGTTATTATGTCTCATCAGTTGTCTATATACTGTATTTATATATTATTTAATTGCTGACAAGCAAAAATGCACATTTCTCCAAAATGTCATGTTTCATTATGTCAAATTGTCTTTAAAAGTCAATGTAAACACAATTTATTTCAAGTCATTTGGGAGAACAAAAAACAAATTATTTCAGAAAATGACTAAATATTTAAGGACACTCCATATGTATATTGAATGCCTCAGCTCTTTTTAAGTTGCACCCATTGCTTATCTATTCCTTCTAAAGTCTTCCTGGAGCATATAAACATGAACCTGTTGGCATTTTGCCTAATACCAGGTGTGGATTAGATAGAAGGGTATAAAAACCCCCAGCACTGATCTGTGGAGCACTGAAACAATGTGTTCTGAAATGATGGTGCTCCATCTAATGCTTTTGGGATAAAGTGGTTGGGGGATCATCCTGGCTTCAGTATTGTTCTTGTTGATAAATGCAATCAAAAATTCACAGCAATGTTTCAGAAGTCTGGTAGAAAGTCTTCCCAGGCTAGTAGAGACTATTTTGATTATTTATTGTAAGCAGAATAATATATTTTAAAGCGCTCGAGCTTAAAAGTGAAAGAGCAGGTGTCCCAATACGGCATATACTAAACTATTTACCATACTATATTAGGGCATTTTACTCGATATGCCCAAAGGTTTACCAAATGTCAGTCATGCAAAGGCCGGCTATATTAGGCGCTATGTTATTCAGACCACGTAAGCATGTTTTTGGTTAAGTTCGACTGCCTGAACTGTGCAGGAGTGTATTCTCTTGCACACTTTGCCCGGCATCTCAGACATGCAGTGACAGTAGAAAGAAAAGTATGTTTTAGGGAGATGCTCTCCAGGGTGAAGACTTCTGAAACTTTGCCGCTGTGTTTTCATGTGGATGGATGTTTTTGAAAAGGCTGCGGCTGTGCTGTCCAGGCCAAGCAGATTCCTTTACTTGTAAGAACTGAAGAACCTGCCATGCTTCCAGGCTTAGCTGTCACAGATACTGAGGATACTGAGCACCACAACGAGGGCAAGGAGAGCACATATAATCAAATATAGCCTTATTTGTCCCCATTACACCTTTTATTGCCTTTCTTCCATTGTCTTTAGCAATGCGTCCAGTAATAATATAACACACAGGCATGCAGAAGCTTGCTCATGTTGATGCACACACTTTTCCTCCTGGATTCTTTAATGCTCCAGCAGACTCAGCAGAGTGCGGAGCATCTTCCTCCTTGCCGCTGACATTGCACGACTGTCCCACTGCTCTCTGCTGCTGTGTATTGTCATCATTATTGAACTTCAGACTGTAGCTCAGTCCTTCTCTCTCTCTCTCTCCCTCTAATTTATCTTCACATCGACTGTCTAATTTCCAGTTATGCTAACAAGTTGTACACCTACCACACACTGTTAAGTATCTGCAGGAGACGTAAAATAATTATTGTAAAATAATTAATGAATTAATAATGGAGCTTATTAATCACTGTATTTTTTTCATTTTTAGTCTAGGCTATACTTCATCTGTGTAAAGATGGCAAACAACAGTGTGACTATATTATATCCCAAAAAGACAGAGAATATTTGTAATTTTCACTAGAAAATTGCAAAAAAAGTTTTTTGCAAAATATCACATTTTACCTTTGTGGAAAAAATCATACAGTGAACTAAAATAATGTACTGCTTTATAATTTAAGAACGACATTCTTAAATTGAAGGGTAATTCAAATGGTTCACCATAGAAGAAACACTTTAAACTATGTAACTCTAACACATTTCTACATTTACTGTATTAAATTACTATAGATATATTATACAACTAAATGAAATGGAAAAAAAAAATCTAATCAATGTAATCTTGCCCATGTTGGTTATTTAATTTTTTTATTCTGTTAATTAGTCACATTGTTATATACTGTAATACTGTTATGCAACAAAATAGATATTTAGCCACATTAGCACAAGCATTTAGCCTAGTAACAGCAGGCTAGCACACACACACTGCTGTAATGTCTTCCTCTGCTGGTGTCAGTGGGGACTGAACATGCACTGATCATGTGCTGAGGCATCACCAGAGGCTCATTACTAAGACACAGCTGCAACTCTTCAGAGCTCTGATTAGGATTCTGTTTAAGCTGTTAATTGTGTCCATTGTTACTGCAAAGTGTCTTGGCTGCTTTTGTTGTTTTTGATGTCTAAACAGTCTTATATTAGTTTGATTTGTGCTTTACATGTTGCTTGACCTTTAACATTGATTATGAATTTGCCCAAGTTGTCTGCCTGATTTCTGTCCTCTTCTCTGACAATGTGATGGGTAAATCCCCTTATAAAATGCAGTAATGAGAGGCTTAGCTGTTCTTTTTTGCCTATAAAAAAGCTGCAGTGAACTAAAATAAACGTACTGATTTATTACTGAACATTATTCTTTAAACTAAAAGTACTTCAAATGTTTTTGCTCATATTCCCCACTACTAGGTGAATCAAGGGAATTGGGACTGATCAACAACAACAAAAAATAATAAATTATGTAGCTGTGCCATACACTGACTATTATCATATCATTCCGAGGAGCAAACATTGTGCAACTCAAAGCATTCTTTTTATACATGATAAAATTACATTTAAAAATTAAGACACCATAACCTGCTTAAAGTCTCAGTTATACAAAATAAAATAAAAGTGTGATATAGCATCCTATGAAAAACATACTGCTGTATGCATAAAAGAATTAATAGATTGCAATCAAGTTAAAATTTAATTTAATTGTGATTTTTCTCTGCTCACTGTAAGAAATGTAACCTTTGAATTATAATCATTAAGATCAATCTGTTTAATAGTTTCAATATTTAACTCTCCCTAATTTTCCTTGATGCCATTTTCACTGGATGAAGCCTTTTTACAGAATTTCTAATTTGTAGTCCTGTTAGAAACAGTACTTTACTCATTATCATTATGAATTATTAATCATCTGACCTCAGTTTGCAATGGTTTCAACTTACATTCCACAGTATTATTATAAATGAATAATGTGGGAACTGCTAAACATCTAATACAGGCCATTGGTCAGCGCACTTCTATTCAAATGCAAACACAGCCTGCAGCAGATGCATTTTCTGTTATTTTGTATTACGCAGATAACAGCTCCTGTTTAATTTCATGTCTCACTTGCATATTAATATAATGATGTTTTTCTTGCTTTTAAATTTATTCCAATGCAGTTGGAAATGTATATGCACACTAATCCTCACCAAAAACATCACCTCTTCTGTGAAAGACGATTGCGCTTAAAAAATGCAGAAATGCAGAAATGAGATGCAAACATGCATGCTTTAACAGACCGCTAAATCTTCATGCTAACACTTTTTCGCATTTTCACTCTTTGCAGGCTTAATCAAGTCAGGGCCTACAGCCAGCTATGGAAAACTCTGCTCCTGCTGCTTTCCATTGTTCCAGTTTCTAAAGGAGCAGCGCGAGATAAAGGGAAACACTTGCCAAGAATTCATAGGACCAAGGACCATCCATGTTTCAGTTTGAAAGCTGTTCGCTGTTGGTGAGTAGGCATGCAAGGTTGTGTGCATCCAGGGCGCAGCAAAACTAGCGAAAGAAATGAATCACTAGTAACTCTGAGGGTCAAGTGCATATTTCCTGCCATATTAGACACGCCAAGAAACCTGCGTTCATAAACGACAAACGGCCTAGTTACTGTTAAACCTTAATATGCAGGTGGGCAATTCCCATGGTACCGTAGTTAATTGTTTGATGGAGGATGACCAAAATAGCTTTTAACAGAGCACGGATTTACCATGAAATTTACACTGACGAACAGTTGCTGTTGGAATTAGCCCATTTTACTTTGCCATTTGGCCTTCATTAATCCAAGATTTATGCCAGGAATGCTAGATAGCTTGCTATTGCTTTTGTTAAAGCACTATTTAGTGGTGTAAATGTACTGCCAGCACTGCTACCACTCTAACAGGTTGCCAACATAATTCAGTGCATCATTATCTAATTAGTGCAGTGAACTAGAAAAACAGCTCACTAACTTGCTGCTTTATTACTTGCATACGGTATATTACAAAAATTGTGTGCATAAGCTAAAAGCCATTCAGGTTCCTTTTTTTTCTGACAGTTTTGACCTTCTCCTCACTCTTCCTGTTACAGTTATTCCAATGCATGACCAGTGGACAGGATATTTGCTCTTGTTCTACAGTAGGCACCAGGTTTCAAAAGCACGGAATACAGAGCATTTGTGAAGGATATAAAAAAGTGATGGTTATTAAGTGAAAGGAAATAAATAAATAAAAAGTCTCAGTGCATATCAACCCCCTAACCCCACGTTACCAGAAGTGTAATTTGCAAAAAGGGCATATTTGTGACTACTGTCACCACCTGGACCTGGGGCAGATTAAATGCAATCATTTATATACAGTCTGATGCAGCCAGATTAATGCAAAGCTGAAAACATCCTGGCTGCCTATTCAAGTTAAGTGCTACAAGTCGCAGAACCTGTCACTTAGACCTCCAAAGAAAACGCCATTTATCACCCAAAAGCACAGAATAGACAAGTCATGGCGGTTGCTATTTATTATAATACAGATTGCTGCTTTTAAGGAATGTAGTGAGTACACTGTAAATTGAGAGTGTACTTTCAGGGATAATGTAATTCTCGACACAGCAAGGCCAGAAGTGATACACAGTTCTATAACACTTCACCTTCACTCTCTTCAGCACTATAGAATGGTAAACACAATCATTTATAGAAGGTCAGAGAGATCGCTTGCGGGAATAATGCATGTTTACTTGGCCTGCTTTACCTCTTTATGTAAACAAAACAACATAATTACACACATACAATACAAGAATTGTGACCAATGTTCCAATGTGCACTTTATAGAGGGTTTACGCCATTTTTTTACACATTTCTATTTCACCTGACTTTATGGAAAGCATGTTATGCCATGTTAAAATAGTGCTTTATAGATAGGCTCTCAGAGGCTACATTTTGGTAGTGTAAATCTTAAAGAGTGATCAATGACTGCTAGTATGACATGCCTGTACGACACACCTAAACTTTCTTAACCTTAACTTAATCTACACTTTAACCTAAACTTAACCTACACTTCAACATAAACACAACTTCAACCTAAGCTAAATTTATTCTGCACCTCAACCTGAATTGAACATACACCTAATAAACTAATGCTTCATTTAATCTACACCACAACTTAATTCTAACTAACTTTACACTTATCTTAAAACTTGTGAAATAATTATTGTTTAAGCATAAATCTCTGTCTAAATATTCTCTTTTAGAAGCTCCATATAAAAGCAGGATGATGGTAACTGTAGCGACACTGTTTTTCCAATTCCTCTTCAAGTACATGGCAAAAAAAAAAAATTGTGTATTTGCTGTAGTTTGAATCTTAACAAATGTAAAGTGTAATAAGTTGTGAAATATCTTTGTGTGTTATGGCTAGACAGAACTCAGATACAAAGAAGATGGTTTATTAATGAAAGTAACAATACAGGGGATAGTCAAACCTTCAGAGCTAATACCAGTATACAGCAGCAACAGAGAGTAAACATACCATAAACAGTCCAAAGGTCATACACGAGCAGGATATAACAGAGGGCAGGCAAATATTGAGGTCAGTAAAACAAAACAAGTAAATACACAAGAGCAACACAGGCAATGGGATAAATGCGTTGTACGTGGTAAACCAACAACACTCAGCAAAGTGTATGAAGGGAGGGTGTGTGTGTGTGTGTGTGCATGTGCATGTGGGTGTGAACAGGTGTGAACAGGTGTGAACAGGTGTGATCAATATTCTGGTGATTGACTTCCTTGAGGTGTTGTGTGCAGAGACATGTGATCTTGGTGAGGGAGTGATGTGAGTGTGTGGTGCATTCTGGGTATCATAATCCAGAGGCCAGAGATCGTTAGTAGGGCTGAGTGCGGGAGAGACACGAGCACCTTGGGTGCCAGGTGTGACATTGTTCAAATGTTACAAATTTTGCGGGGTACATATTTAGTTGTATAATGTTTGGAAGGTGGATTCTGGGGGGTGGTTAGATACCTGTCCATTTAGATCTGTATCAGCTGTAAGGTGCTGCGTATTTGGATCTCAGTGGCTTTATTTCCTTCATATACAAATTAAAGTGACTGCAAACGCTCTCCTTTGATCATCACTGATGTTCGACAGTTGCTATCACCGTATCACAATTCCACTGCCTTATCATGCTCTTCTTTGATACCAGCTTAATTGATTCTTAAGCAACATAATGAAAAGTTCCAAGCAAGTCAGTGTACAAAGGACAGTATTATCTAAATGATTATCTAAATGAGAGTTTGTACCAGAGAAGAAAAGTGCAAATTTACGTTGCTTTTCCACAAAGCCTCAGTGATTTTTACTGTTTCAAAGTGTTTTAATTGGTCCTTCAAATTCAATAAGCAGCTATTGTGCATTGTTTGCTTAAATACATAAATAGAAAATCTTCTCATCGCTGACATAACCTGTTTCAAGTTACCCCAGCCCTTTCGGTGGCTGCAGTTTCATGAAACAAGGCATTTGTAATGCAGTAGACTAGCGCATCAAGGGCGGTTGCAGCAGTCAGTGGAGAGCTGGCTCCTGACTCCACTACTAGCCTGTAAATTAGCATAACAGTGACACAGCAGGCCCATCATCATTCTTTCATTCTCTTTATCCATTACACACAGTCAGGGCCTGGAGAAGGTGCCTGGAGAAACTACTCTAATGAGGCTTCATTACAGCTGCAGAAACCTCTGCACCAAGATCTGACACCAGACGCTGATCCTGCTAAGCCTTTCCAGGGTGTTTCATGTTAAAATAACAAGTCTGTTGTAGCCAGCTGGAAGCCGGTGATCAGTTTCAAGTGATCTTCCAATTTAATGGCATGTATTTTGAGCACTTCCTGTGCACTGACAATGGAAAGTTGACCCTTTCTGCTCAGAAAGGAATAAAATATACAAGTGCATTTCTGTCCCTCTGGGTGGAAAAATATGTGGTTGCCAAGTCATACCAATTTGGGTAAATTAAAAATGGTAAGTAGGTGGCTGAATGACAGCGAGTCAATCTTTTACCTTGAGTTTTCTCAGAAACATAATTCAGCTATTGATTGAATGATCAAAAATGATGAATGCGGGATTAGGATGCTTTGGCATTTTCACTAAAAGGCAGGGGAGTAAAACGCCAAGTCTATAGGTCCTGCAGAGCTCTGCAGAATACTGTTTCCCTGCATTAACTCACCTAACCCACCTCGGCTAATTAGCAGAATCAGGCTTTAGTTTACTGTACTGTGCTAGTCCGAGGTTTTCCAGTCATTAAGCCTGACACCTGGACAGTTTTAAAGTTAGAGGAAGTCTCATAACTGCTATCAGACTAAATGTGTTATGGGCCTAAGCACAAACATAAGTTACAAAACTCTGCAGTAGAAAACGTTTTTATTTTAATTCTATGTTACTCCCTTTATTTTTCCAACAACCACCAAACTGCATTCTGTTTGGCCTTTTTTCATCTTTAGTTTTCATCTTTAGTCATTCACTCCTATTCCTACATTTTTACAGATGCCTAAGCCATAGAGAGTCTGTCACTATAGCTACCAAAACTTATTGTAGTCAATCAGAGCAGATCTCCAAAATCTAAACCACAGACATACCAACCAGCAGTCTTTTTTGTATTTATTATGTTATTACTTGTATAAATGTGGCAGCTTTTGTTGGGGAGACCCTTATTATTTACTTACTCAGGTGGACCACCAACCTTTAGGTGCTCCATTGTGGATAAAGCATTGCTAAAGTGCTTTCTAGAGTGGCAAAAAGAGATCAAGACGAGATCAAGCATTTGACAAGGCAGTGTGCGTGGCTTGAAATGCACAAAAGGCATGTGCTAATTCTCTTAATTAATCATGGGTGTAATTTAAACATAACATCAAATAAACCAATCAGCATGTCACTTACCGTTCGCTTTAAAAGACAGGTATGCTCTGACTATGGTGGATTGCTATTTTAGCGGCCCAGTGCTTCTGCGCTTTTCAGCAGAGGACATTGACCTGTTTGATTGTGCCTAAGCAGGCAATGTACAGGAACAGCAATGCTATTTTATCTTGTATTCTGTTAATTGTTGATATAAGAGTTGGATTTGGTGTGTGTGTGGCGAATGGGGTTGTACAAGCGCTGAGCTTGTGCAGCATACCTGCATTGCCAAAATAGCAATGAACGTCAGGGTTTTATTCAGTCAGTGGCACACCTGTGTTTTCTGTTGTGTTTGCCTAGATAGCAACATGGCATAAATTTTCCTGAACACATCTCACTTCCAGACCACCACACCCATCAGCATAGGTATATTCATAAACTCTGTCGCTATTTAAATGGTGCAGACACAAGGCATGAAAATACTGTTGGCAGGGTGTAAGAAAGCAATGAGCATTGCAATGTGCCTTGCACAGGGTGTAAGATAGGTCCCCAAGTCTCCAACTGGTAGCACTTATCATAAGAAAAAGGGATCAAGTGCTCCAAGGTACCTCTCTGAACTGAATTATGATGATGATGTGCAAGAAAAAAAAAGTAAAGTCTTATTGTAAATGTGTGTTAATGAATGCCGATTTTATGAATGGATTTCTGCCCTATAAATAGAAAAAAGGTTCCATTATGAAGTGCCTTCAATATCACTAAGCAGTGTCCTAAAGGATGCCCTTTCCATTAGAAAAATGATATGCTGTGCTGTAAAGGGTTTTTGTTTTTTTAGGTTTGAGAAAAAGGCTCCCAGTTAGGTACACCTGTAATGGAGAAGTACCACACCAGAGGATTAAATATATAAAGGGTGTCCCTACATGTGTGAGAATGAGGGGAGGTTTCCTAATGAAAGCCCTTAGGGGACAAATGTCAGGTGGTGCCCTGTAGGTTTCATCACAATGAAAGAAAACTATGATAGTGAACGACAAAAGACATTATTGTCAACTCATTGCCACAGTTAAACTTCCATTAAAATTTTCAGTTGTCAGCCACGCCCCTTCTTGAGTGTTCAGATTACTGGGGTGGAAATGCAGTTTGAGTTGTAACTCTGGCACCCTGCTGCAGTGTGTGAGGAGGTAATGGAGCAGGCTTTCATTGAAGTGGTAACGATTAAGCCTATTAACGTAATGTTAATCTTAATCAAGGGTGAAGACTATTTTATCATACATTGGGCTTCATAGCTTTTTAAGCGCTGGTGGACCCCCAATTTGCAAAATCAGTGTTTTATTTTTTTTTGCCCCTGCATTTTACACCTAAATGTGCCACTGGCTGGACAGGTCCTCTTTTAGGACCTGAAAATTATTTTAGCTGAGTTGTCTAAAATGTCTTGGATTTTGCATCAAGTTTACTTCAACATTTGCTTCAAAATTCTCTAATCATGTTTCTTTAAGCTCCTCCTTCTCACCACCTCAGTGAGTAAGAGAGAATGAGAAAGAGAGAGAGATTGAGATTGAGAGAGAGTAAGAGAGATTGAGAGAAAGTAAGAGAGTGAGAGATTGAGAGAGAGAGAGAGAGAGAGAGAGAGACAGTAAGAGGAATTGAGAGAGAGATTGAGAGTGAGTGAGAGAGAGATTGAGAGTGAGTAAGAGAGATTGAGAGTAAGAGAGTGTAAAAGAGATTGAGAGAAAGTGAGAGATTGAGCGAGAGAGAGACAGTAAGAGGGACTAAGAGAGAGAGAGAGGAATTGAGAGATTGAGAGAGAGAGAGAGAGAGAGACAGTAAGAGGGATTGAGTGAGAGACAGGTTGAGAATGAGAGTGTAAGAGAAGTTTACTCCAACATTTGCTTCAAAATTCTCTAATCATGTCTCTTTAAGCTCCTCCTAATCACCACCTCACAGAGTAAGAGACATTGACAGGGTAAGAGAGATTAAGAGGAGTAAGAGAGTGGGAGATTGAGAGACAGAGTAAGTGAGATTGAGAGATCGAGAGAAAGAGATTTTGAGATTGAGAATGACATTGTAAAAGTAAAGTTTATTCCAACATTTGCTTAAAAATTCTGTAATCATGTGTCCCTAAGATCCTCCTATTTACTACCTCAGCAAGTTAGAGAGATTGAGAAAGAAAGAGAGAGAGAGATTGAGATTGAGAGTGGGAGAGAGAGTAAAATAGATTGAGAGAACGTAAGAGAGTGAGAGAGAGAGAGACAGACAATAAGAGGGATTGAGTGAGAGAGAGAGAAATTGAGAGAGTGGGAGAGACAGATTGAGAATGAGAGTGTTAGAGAAGTTTACTCCAACATTTGCTTCAAAATTCTCTAATTGTGTCTCTTTAAGGTCCTCCTTCTCACCACCTCAGTGAGTAAAATAGATTGAGAGAGAGATTGAGATTGATAGTGAGAGAGTGAGAGTGTAAGAGAAGTTTACTTCAATACTTGCTTCAAAAATATTTAATCATGTTTCTTTAAGCTCCTCCTTCTCACCCCTGAGAGTGAGTGACAGTGAGAAAGAAAGTGAGAGAGTACGAGAGATTGACGGTGAAAAAGTGAGAGTGAAAAGCCCCCTAAATAAAGGATAACAATGCCATTAGAAGATTTGGTCAATAAAGGCTTTTATTTGTTATTATTGGCAAATTAATAAATGTTTTATTAATAAATGCATTAATGCCCATTAACCTTACACAGCATAACAAATAATAGCCTAATTACCTTTATATGACAACATTTCATTTAGATACTGTATGTGCACAGAACCTAGTATGCTGCATTAATGCTGGCCTGTAGTCTTAACAGAGCAACAGCCAAGAATAAACTTTACTGAGAAATACAATCATAAGTAAATTCTGCATTGCTTATGCATTTTATGCCACAGCAGTGCCTCACTACAACACAGTCACATCACTTTAAACAGAGATAAGCTCCATTAACTAGCCCAGAGGTTCCCAAACTCTTTGAGTCGTGACTACCACAAAAAATGAGGTTGAGGTTCACAGACCCTGATCTTATTGCAGCCTGAATCACAGCAACCCTTCTCACATTTCTCCACACAGACAATAGAGACTAGACTGCAGGCTGATTAGATCTGCCCTCTATTTCAGTCTGTTTCAAAACAAAAGCTCATATTGTTAGCTGCTGCTAGTACACACATTTGTGTGTGAAAAGTAATCATTACACATTGTTAAATGTGATCGTCACACTGTTAAACGCAATACTCGCACTGTTAAATCAGCAATCCTACTGTTAGATCAACATTCATAATGTGAGAACATAATGTGCGATTGCTGTTTTCACACCTGCCCAAACGAAGCAGTTTAACTGCACTAAAAGCAGCATTGCACCTCACAGCAAAGGCTGAAGTGACGGATACTTTACAGAGGATTTGTTCATACTTAAGATGTTCAGGTGAATAAATCTGCCAATAAGTAATAGAGAATAGATTATTTATTATCTAATAAGTTCAGTTTGTTCTTTAGCTTCTTGTAAACCATCACTAACAAGGAAGTGTCTTGTAATCACAATGTTTTTTTAAATTTATTTATTTATTTATTTATTTTCAAATTTTTCCCTTTTACTCCCCAATTTTACACGGCCAATTACCCAACCCACTCATTAGGACTCCCCCTATCACTAGCAATGCCCCAACACACCAGGAGGGTATAGAGTAACACATGCTTCCTCTGATACATGTGAAGCCAGCCACCGCTTCTTTTCGAGCTGCTGCTGATGCAGCATTGCCGAGCAGCCAGTGCGCTTGGAGGAAAGCGGAACGGCTAGGTTCCGGTACATCAGCTCACAGACGCCCTGTGCTGCAGACATCACTGCAGCGCTGGCTCTTTCATCGTAGCTCTTTCCTCTGTAGTCTGCACGTTTACCGTCTTAAAACAAGCTTTGTGGGACAAACCACTAGCTGATAGCGTCCTGGTTTACCGGAACACTCAGGGTTCCTTGTTGTAGCGCTGTTGGGCAGCATTAACTAGTGCTAAGCACTGCTTACTGCAGCTAGCGCTGCTGCAGACCTTGGCTAGCGCTGCTTCTGTTGATAATATTGTAAATTTAAGCTTTACTTAAGTGCTTTACTCACCCAAATAAACCGTTTTTAGGAGAGACATCTGTGTAGATTAACACCCAGTGTTTGTTTGACTTTGAACTTTATTTATTTATTTGTTTAATTATTTTTTTTAAACCAAGCCTTATAATCTGGTACAGCTTATAGTCTGTAAAATACAGTACTAGGACTCTTTTAGTTCTTGGAAATTTTGTTACATGCCATATATTATTAATTTTTTGGATTTTGCTTTGGTTTTAATTGAATGTAATAATGAAGGACACTGTGTTGTGCAGTGTGGCGTGCCAAGGAATTAAAGTAATGAGTGTGAACCTAGATTAGGAATAATGATTTAGAGTTTCTAAAGATCTTACACTGCGGCACATTCAGTACATGGCAGCCTTTTTGACCTTGCTTTCATGTTCTTACTAAGTAGTGACTGCTTTTAGACCAGACCGAAAAAGCTTTTTACTAGTGTGCTATGTGTAGATAAAATTACATTATGGTTTTAAAATCTTGGATCTAGATTGTTTGACAGCTGTTTTTTAATGAATAGACAACGGTGTTTGAGTTTCACTGTGTCTTTTTAATGTATGCAACTCTCATTTTTCAATTATGCCAAGCTACTCTGCATGGCTCCTCTTCTATATACACATGTTTAAGTACTATTGTACATATAAAAATAGAGCCTCTTGACCTTTTCAAGTAGGATTATCAGTTCTGAGACACTTTTATAGAGTAGTGGATTGTTGAACACATAGCAAAATGAATAGCAAAAAAACTGTACCACTTTTCTGGAGACTAGAATGAGTGGTACTGTAGCTTTTAACACTCAGTTATGTAGGAATTAATCTGTGAATATGCCTATAATTAGAAATACTCATAGTTGAGGTACATCAGTTTTTAGTCCAACATATACTAGAAGCAAGAAGAAGGAGAAGGAATTGTAGTGAATGATTCTCCTCCCTGTTTTACAGCAGTGTGGAGCCATTAATAGAAAGTTGTAATGACATTCCAGTTTGTGGTTATTGAGCACTTCACTCTAGTTCCATAAAGTTTCGAAACCATCATTAACTATGCTATTTGATCCATACCATATTACTCATGAACTACATCAGAGACAATAAAGCATGCACAAACGTGAATACAAAATAAGCAATGGGAATAGTGAACAGGCCAATTACTCAAGGTAATTATAGAGTCATTAGTATAGTCATGTGTTTGTGTTTATGAAATAAGATTGTAGGCATAAGTTTGAGAAGCTAATACATCTGCACAGAGAAATAACCCTCTTAATGAGGTCAGAATAAAAACTTTGCTAATCTTCCACAACTGGAACCGTTTAGCAATCTCAGCATTGTTCATTAGTCTACTTGTTTAGTATGAAGCCTCTCTCAAGATGTTTATATTCATCCTTATTACTGAGTAACTCATGTTTTATCTCTTGAAGCTGTGGTTTGATTAGAGCTGTGCTAGCCTGGTCATGATAGGAATTATTGTGATAAACAATATTTTTGTCATTTTAAGACCAATAAATTGTCATTTTAAGACAAATAAATGCCTTTGATATTATCACTTTGATATTATTATAATTTAATAACACAACAAAGTAATTATGGCATTTCAAAGACAACGCATTTTTTTTTAATATAGGTTGGGAAATATATGCATTTTTCTTCACCTACTACAGTCCACACTGTGTGAATGGAGACTAGGTGTGGGCGATATGGCCCTAAAATAATATCACGATATTTCATGGTATTATCGCGATAACGATACTCTTGACGATATGACGAAATACTGAATTTTTTTTTTTTTTTACAAGAATACACTACTGCACCAAAATCAATATTAAATTTTCTTATTGCATATTATATGATATAGCACACCCCTAACTGTGATATTAAAAAATACAAGAAATTTATCAGATTTGTAACAGAAGTCAGTGATCCAGAATGTCATAGCACTAATAATGCGCTCTACATATCTCCATATATCCAGGATTAAATAAAAAAAAAATGATACTGAACAGATATAATCTGTCTCTAGAAGATATATAATGGGAAATGAGAACAGTATGAATTTTTATTTTGCTATAAGCAGCAAAAATGTAATACCCTGATGTGATAATTAGGGGTGGGTGATATGGCACGATATTTCAGGGTATAATATCGTTCACGATATTAAAAAATGTTGGCTATATTTTCGTGTACGATATGATATGGCACACCCCTAATGGAGACACAGTTATTAAAGCATTGGTCATCGCATCTCAGTTACTTTATTTCAGTAATTCAGTTTAAAATGTGAAACTAATATATTATATAAATGTATTACCCACAGAGTGATCTATTTAAAGCATTTATTTAAGCTTTTATTGTCAATGATTATGGCTTACAGCCGATGAAAACCCACAAATCAGTGTCTCAGAAAATTTGAATATCATATAAGAGACCAATTGGTACTTTTTGCAGTGTGGGCAGTGTGCCAAATCCTGCTGGAAAATGAAATCTGCATCTCCATAAAAGCAGTCATCAGAGGGAAGCATGAAGTGCTGTAACACAATATAACACAGTGGACCAACACATGTCTCTCCAAACCATCACTGATTGTAGAAACTTCACACTAGACCTCAAGCAGCTTGGACTGTGTGTCTCTCCACTCTTCCTTCAGACCCTGCTCCCTTCATTTCCAGTCAGTGATGGTTTTCTTCTTATTTTTTTAAAGCACATACCCGGTTAAGTTGTTTAGAAGCTACATTTATCAATTATAAAAAAAAGCATACAGTAATTTGCATTATATACATTTTATGTCAGTTAATGTATGTAAAATCTTATGTTGTCTTGCAAATACCGATCTTAGCTGTCCATAAATACTCAGGGGTTGTTTTGGAATATATTGTTGGGTTCTTATAAACGTCTTAATGAGGTCATTATGCAGAAAGTCTTAATATAAAATGTTGGAGGTCATGTTGGAAAAGGTCATGTTGGAATAAATTAATTCTTTAATTGTGGCAGCACAGTATAGATCATACAGAACACTGAGGACGGTCTGAAAAAAGAAAAAAGAGATGAGGAGGAAAAAAAGGAAAGAAAAATCATTATACTAATGATTAGAGCAGGGGGCTGTGACAGGCGAGGGTTTTTTTTTTCTTTTTTTTTCTCATAAATTGCACATTTCCAGCCTTTCGCACAAAAAAAGCTTTCTTCTGACAAATGTAATCATTTAATTTAGGCTTGCTGGTGAAGCCTTCTCTATTACTCACGCTGCTCTGCCATGTTGGAAATCATTAAAAGAGTGGACTTCACAGGTGCAGGATTATTAGGATAATCAGTCCGTGTGTTGAAGAAAGAGGAGCGGCGAGAGAGTGTGTGGATGTATGACAGAAAGCGTGTGTGTGTGTGTGTGTGTGTAGGTCTGTGTACACAAGTGCGAGAGAATGAGATATGGGGGATTACCTGTGAATCTTGGCAAATGAACAAATGCTGTCGTCAGGAGATAAATAAGTCATGGCTTAATTATCTGCCTCTTGATCTCTTGGCTTTTGGAATGCATAGCAGGGGTTTTGTTTTTCAAAGAGAATATGAGAATACGGCACTTTTCCACCTGATGAGGCGATCGAAGCTTGCCACCCGAGCTTTGATGACGGATAATGCATACGTAACTACATGGGTAGATAGACAGGTAGACAGACAGACAGAGAGAAAGAGACCGATTAAGTGCTGTAAAAATGCCTTTTTTCTCCAGTTATTTGAATTTCTTTATTTTTTGCATGTTTGTCAAGTTCAAATATTTTCTGATTATACAACTAATTATAATATTACTTAAAGACAACACTAATAAACACCTAGTGCAGCTTTCTAATAAAATAAATTACAGAAAATAAATATTATTCAAATATTGTTTTTTTTAAAACAGAATCAGACATCTGCTTGCTTTTCATTCCACTTTATTTTAAATTAAATTGGTCGTTCCAGTATCTTAATTAGGTAATACATGGAAATTATGTGCTGCAACCTCTAAGCCTGCCGTTGAGGCAGTAATCACTTAAATAAATATAGCAATAAATAAGGTAAGGTATATATTTATATATTTTTATGTATATGTAAAAAATGTGGTCTTTATAACTGCCCTAAACAAAAATTGCTTATTTTCTCTGTGACACTTAAGGGGTGGTGAAATAAAAATATGTTGCCTATTACATTTTATTTATCTGGCTGGTTTTGTTTGACTCTTAAAATTGGAAATCATCCACCTGGTTTTATTATAAAAAAAGGCAACACAAGTAAACTCAATCAAGAATTCTAATGATCTTTCAATGAAGAATAAAATTAATTATTTAAAACTCAGAATTTAATGCTCGTGTATAAAATAAAAAACAAAACAAAAGGTTTTATTAAGAAAGGAGCTGTCCAAAAAAAGAATAGTCAAAAACAACCAAGGTCAAAACTCTAAGGATCAAAACACTAGGCAGGTGCAAGGCTGAAAGAGAGAGAGAGTAACCATGAACCAAACAGGATCAAAACCAGGAAGGCAGACTAACAGCAACAAGATCAAACAGGCTAAGACAAAAATCAGATACCAAAATAGACATAATAAGGTCAATACACCCCAGACAAGCAGGAAAATCCACTACTCAGTACGCTCTGTAAACACAAGCAATACTTCACAAGGAATGATGCAAACAGGTACATATTTTACACACTTGAACAGGTGTGACTGATTAGTACTCAGGTGATAATAAGTGTGAGAACGTGTTCTGATTGGCTGATGAAGGAAGGTTTAACGAGTGCATTGTAAGTCTGTTAGAGGACAAGCATGACTGGGAAGCAACAAAAACTACAAATATATATATCTATATAAAATATATATAAAAAAGCAACTGCTCCCTAAACCTAACAATGTATTGTGTCTTGGCAGTAACAGCTGCAACTTCCTACGAGTTTTTCATCACTGTGGAAACATTTTGGCTCACTTTTTGTTGCAGGATTGTTTTCAATTGTTTATCCTGGGCAGTTTTTTAAGCATGATTTTTTCAAATCAGGATTGTAGCCCCCACAAAATGTTCATTTTGTATAATGTGGCATTATATCTGCCTTCTCATTCAATGTTTTTTATTTGTTTTCCCTACATTTAAAAGGGTTAACTTGCAATTTCTGAGGCTGGTAACTCTGGCTCTTATCTCTTGCTCTTCCTTGTCCGGGGTGGTCCTGATGAGAGCCAGTTTCATCATAGCGTTTGATGGTCATTGGGACTGCACTAGGGGATACTTTCAAAGTTCTTAAACTTTTTTTCGGGTTGACTGACCTTCATTACTTTAAATATTTTTTCTTTACTTGAGTTGAGTAGTTCTTGTCATAATATGTATTTGAACATTACTCAAATAGAACTATTCACTGTATACCAACTCTAGTAATTCATACAATGATCAGAATAAATCGTCATATTTTAATGCAATGTGCTGTTTTTAAGCACTGGCAACTATTGCAAGCAGAGTTTTAGCCAGTATGTTCTTATTTGAATTACATCACGTCACAGGTATCTTTGTGGGGTTTTAGCCTTCAAACCTGCGCACCGTCATTCCTCAGTCCCATTTCCTCATCCTGTGTTGCCACGTATATTATAGCAGCATGCAATCAGTATGCTGCAGGTTTGTCTTTAAGTGTGTAGGCATTTTTTATCCTAAACAAGTAATCACTGAGCTTCAGTAAAGTTACCTAACCATAGCTGATTAATTATTACCATGATTAGCATAGTAGGGATGGGCATTTTAAGTCATTTCAACATTTGAGTGCATCATTGGTCGGTGTACAACTGGGTTATCAAGGCAGTTATTATTTAATATGCTACAACATGCTGAACTTATATTAGTCACAATGAATGTGTGTTCACTACCTAACAACTCGTGTGATTGTTTTGACTAATTCTCTGTCTTGCTATCACATTTCTGTGAAGTTGCTTTGTAAAATCAGTTGTAAAAGGCTGTGGTTCGTCAGGCTAACAGAAATATAAAAGTGTAATGAGTTTGTTTATTATGTGCAAACAAAAAAAACATTGCAAACACATACTTTTGCTGATCATCTTCTAGATTAAGACTCATCATCACTTGCCACTGTGTGTCAATCTGGCAACCCGTGTGAGCTCAGCATCTAGGGAGAGGTGGGTATAGCAGACAATTATCTTCAGTTTTTGTAAATTGACTTCTGTAGCCATTTCACACGCTCACTCTCATTTACTACTGACTGTTTCTTTAAATAAATTAAATCATCATTTGAATTTGGCGTTGTGCGTGCAATTGCTTGTATTGTCTTAATCTTATATTACCATCAGTTTAATGATCTGACACATTTACATGTAAAAAATATGCTGTAGGAGGGGTGGAGTACGAATTGGGAGGGGGAAAAAACTTTGTCAACAAATATTGAATTCAAATTCTGATCAAACGGTGCCTTGTGAGGCGTGATCGAACTGCAGAGGACTCCAGCTGGTCATTATGTAAGATTTATTTGTTGTCTGTTGAATCCCCCTTTTATCTGTCGACAAGCTTTGATTACATTTGATAAGGACCCTTTCCTGAGCAATTCCGACATGTTATTTCTTATCCACCAGGAGGCCACTTTAGGATCAATATCTGTGCTGTTTTCTAAGAGGGGCGGAAGGGCTGGAGTTGTATGTTATGCAGTGAGCAGAATATGTACTCTACCATAACTATATTACATTCTTACTTTCAGCTACATGCTAATCCAACAATGTAGCAGCATAATAATGATATTTAATGTCATCAGTAGACTTGAGGAGAATCTACATAAGAAAGCACTTTCCAAACATAACGATTTAAAGCAGTGTTTCACAAACGGTGGTAAGAGTGTATTACTGGTGGTACGTGAAGCACACAAAGGTGATACAGCACCAAATAAATTTATTGTATTAAAAACTAAAGATTATACAATAAAATGCATGTGGGAACTAGATGATGTCCAAATCTCTGGGTCTTAAGACTTTGTTGGTTTCATTAGAGACAATGACATATTGTCACTGTCTGATAAAAACATCATATCTCTAAAATGAGCATAATTACTCCAAATGTCTTGAACTTCAAACTAACCTTTTAAGAAAGAATTTGTAGCAATACTTTATTGTGTTTCACATTTACATCCATCCACATTTTCAACAGCCTTATTACATACTGCATTATTTGTCCATATTGTTCACATCTAGTTTGCTTGCATATCGTCGCTGTCCAATCAAAAACAAGTATCTCCATTATTGTCAGTTTTTAGTTTACTACATATTTTGAACAGACAAACTGTTATATTTCTTATATTGTGCATATTTTTTTGGATGAACGGACCAATAAAAATACTTTAAAATGACCTGAAATAAACTATTTTTATATTTACTTCCATTGAAAGTTCAGAAGTTTTTTTTTTTGAGATACTTGTTTTTCATTAGACAGCGACGATATGTTCCTGTGGATGACTTTTAGGTGGGGCTTTGATTTTTTAAATGGTGCATGACCTTAAATGTTTGAGAACCACTGATTTCAAACAAAAGTCACCTCACTCAAACAGAAAACAAAACTTTTTGTTTGAAAATTGTATGAAATGTATTATTAGTAATACATGATGATGTTATATGATTTCTAACCTGTTTTATTGCAATAGTGAACATTAAAATCAGAATTATTGTTTTCACATTAGTCTATACTAGAAAGAGCAATAATTCCATATATATTGATTATTTTTTTCATGTTAAAAGAAAGCAGTAGAAGTCTATGCTGGACTACTTTCTGGTCTAGACAGTTAAGGCCATCATTACCTTAAAACCAATATAGTTATAACACCACCTTCTTGTTTGTACACTCATTGTCCATTTTTTCAGCTTAACTGTATGTTCCTTTGCATAATTTATCATCCTTCTTTCATAACTTACTATTATCCTCCTTATTCCCTGTTCTTCAATAGAAACGCCTTTCAAGGGAGACCACCACAGAGCAGATATCATTTGGGTGGTGGGTCATTCTCAGCACTGCAGTGACACTGGTGGCATGGTGGTGATGGTGTTCTGGCGTGTGTTCTGCTGGTTGTGTGTTGTGAGTGGATCAGACACAGCAGTGCTGCTGGAGGTTTTGAACACTGTGTTCACTCACTGTCCTCCACTCTATTAGACACTTCGGCCTAATGGTTCCATCCTGAAGATCAAGTGAAATTAAAGGCAGATTCTCTGAATTTATTGCAGAATTAATTGTGTTGGTCATCGCCTAGTCCTTTATCAGTGGTCAGTGATGATATATTCAGTTGTTCTGAGATATTTCTGAGCTGCTTTGCATGCACAGCTTGTTTAAGGTCTAATTATAGATATTCTCTTTTAAGTAGGGCAGGGGACTGTGAGGGACATTATAAACCCCTAATTTGTCTCTTCATAGTCCACCCCCCTACGCTTCTGCTGATTGTGCCAAAAGAGTTCTCACTTTAAGAGTTTTCACTTCATTAGTCCACAGTATTCTTTTTCCACTTACCTAGCTTCTCTGGGTTGTATGTTTCTCTTCTCTAATTGTTTAATGTTTGCAAGTAAGATTCCCTCCAATGACTATTCCATGAGGATTATATTTAATTGTATTTGTTTTCTTGGCTTTTAAAATATCATTTTGACCTCCACAGTTCCCCTGAACTGACATTTCTTAACAACACACTGTACTGTAGAAGTGCAAGCTGAGCAAGGTTTTAAAAGTCTAAAATATATACAGCTTAAAAACATGATTTAGCTGTTTATACTGGTATTGCATATGTTGACATTTACAAAGATCCACATTTTTTTTTTTTTTTTTTTTTTTATAACAATGCTTGTCCAATACGTTTCCAAATCTTTGCACAGCCACTTTGGCCATGGCTATTTTCAGACTGCCCAAATCTGATTTTTATTTGAATATCTAGATTGTATCCTGATTTTTGATGGTGTGGACATCCAGAAACCACATTAAATCTGAATTAAAAAAGTAATTTGTACAGATATGCCTCAATCAGTTGGTTCTGGACCCTTAAATCTGATTGCAGCATGTTTTTTTTTTTTTGCATCACTCAGAAAGCGACAAAAAAACTCATCAAATGCAAAATGACATAAGTGTGGCGCTCCAAGATCATGCCAAAGATTAGTTAGTGATGCCATCCTCATTACCACAGAATCAGTACAGATATGTTTGCGATATGATTACTTGCAAATAAGAGTGTAGACAGGTCTGATTTGAGAAACTATTGCAGATCTGATTGCAGTCTGAACATGGCCTTTGATTCTGTTTGATTCTCTTAATTGTGTTCTTTTATATATTATTTTTTTTCATTTAGGAAAGACAGAATGATTGTATGTTAGGATTTGCTGAAAATATTGTATTTAATGTTAGGTTAGTTACATGTAAAAAAAAAAGAAAATAAAAAAATAATAAAAATGTGTTGTTTTTTTTTTACCAACAGTGCTGAAACTTTCATATACAAGTGGACACAGTCCACAGCTTTCTTGCAAACAGTGAAGTTAATCCTGAATGTATTTAATCTGTTTGTAGACAGCGTGCAATAGCTGTTGAACTTATTTGCATTCCATTTGTTCATTGTACTTCCGTAGCCCAGCATGAAGTACCAGTCTGCGAAGTTTTGATTTTGTTATGCTGCTCCCCCAGGCGATAACAGTGTGATAAATTAGTGGTACGGATTTAATATATTCTTAATTATAAAGTATATCTAACCAGCGTTTTATAAAGTGTAGTTAGAGGCAAAGTTCATTTGCAGAAGTTCCAGCATCACAATTTTAGTGATGGCATGTAATAAAGATCATGTTATTTGTTATCTCCGTGTTTTATGAACACCTGTGGCAAAAGCTTTACTCATATCAACTATTTGTCCAAATAGTTGTTTGTGGACACTTCTAAATTCTAACAATAAGTAGCAGCCATTGCTGACACAGATGTGCAAATGGAGACATACAGCTTGAGTACAGGATCAGATCAACATAATCCTATGGACACGGCAAAGAGGGTTATACTGTAACCCCGGTATTGAGCTTTTAAACAATTACTTCATCCAAAACTATTGGGTTAAGGGAGTTTGGGATGAGTTGGGTGCTGGTCATGGTGTATGATGCTCAATCTAGTATAAAGCCTTCCCTAGACAGTAATAGACACGTGTGCCAATACTTTTTGTTCTTATAGTTGTACAAATTGATTTGTTTCATGGGGAAACTTTTAACAACTGTACTAATGATTACATTACAATCACAATAAACAATTGATTTGTTCATAAATCCTAATTGAAACCACACCAGGTTTTATCATTCCAGACTGACTCCTTCACTTCTACAATCATTCAGTAACACTAATAAATAATATAGAACTAATAAAAATATATAACATCATGTAAAACTGTCTATAAAACTGGTTGCACATCACAGACTAATATGCACTTGAGAGTGTATGTCACAAAAAATAGGCAATAATAAGCATGGGAAGAAATTACTTTCCTTGACATAATGCAGAGAAGAATAAAAATGCAAAATTATCAACCATAGTCAGTAAAATATAGATTATAGCACTATTAAATATAGTGCCATAGATGCAAGCTGCATCCCAAAACCTAAGCTACAGCCAAGGTGGGCTGCATTTGTCGACAACTACATCATAGAAGGCTGTTCCAAAGTGAAGAATCCCTCATATGCAGCTATGAAATGCAGGAAACAGTCGATGCATCCTTTGCAGCCCTAGTTATCCACAATTCCTTGTGTATGTACAACACAAAGGGGAAAAAAAAAAAAAAAAACAGCACCAAGAAAATTAAGCAGAAAGATTGGAAAACAAAATCAGAGGTTGTTTTAAAATGTTAGTTTTTGTAATTATAATTTATTAATGTGAAGGACTGAAAAAGAACACAAGTATTATGTTGCAATGTCCTCACATAATGTTTATGCGTGACATCACCATAAAGCCTTGTTCCATATGACTGAAAAGGTGTCTATATAGGACAGGGTCGACTTTAGTCTAGGATTTGGAACCCAGATATTATGTTAAATTGAGCATCAGCAGTTAAAACATATGTTACACACACTAATAACCCCACCCAATTCCATGCAAGTAAACATTGAAAAAGGGAAACAACATTATTAAATTATATATCCGGTATCTTATATTTTGCTAGTTGCATTCTATTCTAATTCTATTGTTTTAAGAGTTCAGAAATCAATATTTGGTGAAATAGCCCTGGTTTGTAATCACAGTATTCCTGCATCTTCCACCAGTCTTACACACTGCTTTTGGATAACTTTATGCCACTCCTGATGCAAAAATCCAAGCAGTTCAGTTTGGTTTGATGGCTTGTGATCATCCATCTTCCTCTTGATTATATTACAGAGGTTTTCAACTTGATAAAATTAAAGAAACTCATAATTTTAAGTGGTCTCTTATTTTTTCCAGAGCTGTATATGGTCATATTTAAAGCTACGAGATTATTACCAGTTGTGTATAAGTTTATAGACAGCTAAAACTGGCCGTCAAGACAAGAAACAGCATATTGGTGTTTTTACAGACTTGGCATGCAGAAGATTGATGATCATGTTGTGATTATCTAATTTCTAGTCAATTTTTCAGTCAATTTCAGTCAATTTTATGTGCATTTCTGATATAGAGACTGGGTCCAGGTGATCACATGGCCTCACCTCATCTCTAATGAGCATGCTCTGATTTAATTTTCCTTTCTTTACTATGCAAATGCACAAAGAATATGGCAGCTTTCATTTAGCCATCTTTTGGCTTGTAGACCATGTTCTGAGTGCCGGCCTAAATCCAATTTTGGTATATCTAGTTTGTATTCAGTTAGATTTTTTGCTAATTGGATCCAAACCATATTTGGAGGTGGTTTGAAATGCGAATGTAATTGGATCATCTCAGTCTGGATGATCTGGAAACTCAAATCAGATTTCAACGTGTCATTTCTATCGCTCACAATACAACAAACAAGCCACATCATATGTAGAATTATGAAAGTTTAGGGCTCCAAGAAGAGCGCCAAAGGATTGGTTGCTCATGCTGCGTGACCATGTTATCACAGAACCCATGCAGATAGTTTTGTGATGTCTGGAGTTTCAAATCTTATCTGATCAAAAAAAGTGCTTGGGCTCAAGTAATTTACCATTGCAGCTATAGTTGTTTATTCATGTATTTCAGTGCAGATTCTTAAATAGGAAAAGTTCTGTTCAATCAGTATGCATTGAGGAGTTTGTAATGTCTCCGTGTTTACTATTGCGAGATTGCTCAGATAAAGGATAATGATGTCTCTTCGGAACAGCAAACAGTTTACTTATCGTCAGGGTTTGCAGAGACCTTGGAGATTGCCAAGGTCATAATAGAGTGTGGCAGTTCATTACACATTATTACCACTAGGATTAATGCTGAGAATATGCGGGCGGATCGCAGAAGCTTGTTTGCCTTCTAGTCGCTGGGCGATCCATTATTTGCTTGATTTGCCTGAATGTAGACACAAAGCCCGCGTTTCTCCTGCATCTCATAGCGAACATCCTAATAAAGGGTGGCAAGGTTTAGAAAACAAACCTAGCTCAGAGGCAGCCCGAACAAGCAGGTCCATGCCCACGTCCAGACTATCCATTATTTGCTTGATTGGTCTGAATGTGGGTCATAAAAGAGTCGAAGCCTCCACTTCTCCTGTAGTGCTTACAGAATGGAATAATAAAAGGTGGAAGAATTTGGAGAAAGCAAGCTAACCCCAAAGGCTGCTCGAGCAAGCCAGTCCATGCCCATATCCATATGAGCAGAATCTGTGGTTTTAATTGAGATGCAGCACAGCAGAAAATTGACGGTGGGTAGCCGACACTGTGGGGTTGATGACTTGTTGTTTGCCTCTTGAGAAGCATACATTATTCATATTGGAAGAGGAGGACAAACAAACAGGACAGGAAAATGAACAAGAAGAAAACTAGATGGGCCTTTATTTTTATTATGTGCACGCAGTGGTAATGATGCTACCACATGCTGTTTTGGTAAGTGTGTCTATTCTCAGGAGAGTTTATTAAAGGCCTTCGCGTAATGTTATGGCCTCTCTCCCCTGCAAAACGCAGTTGTCCACGGGCAGAAATTGGCCGTACTTGTTCGTTATGATAAGGGCAGAGTGACAGACTGTCGTAAATCACTTCAGCTGATTGAGAATGAATATTTTTGCAGGCTGAAATATGAGTAAATTATATGGACAGATTCGAGAATGCACTTATTTTGCCACTTGACATCTATACTGCTGAACTGTTTATACAACTGCAGAGCAGACTGGTTATATGATCACTTTTATAACAGTGTGTGTGTGTATACAGCGCTGGAGAAACATAAGAGACCGCTTAAAAATGATGAGTTTCTTTGATTTTAACAAATTAAAATTAAAATGATCGAACCAAGCTGAACAGCTTCAATTCTTGCACCAGGAGTGGCATAAAGTTATCCAAAAGCAGTGTGTAAGACTGGTGGAGGAGAACATGCCAAGATGCATGACAACTGTAATTAAAAACCAGGGTTATTCCACCAAATACTGATTTCTGAAATCTTAAAACTTTAAGAATATGAACTTGTTTTCACTGCATTATTTGAGGTCTGAAAGCTCTGCATCGTTTTTGTTATTTCAGCCATTTCTCCTTTTCTGCAAATAAATGCTCTAAATGACAACAATTTTATTTGGAATTTGGGAGTAATGTTGTCTGTAGTTTATAAAATAAAACAACAATGTTCATTTTACTCAAACATATACCTATAAATAGCAAAATCAGATAGCAGTTAAAATGTGAAAACGCCAAAGTCAGAGCGCACCTGCCTTTTAAAGGGAATGACAAGTGGTTTATTTCACGTTACGCCCAAAACACACCCATGATTAATTAAGATAATTGGTACATGGCTTTTGCGTGTTTTGAGTCGAGCAGAGTGTATTTTTGCCACCTAATGATACCAAAGACACAATGACACATCCTATGTCATGCTGCTTGATAAACAATTGGCCAGTGCGCTATAGATCACTAAAACAGGGCCCATAGAGTTTAACAACATGTACAGTTTTATCAATTGGGTAATCTCAGTACACTGTCCTGAAAATTCCAACTTTTCCAACCTACACTTAAATAACAGTAGATAAAGAAATCCTCTCCTGTCTGCACCTTTTCTGACAGTGGCCTAGAGGAAACACTGAGAGCAGAGAGCAGAAGTCAGCAGCATTAAAAACCTGTCTCATAGCTTCCGAGACTCAAACTTCAAATCCCACTGCAATGCTTTGATTTTTAATTATTCCAGCCCATCTTATCCTGAAGTTTTTACATTAAAAAGTTTGGTGAGGAAGCTGAGCTAGGTTCCCTGTAGCAAATCATGTCAAAAGTCTTAATCTTTCATCAAAACAGCTGTATCAAACTGAATTGATTAGGGTTTTGTTATGTTTTATCTAATGTAAAACTAGATGTAAGATTCCTGGTGATTGACGTGCATTATCATAGCTCTTTACATTTTCTTTAAATTGTATTCCATTTAAATAAATAAGTGAAATGCTTTATATAAATCGCATTTATTTGCAGAAACTGAGAAATGGCTGAAATAGCAAAAACGATGCAGAACTTTTAGACCTCTAATGCAAATGAAACAAGTTCATATTTATGAAGTTTTAAGAGTTCAGAAATCAATATTTAGTGGAATAACCCTGGTTTTTAATCACAGTTTTCATGCATCTTGGCATGTTCTCCTCCACCAGTCTTACACACTGCTTTTGGAAAACTTTATGCCCCTCCTGGTGCAAAAATTCAAGCAGTTTAGCTTGGATTGGTGGCTTGTGATCGACCATCTTCCTCTTGTCCACAATTCCCGACCATTTAAGCAGGAAGTCAAATCTTGTGGATGCATTTCAGTTAAAATTTCCTACTTGGCAGTTATAAATTCTGATATCCAAGGTCAAATTTAACGCACAACACTATTCTCTCTAGTGTAAGTAGTGGAACATCACAATAGTTTTAAAGCTGTTATTTTAAGGGAAAATTATAATTAACTTGGTTTGGACATTTTTGATTGTGAAAAACCTTTAATTTATAAAGAACATTCACATCAAGTGAAGTTTTTTAAACATTTAAAACATTCACTGATCTGGTTCTTCATAGAACCAAAGGAAGTTCTTCTATGGCATCTCACAAAGAACTAGCTAAAGCACCTATATTTAAAAAAAAGAAATCACACCCTGAGAAAGGAAGGGTGCACCATAATTTGATATCATGCTCATACATATTACATCCACATTATGGTTAGTATCATATACGAGGTCAGCACAGGTGAAGAGATGGAAGAGACTCAGTAATGAACTTTGTAACTCATGTCTGTCTTTGTTCAATAAAACATGACACATGGGAGCAGGCTAAAAGAACCCGATGCAGAGAACCTCTCCTATTCATTACGCCCTCTGTGTTGGTCAGCTGTCTCACTTTCCTCTACAACTGCCAAAATAATAAGTAGGCCCCAATTAATTTCTGTTAACCTTGAAGAGGGAAGGTCGCTGAAAATGACCCTCCCTCGCGCTGCAGTTTTACAGTTTTCTTGTCTGGGAAAAACTTCACTTTGCAGGTTTCAAAGAGCTAAGAAAACCAAGGTCACTGGCCTCGTTTGTACGACACGAGAACATTTTATGAGTCTGAGCTCTGAAAGTGGAAGGAAGGCCAACAATGTTAAAAAGAATCAAACGCAGCCTGATGAGCATCTGAGGAGAGTCATCCTGTGTTTTTTTTCTGTTCCTCAGAAAGAATAATCATTACGCAATTAACAGTAATAAGTTACATGACGGCGTGAACTGAAGCACAGCAGCATAATCCTCTGTATTCTCTGGGGAAGACACTTTTGTTGTAGTTATGATTATGTTACAGTCATTTCTGCCTCAAGGTTTTTGCTAGTCAAAAAACTTGTCAGGGAAAAACGTTGACTGAGCTGATCAAGGTTAAACACTGGAACTAAATGTTCAGCTTTTCGCAGATCTCATAAAGTAAATGAAGGTTACTGAATGACTGAGTCCCAGCTGCAGCTGTATTCAGTGCTTGTTTGTAGACTTGTCATAATAACTCTTTATTTAAACTTTTGGAAGAAATATTGAGCCCTATTTTAGTGACCTATAGGTGAGCCTAGGGCTGAGTATCATTTAAAAATGTTGATACTGATACGATACTTCGTGAGAGACTGTGAGCGAAAGACAGCACAACAGAGGGAGAGGAAGTGCGAAAAGGTTTCCGTGCGTCCCAGTGCCTCGCTATGCGTGTTCTTTGCGTTTGGTGTTTTTATGCAAAAAAACTAAAAAAGACATCACTTTTTTTTTTTTTTTTGACCTTTTAGTACTAAAAAAATTGTTTTTGGTATCGAATTTCAAAACACCCAGCCCTGGGTGAGCCATCAACCATGCACAACGCAGCTTGATTTAGGGCGTGTCAGTGTGTTTTTGGTATCACAATGACAGGAAAAGTACAACTTGTGCAGCTCAAAACAAGCAAAAGGAATGTACTAATTCTCTTAATTAATCATGAGTTTGTTTTGGGCGTAGTGTGAAATAAATCATCAGCGTGTCAGTTTCCATTCCCTTTAAGATCCAGGTGTGATTAGTATTTTAACGGCACAGATCTTCTGTGCTACTGAGCAAAGGAAACTTACCTACTTGTTCACGCTGTGAAGGTGCGCTAGCAGCTCACTTATAGGAACATCAATTTTATATTATTTTGTGTTCTGTTTCTTGCTGATGTAAAAGTTGATGTGCAGCGCTCCTGCATTGCCAAGATAGCAATGAATGTCTTGACTGTTGACTGTTGTTAGGGTTTTAATCAGTCAATGGGGCACCTGTATTTTTTATTGCCAAGATAGCAATACTCTAGAAATGTACCTGAACACACCTCACTTCAGAGTAAATACATATTCATAATCGGTTTTGCTATTTAATCAACACAGGCGTGAGATGTGAAAATAGTCTGTTCGTGGGGTGTATGATAGGAATGAGCATTGCAACACACATTGCGCAGAATGTAAAATAGGGCCCAATATCGCCAATGATATATTGACAGTAAAATAGCATAATTTTGCAATTACAGTGAAAAGCAGTGTACTTTTATTTATAATAGTCATCACAGTGTTTGGTGTCCTTCCAGCTACTCTAGCTTTACCTAAACACCTAAATCATCCAATTAGGAATCATCTCTGATCTTTCTAATACTTCTAGATGAAATGTAAATCATCTACATACTAATTGGGTATCTTTAAAGTGTCTACATAAATATTTTGTCTTGGGCTGTCGCCTGCTATCTGCCATTTAGTTTATTTGTGTCTACAGCTAAGTTGCTAATGATCACTGCTCTGTGGTATCTTTTGCTTTTCCTTAATTTATGGTTTACATTTTATCTATTTAATTTTTTCTCTGTCATCAGTTTTTGTATGTATATTTGTATAGAGGCTGCATATCTCAAACTAATAAAAATCAATGAACAATAATATGGTCTGTTAAAGGTTCACAGCATAATTAATGCCATGAGAAACAAACAACAAACTCCCAATAAAACCAAGGCAACTCCCAATACAGTGTAAGCTACTCCCAATACAACCAGAACTCCTCACCATACAGTCAAATCTACTCCCAATACAACCAGAACTCCTAACTATACAGCCAAAGCTACTCCCAATACAACCAGAACTCCTCACCATACAGACAAAGCTACTCCCAATACAACCAGAACTCCTTACCATACAGACAAAGCTACTCCCAATACAACCAGAACTCCTCACCATACAGCCAAATCTACTCCCAATACAACCAGAACTCCTAACTATACAGCCAAAGCTACTCCCAATACAACCAGAACTCCTCACCATACAGACAAAGCTACTCCCAATACAACCAGAACTCCTTACCGTACAGCCAAAGCTACTCCCAATACAACCAGAACTCCTTACCATACAGACAAAGCTACTCCCAATACAACCAGAACTCCTCCCTATACAGCCAAAGCTACTCCCAATACGACCAGAACTCCTCCCTATACAGCCAAAGCTACTCCCAATACAACCAGAACTCCTCACCATACAGCCAAAGCTACTCCCAATACAACCAGAACTCCTCACCATACAGCCAAAGCTACTCCCAATTCAACCAGAACTCCTCACCATACAGCCAAAGCTACTCCCAATACAACCAGAACTCCTCACCATACTACCAAAGCTACTCCCAATACAACCAGAACTCCTTACCATACTACCAAAGCTACTCCCAATACAACCAGAACTCCTCACCATACTACCAAAGCTACTCCCAATACATCCAGAACTCATCACCATATTACCAAAGCTACTCCCAATACAACCAGAACTCCTCACCATACTACCAAAGCTACTCCCAATACAACCAGAACTCCTCACCATACAGCCAAAGCTACTCCCAATACAACCAGAACTCCTCACCATACAGCCAAAGCTACTCCCAATACAACCAGAACTCCTCACCATACAGCCAAAGCTACTCCCAATACAACCAGAACTCCTTACCATACAGACAAAGCTACTCCCAATACAACCAGAACTCCTCACCATACAGCCAAAGCTACTCCCAATACAACCAGAACTCCTCACCATACAGCCAAAGCTACTCCCAATACAACCAGAACTCCTCACCATACAGCCAAAGCTACTCCCAATACAACCAGAACTCCTCACCATACAGCCAAAGCTACTCCCAATACAACCAGAACTCCTTACCATACTACCAAAGCTACTCCCAATACAACCAGAAGTCCTCACCATACAGCCAAAGCTACTCCCAATACAACCAGAACTCCTCACCATACAGCCAAAGCTACTCCCAATACAACCAGAACTCCTCACCATACAGCCAAAGCTACTCAATACAACCAGAACGCTTCACCATACTACAAAAGCTACTCCCAATACAACCAGAACTCCTCACCATACAGCCAAATCTACTCCCAATACAATAAAAACTCCTCACCATAAAGTATGTAATTGTTGAATAAATCAGTTTAACAGTTGTTTTCTTGCCAGCATAGACTCCCAAGCTGTTACCTTCCTCTAAATTTGAAGAAATGCATGACAGCATGTAAAAGTGTGAATTTTGAGACAGCAACCATCAACACAGCACAGGAAGAGGCTGAATGGGTAAACAACCAGTTGCAGCATAACGAGAGAATTTGCATGTTTTTCCACACAGCAATCAGATTTCAATCCAGCTTACCACTTTCTCAGAAGACCAAACTGCAACAATAGAGGGAAATACCCAACTTGATTGAAACAAAAAAAAAACTTTGAATGAGCAGGAGTCTAAGTTGTAGACATGTAGTGTTGCTGTTTCGGGGTGTTTTCATACCTGAAAACTGCATCAAGGTGTGTGTTTGTTAGATTGTGCTCATTTGTTCCGGTTAGTTTGGGTTTAATGCTGCAGTTTAATGAGTGGACTAAAGAACTTTACTACATTCTGCTATCATCAGCTATGTGGGCTGCTTCTTTTTGTACTTAATGTTCATTGGTTTGTGGAATGTTAGTTTTGAGTTCAGCGAGTTGTTTTGCCAGGTGTTGTGCTGGATTCCAGCTCTCTGTCAGAATCCGACTTCCCTTTGCAAATATTACTTGTATTTTCTGTTTATCAATAAGGGTTAATCTATTGTTACAGTAAATAAATAAATTACTGGTTTAATCGGTTGTATCCATACTGCTGCGTCATGCTCCTGCATACCAAGGGGAGTCGGATTTCGGCACACTGATTCTTATTCCTCAGGTTTGTTAAAAAGGGCACTAAACCACTGACTCCATCCTCAGCACAAATTTGAAAAAGGTTAAAAATTGGAGGGGTATTTTGGGAATGACACTGGGTGATGTATGCATTTAGAGGCAAGTCAGGAGGAGAGAGCTGATTGGCTGAGCTGCAGCAGCAGCAGTGTGCCTCTGATAGTGGTAACCCAGATAGTTGGACGTCAGCAGGGGGCGGTATCAGAGTACACGGACACATCATCAACGCCTATAGCACAGTTGAACCTGAGAGGGCGCTGTAGAGGCAGAAATTACCACAATAAAAGCAATTTTGAAAGGTTAGGAAATGTTTATAAAACATTTAAGCAGGACTGGTATGTTTCATTATTTTAGAGGAACACATTTCAGCAAAAAAATAAAAAATATATAGTTTAGTGTTTAGTGGCTCTTTAAAGACTGCCTTAACTTTCTGTAATGTAATTGGTCTGAAATCCGAACCATCTAAAAAAATTGCTTTCACACTGCAGATGAACCTGATCATGGTTCAGTAGATCACCACTGTTTCTTGGACCAAACTATGGTCCTTTGGTCTAGTCCCAAACGGAAATGTCCGAAAGTTAACCTAAATTCGACCAAAAGATGTGATCCCAGTCCAGATCAGCTGACCCTTTTCTATATATCTTTCAGACCAATTACAGCAATTTAAGGCAGGCAATTGTTACCTGTTAAACAATAGAAGAAAAAGAAGAGATGTTGTTTTATAATTTTAGTGTACTTTGTGTACACTTGTGTCACCCAGCAGAAGGGGTGCAACAGATTACATTGGTGATTCTGTATCTACTGTAACTGTAGATTAATGCTTATTTACAGTAAAAAAAAGAAATAAAATGAAGGCAGTATTCAGCACAACACCTAGATGAAGCTGGCTTTAGACATATGCCCATTTACAAACCAGTCAGTGTTATGTTGCAAGTTCACTAGTCATCTAACTGAACTGCAGTGTGAAACCCAAACAGGATGAAATGTTTATAATGTAATAAACACATCAAGCTACGTCCAGATTTTGATTCATAAGTTTCCATGTAAAAAAAAAATATTCAATGTTTTATGGCAACTTAAATACAAAAAAAAAAAAAAAATGAAAAAAAAAAAAATTCAGCAGGACCAGTTCCCCATATTTTCATCTTGCAATGTCTTTAGCTCTGATAACATTCATTATTAAAGTCACTGCAATACATCCCAATACTTATCTCATTATTTTCATTTTTTGTTCCCTGAAGTTTTTATTTAGTCATTTAAGTCAAACTAAGTATTATATCGTTATATCAATGTCAGTATAAGTTCTGGTGGGACTATTTTGCTCTATTTGCTGTGTGTTGCATCATAAGTGCAGCCCATTAGAGGCTGTTTGAACACATTTTGACTGTTTCTAGACTTTAGTGACACTTTAGCATTATAATACTTTGTTTAAATTTACTTTATTCTGAGTCATTCGACCGAAGATCCATTTTTGACACCTGGGTGATCTACAGTAAAATAAATAACAATTATATATTTATATAAGCGCTGTGAGCTAGCTGTGCTCTCTGTAAACACAGTGTTTATTCAGCTGCTCGCAGGGTTAAGGTGTGATGGCCACTACATCTATCACACAGATTAGTAAAGTGAGGTGATTAGAGGTTCCCACCCCACCATTATTCACTAGTGCACCTGATGTCAGCTCCATTCACAGCCTTCACCAGCAGGGTCTGTGCCTGACATTAATGTCACATAATGGAATGAAGTTTTCATTAAACATGCTTTTTCCGGCAAGCCTGTCAAACCTGCTCTGATGGAGCTCTTTGCGGTGGGAGCGTTGGGTTGCTGCAGTGTACCTTATCTAGTGAAGAGCATGCATTTGTATTCACTTAGAAAGCACTACCTAAATACCATGTTTCCTGAAGCATAGAGCCTCTTTTTGAGAAAGGTTTTCAGCATCCATCATCCATCAGTGTTGTGATCGGCTATATTTATATGCGTCTGCCTATTGGTTGGATCTCTGCCAGAAGAAATGCAGATTAACCTGCATGCCTACTTTCTTGGTTTTACATTCTTATTCTTATTTTTATCAGTCTGATTTCTTATTAACTTGGACATTTACACCTAATTATTTACTTTATTGAATAAAATAGAATAGAATAGAATCAAGATTATTGTCAAGTGTGGAAATTTGTCTTTATCACTCATGGTATTAAAACATTAGTGGTGGACACTGAATGGTCCATCAGTCTAAAGCACTGCCACTATGATTGAGAGATTGCTGGTTTGAATCCCGGTCATGCAGCTTTCCATCAGCTGCCGAAGCCTCGAGAGAGCACAATTGGACTTGCTCTATCTGGTTGGGTAGATGGCGCTCTTCCCACTCATCACTCCAAAGGGTGATGTCGATCAGCACAAGGCGTCTGTGAGCTGATTTATCAGAACCGAGTCGCTGTTTTTTATCCCCGAGTGCGCTGTGCTGGCTACTCAGCAATGCTGCATCAGCAGCAGTTCAAAAAGAGGCTAAATGAGTGGGGCAATGAGCGTAGCTAAATTGGGAGAAAATGGGGAAAAATAACTGCTTTAGACTAAACAAATATACCTGTTTTATGGCAACAAAAATAACCAAAAATTGGTTTGTTGCCTGAGGGCAACACCATGCCATAGAGAGTTGAAAAAGATAGGACTCATCAGTCTAACTGACTGGGCATTTTCACAACTGGGCGATGCTTTAATTTCTGCAGGGTGGGCTTATGGTTCCTTTGCCCCCTCACCTCCTCAGTTGCACATTGCTTCTGTTAGGATTCCTGTTATTTTAGAGATACCACTGACTATACCTGTCAAAGCCAATTAGAAAAGAAAAGAACATATTAGTTCACAGCTCTGAAAAAAATACGAGACCACTTCGATTTCTGAATCAGTTTCTCTGATTTTGCTCTAAAATCTGTAGATATACATTTAAGTAAAATTAATATTGTTGTTTTATTCTATAAACTGTGGACTACTTTTCTCCCAAATTCCAAATTTTGGGATGAACATTTATTTGCAGAAAATGAGAAATGGCTGAAATAACAAAAAAGATGCAGAGCTTTCAGACCTCAAATAATGCAAAGAAAACAATAGTAATAAAAATCAATATTTGGAGGGATGACCTTTTTTAATCACATTTTTCATGCATGTTGGCATTTTCTCCTCCACCATTCTTACACACTGTTTTTGGATAACTTTATGCCACTCTTGGTGCAAACATTTAAACAACTCAGCTTGGTTTGATGGCTTGTGATCATCCATCTTTCTCTTGATTATATTCCAGAGGTTTTCAATTTGCTTAAATCAAAGAAACTCATAGTTTATTAAGTGGTTATTTTTTTATTAGAGCTTTATTTATTTATTTATTCCAGAGCTGTATATAATATCATGCTAGCACGCAACATATATTCCAAAGTACCCAATGATGTTTATAATGTCTTTTAGCAACATTAGCTCAGACTGAGAACACAGTGGAGGAATCCGAGCTCCATAGCTCACCTGTGCTTTTGTGCAGTAAGCTGTGTTGAATAGAGGAGAGCTCTCTTCTTGCCCAGTGAAATGGCACAGCACATATCCACACACTTATTCTAATGAGGCAGATGGGATATCTCGCTCTGCACCTGGTGCCTGAGTCCAATAAAGGATCAAAAAGCAAGAATACTGGATTACCGTGGATGAACTCGCACACCCCCACGCGCACTGTACTGAATTAAAGATACCGATGGGCTGCGACTAAATAAAATGTAGGCTTACATGCATGTGAAGATATCCAGGACCCAGATAGTTTATCTGTGGACAGGTTTTGTGAAGTTTGCAGGACAGACCAAACAATTCCGCTAATAGCCTGCATTTTTTAGCTTATCACAACATGCCAAGTTGTTGGATAAGCTTAAAAGCTTGTGTGTGTGTGTGTTTGTGTGCGTTGTGCTGCTTATACTGCTGTTTCTGTTGCTAAGCAGTGCCCACCTCCTCTAAAGCCCTTTCCTTTTTCATTTTAAAAACAGTCACATAGCATAAGACTACATTCTGCCTTCATTAGCAAACATTAGTAAGAAAAGCAACATGACAATATTTTCATATTTCTTAGAATGCCTTCTTTCTTTGCTTTCTTAAATTTGAACAAGCGAATCCTTAAACAAATGCCGTCCTGAACTAATACAATAAATAAATAAATAAATAATGTGCTCTAGTTACAGATAAAAGTAAACTGGGAATCATCTTTTTCACATTGCTCCTGCCTCTGGGGTAAAATGCAACACACATTTTTAAATCACATTAATTATCAGATTTAAGTCAAACATTATTTTGGTTCTCTTCTTGTATCCCCATACCCCATAGCATCTGTGGACCTTGATAGGAATGGTATATTTCTCCAGCTTTGTTACAAAAACGTTTTTTTTCACCATAAAAGTTTTGTACATGTGTGTTTTGTGTATATGTCACAGAACTCACACTTATGTTATTTTCACTTCTGTTCACTACTCTTCAATATAACTCTGGTTATCTCCAACTAACCAGTCAGTTGTTAGCTGCTCAAAATGGGTTAAAACCTTCTGAAACTGCAAAAGATAGTATTGTAAATATCTGATACACACACATAGACCTTGGTTTATGATGTTATCAGCTTCAAGCAGCTGTTTTAAAATGTTTTTTAAATGAAATATATTCAAATATGCACTAACATATATTGTATATGAATATCAGGTATTAATTTAAATATAGTATATTAATGTTTGATCCACTTTGTGGTTAAAATAAGTTTGCAGTGTTTGACAGATTCTCTTTTAATCTTCCTGTTATGTTAACTTTAAAGAGAAGCAAAAGTATTTCTACATCAAACTTCTCCAATGAGTGTATTTTAAACTGTTTTATTTTCTATATGTTGCCAAAAATTAAGTTTATCATATTTGTTTTGTTGATTTTTATTATACTGTATATATTTTTAAGAGTTTTTTAACATTTTACACTTTTTTACACAATTTCCAACAATTATTAAAAATATATTTTTTTGCATTTTTAAACTGCAAAGCATGTGAAAATTTCAGTGTAAATTTTCTGTAGATTTACAGGTACAAAGAATAGAACATTTAGTTTTTTGTTTGATTTATCAATCTTTTGGAAAATGCAAAAAAAGATAAAAAAAGCTATCAGACCTGATATAGAACACTGAAGTATTCAGAATTGTAAAAATATTAAAGACTAGCAATTCCAGAATCTACTGCATGCATTGCACTTGTACGAATAAAATGAGAAACTGAAGATGATGCTCCTGGTGAATAAAGGGCAGCTAGGACAAACACTCTTACTGTCCAAGGACAACCTGTGCTGCAGAAGACTAGTTATCACTTCCTGTCATGCAATACGTCAAGCTGTGTGTTTTGAATTGCAAAATGTGACAGAAGCACCCATCACTGCTTCCGTACACTACGCACACAACCGCATGACATGAATACCCATCAGAGAGCAGCAGCACAAACCTTCAATAGCCAAACCAAGTGAAGAATGAAGATTGGCTGCTATGGACACAGAAATTGGTCTCTGGATGAATGGAAACTTGGCCTACGGAGTGATAGATCATGTTACACATTCGTTCTATCAGGTGGATGCAGGAGTGTAGAGACTGCTGGGAGAGTGATTCTCACCAGCCTGTAGACCTAGCAGAGAACTTCTAAACTTCTACAGTGAAAATTGTTGCAATATAAAAATCTATTCAACGCTTGTGAATGCAAGACTTAAGAAAGCTGAAACCTGTTTAATTTACTTGTTGAATTATTAATTAAATTATTTTCCTGTTAATTTATGTTATTAAACTTTAATGTTACACAAGAATATTGTATCTTAATAAAAAAGAAGCTATTTTTCATATTGAATACGTTTTATGATAAATGGACCAAAAGAAATGATAAAATTGAAAGAAATCTTCTGTTAAGTTTCTATTTTAGTTTGATGTAATGCATTTTAATATTTATCATTTGTTTACTATTATTTTTACAAATATAGCAACATTTATGCCGCCCTTTTCTTTTATCTTCTTTTACTTAAAATACTTTAATTGTTTCTTCTGGTTTCCACTTTCACTTTGTGTTGCTCTTCACTCACACTGTTTCGTACCGTATACACATACACAACCACATCCCCCTCCTTTCTATGTAGTTGTTATATCTGCTTGGTTTCAGCATAATTCTTTTCATTTTGTTTTATTTGGTTGAGAAAATCACTTTGAGGAACTTATTTAGAAACTGACGCTTGTTCTAAGAGTTTGGTACTTTTGGTGTAGGGCTGCAACTAAGGCCTATGTGAGTAGTCAACTGATCTGACGATTTTTTTTTTTTTTTTTTTTTTTGATTAGTCGATTAATCAGGATTATTTTTGTCATGCCCTCTATTTGTATATCATATTGGTGAGGCTCCCGATCCAATGCATGTTTTACTTCATTTTAACAGCTAAACTTTTGGGACATTTTTAAAATTACAAAACATTATAGGAGTCATTCGCACATGCAGGATTGTATTATTTTTAGGAAATTCTACAAGCATGAGATGTAAATATTAATAGACTTTGACCATATTTCAAATAAATCTCTTCTATTGTAAATAAGTTTTTTTTATAATTTTACTGAGAGGGAAATGTATAAGTATTTATTTTTTTATTTATGTAAATTGCCATTAAGTCAGTTTATTATTTCTATATTATTAGTTTATTTATTAGTATTTGCTTCTTTTAGTAACAATATTTCCCTCTGTACTGCTCTTTTGAATTGCCTCTGTAACCAGGTTGTGAATGTCTGTGGCAACCTAAGATATGGGCCAGTTTAAGTTTCTGTTGGGTGGTTTTTAGACAGAGTTTGGGCAGGATTTTTTGCTGGACTTGGCAACCCTGGCTGCAGCTTGTGATAACTCGCTGTCTGCTTTCTCTCTATCACTCCAAAGACAGCAGAAGGCACTGTTTGTGGGATTTAATTTCGGAGAATGTGTATGATGAGATGATATACAGTGAGTATGGCTGTTGTCTTGTCCCTTATCTGGTGTGTTTATATTTTATTTGTTGTTGACTAATTGTTCTGCGCAATAGTTCTGCACAATCGATTAACAGTCTGAATGTGTGTGAAAGCAAATCAGCGATAATCAGCCCCTCCCCAAACAAGCCCAGAATCAGCCCTGGGTGTGGACTTATGTATCCAGGACAAGTGTGAAAACACACTCAAATACGTTAGCATGAATTAGGGGTTTGGATGTCATTATGATGTCGAAGAGGGACCCACATGAAAATGTGTGCTATTTTTGTGCACTGATAGATTCTGCCATTTTGAAAAAGCACTCTTTCAATTAAAATTCCAGATTATGTTGATTATCTCTCTTCTGTCTTGGGGTGCATCACATTACACAAACTGTGGAAGGATGTTGTCCGTGTGTTGATGTAATTTATCGGCTGGTTGTGTTGCTGTGCTAAAATCCCCAGCGCAAAGGATACTTTTGCTCTTCAACTTCTAAAAAAAACCCCTCTCGCTTTCCTCTCTGCAGTTGGCCGTGTCCTGGTTTCCCCTGTGCGTGTGTATCACAGTTGCAGTGGCCTTAGCCCAGCGGTCATGGTGTCAGGAACCCTGAATGCCACTTGTGGTGAGGCATGTCAAAACAGGTGTCCTCAATCATTACTCATCTCACATTCATTATTTCATTAAAAGAAGGAAGGCTGGCTAGCATAGAGATAACAAGGTATTAAGCTAAATTGTCCTATTTTTTAATAAGGTAGTGCATATGATAAATTCCATTAAGTTGTCATTAAGCTGTGGTTGTTGTGACAGCCCCAGTCGACTGGAGTTTTCCCCTCGTTTCTGTGCAATTTTCCATAATTATAATTACTCTGACAAAAGCAGTGTCACTTGCAAACTTACTGGACGTTGTATTGCCAAAGGACTTCAGCAGAAGATGCAGCAGAAAGGCTAATGAATCTCTGTGGTACTAAATGTGTTATTTGATTAAATCAGTGCATATATTCATGACAGCAGCGCAAATAAAGTCTGCATGAGAATTAATATAATGATGGATTAGCATAGATTCTCACTAATTGGCAGATACGTCACCAGGCCTATTTAGAGTGAGCATTAGAAAACCGTACAATGTAGTTGAGAAATATTCATGAGCGTTTCCAAACAGTGCATGCATGCCTGTTATGCAAGAAAAGCAAAATCATGCATCAGTTTCTAGCACTCCTCCAATCAGCAAATTATCTGGAGACTAGAGCCTACGTTAGTGTTTAAAGGGTGAAGAAGAATATGACATGAAATTGATATTCAAAATGGGAACGTGGTGAGATTTGTCTGAAGGGCATAATACATTAGTACAATGATGGCTGGAATGAGTGTAGCAGTTTAAAACACTGAGAGTGGAACGTGTTTAAAGTGAAATCCATAATTAAGTGATAGTCTAGATGTTAGCAGCTCACCATCATCAAAGTAACAAGATATGTAGTAGTAGGGAGGCTTCAGGCACTATTTTAGCAATCTAAAGCACACCGGTCAATTGCGGATTGCACAGCTGGATTTAAAGCATGACAGTGTGTCTTTGGTATCGTGATGGTGCAAAACATACACCTTGTGAAGCTGAAAATGTGCAAAAGGCATGTACTAATTAGTGTGCCAGTTGTCTTTCCCTTTAAGAGGCAGGTGTGCTCTGACTTTAGTGCGTTCGTATCTTTGTGCGTCTCAGCAGAGGATACTGACCTGCACGTTCACACTGTGGAAGCAAGCGCTTCCTGCCTTTACACCTCCCATGGTTAAATTAAGTTGAACTTATATACCATTCATCCTCAGCGCTCATCCACACACTGGTGAGAAGCGGCAGCCAATAGCGCATCGTACTCTCAACCGGAAACTACCATCCACCTGGAGGACTGCAACGGGCACTACAGCATTTACCCAGGACAGAGTGCCAATCCATTTCTGGGCACACAGTCATACATACATTTACACATGCACACACTTAAAAACATACCAGACACTTACACGTATACACAATTTAGAATATCCAATATACCTGATCTTCATGTTTTTGGACTGTGGGAGGAAACCAGAGTCTCTGAAGAAACCCACGGAGGAAACCCAGAACATGGAAACATTAAACCCATGTTCCAATCACTTCCATGGTCACAGGTGTATAAAACCACCTAGACATGCAGACTGCTTCTACAAACATTAGTGAAAGAATGGATCTCTATCAGGAGCTCAGTGAATTTCAGCGTGGTACTGTGATAGGATGTCACCTTTACAACGAGTGAATACTTTTGGCAATATATTGAAGCTGTAGGTCAAGGTTAGATTGTTGGACACTTTTTTTTACACATCTTGTTGTCTGCCCTCGGGGCAACACTTTCAAATCCTAAAACTACAAATCCCATAATCCTCCTAATCATGATGTTTCAGTCTCAGCATCACCTGTAAAAAATCTTGTTTTTTTTTATTATTCTTACTTACCAGAATACTGAGCATACTCACCTCTTTCTAGTCAGATCTGTTTGTATATATATATATGCTTATAGTTATTATATTATTATTTTTATTATTTTAATAGTTTTGTATTTTTGCTTTTTATCTTATTTTGATTTTCACTATTTTTATTATTATTGCTTTTATTTTTGTTAGTTCATTTATTTACAAGTTAGTTTTAGCTAATTTTAACCCATTTTTGTTGTATTAGTCTTACTTTCTTTTGATTTTACTTTTGTCAATTAAACCATACTTAATTATAATAATTAATTTTATTTTTATTTATTATTATTATTATTATTATTATTATTTATTATTATTTTTTTTAATCTATTTTTATATTTTATGTACTGATATTTTACAATAATTAAAATTACCTTTTATTTTATGTCAATCTCTGTTTCTGTAAATGCTCGGCTACATTGAAAATGAGGGCTGCCCTCAATGTACATCCGAGTTAAAATAAAGGTTGATTGATATATATATATATATATATATATATATATATATATATATATATATATATATATATATATATATTACCTTACATTACATTTGGCAGACGCTTTTGTCCAAAGCGACTTACAATAGTCAAGTACAAAAGTAATAGAAGTTAAAGGTAAAACATTGTTTAGATAGGGCTTACAGGAGGTTGAAGGGAAGTAAGGGGATAGAAAAGTCAAGGAGGGGAAGAAGGAAATGAGGTTAGAAGTAGTTAGTGTGTTAGAGGTGTTAGGAGAGTAAGTGTTCTTTGAAGAGCTCTGTCTTCAGGAATTTATTAAAGATAGTGAGAGATTCTCCTGATCTGGTAGTGGAAGGTAGTTAGTTAGAGGTGTGTGAATGTATATATATACCTGCTCAGTTGGTACCTCACTTTTCAAAGTATTGCCAACCTTATTCTTTGCACGTTGTTCTGTTTTTAACTAGTTTACCTCTAGCACTAGAGCTTCTTACAGTATACTTTTATTTTGACTGTAAATCTATTAAAGGCTAGTTACTTTCTACTGTACCCTTATTTGATATGCTACTTACTGATTAATAAAATTATGAAATTATGAAATCATGGGCATTTTAAAATCCCTAGGAAGCTGTAGCAGAATTTAACTTAAGGCACAGCTGACATAAATCTATTATTCCAGTGTTCTGTGTTGAGCATCAGATGTTGCTGGAGGAAAACGTTTGTCTTAATTCAGTATTCACATGTCTTGATACAACATTTGGATTTTAGTCACAAGTTTACTCCTCTTCTGTTTGCTACTCCCAGCATAATACCAGATGTTCTGTGTCAGTAAGGCTGAAATCCAACCGAACAACATTAACAAGCTCTTCACAGAAATATTTCCAACACCTCGCTGTACTGTTACCACTGTTCCGTAAGTGTCCTGGCGGAGATATTCAGACTGCAGCTGCAGGAAATTCTCAGGGGTTTCATGGCTTACTTCATGTGTTGTACCTGCACTTGGATCGTATGAATGTTTGTTGCATGTTTATTGATCTTCGAGGTGCCGTTTTGGTGTGTAAGCACATGTATTCAGTCAGTTAGTGTCTACAGAACACTTGTTGCACTCTGGGACTTGGTCGCATGTGTGTGAGTGTGAGCTATGCTCAGTGAGTGTAAGCTCAGCGAGGCAGTGTGTAATGAATCATTTGCTCCTTGATTCATGTGTCAACTCAAGGGAGGCACTCTGTCCTGCTTCACAATAACAGAGCTGCTTGTTTTCAGTCTCAGTTTTAAGTGCTTTCTGGACCTGTCTGTACCCTGGCTCCACCATATGGTCATTACTGGAGCAATATACTGATTATTTTTTGTACTTTTCTCTAGTTTTAATTATAATAAAAATAGCAATGTAATATTAATCCTTTCAGACCCTGCGTCCATTACAATAGACATCATGTTTTTTTCTTTTTTTAAGATGCTTTGTTGCACATAACAGTAGTTAAAGCCTGTTGTCCATCAGAATAGACCATTAACCACCCAATGAAAAAGTTTACCAACCAATGAAGCAGGAGTTTAGCCCCGTCCACTGCACTGGAAAACACAGCAACTCAGACATTAGGACATGGCAGCATTAAAGACAACTAGGCAAAGTAAGAGGTAATTTTTACTAAATGATTTAGAACACTTTTTATAATGTTTATTTTGCTTTTTAAGAATGGTTTGTTAAATAAAAGGTCAATATTAAACATAAAACAAAAAAGCTAAACAATGCAATGGACATTAAAAAACAATTAAATATTTTAGTTACATGGATTTCATTTTTATATAGTGTTTAAATTAAAATATTACAGTCCTATTTTGTTTCCATCACAGAAAAAAACAAAACAAAAAAAAAAACAGAATTCTTATATTCTTATCTATTCTTATATTTTCCCATCACTGGAACATAATTCAGGTCTGAACAGATTAAGACATTGCTCTGTAATGAACAGTATGTGTAAGGTTCAGTGTTTGTTGGCTAAATTGCTTAGTCTTAGATTGCACTGCATGCCCTTAAGCTAAAATTATGGATTTTAGTAGATCCAGCAGTGTAGATTTTACAGCCAACCTAATGAGTTGTCAAAGCAAAAGTAGTTTTTTTCATATAAGCTATATTAAAGAAGAGCTAATCATCAGTTTACATTGTGATTACATTAAGATCAGTTGATTCTGACCATATATATTGGTATATGGTTTACTCTGTAATATACTAACAATTCAAATGCAAAGGAATAGAGGTCAGTCATTCAGACTTTGGAGTTTTTCCTCAGAGGACAGCTTGGGAACACACAAGCCTGTATAAGTTGTGAGATGTTATCTTGTAAGTGAGGATCAACACTGTCCAGTGTGCTCATGGCAAGGCGATGTGAATTAGAATAGTTGAGTAGTTAAAGTGAGGCCTAATGGCCATCATAGAAGGTTAAGATTGTGAGTGGCAGTGTCTGATAGAATTGTCCACGTCTGGTAGAAATCACATTCACAATCAGTGCTGGAGGCCCCACACACATTCAAGAAGTTAGTACAGCCTTCTTTAGCTTCTATTGGATATGGCAAAAGTCAGAGGACACAATATTTGTTTTATTACATTTAGCGTGCCAGTTTATTTCTTAATTCTTTCTTAATAAAATGATATTCTAAAACTGCACTTCTGTTGTATGTAACACAAAAATAACAAATCCTAAAAATGCCACATAAAGTGTTTGCAATTATAGCCTTTGATAATTTGAAGGTATCACTATTTTTTTGTCCAAATGTAAGATTTTTGCTAAGTAGATGTGTTGTCCAAATATAAGAATTTCCAAATATTTTGTCCAAATGTAAGAATTTCACTAAGCAGCAGAATAACAGCAGATCAATTTTTTTCCTATTGTACCTGAAGATAGTGATAGTGTCTCCAAATCTTTTAAAATATTTTAATGAATTTACCTTTGATATATATGGACAATAATAATTTGATAATAAAGTGGTGTAAAGGAATAGAGATTTTCAAATTATATACCATGTGACCATAGACTGTATAATTAAAGCAGATTTTTTTTTTATGCTTCAGTTCTCCCCCAAACTGTCCACAGGCAGAAGAGTGCAATTAACCCTCAGGTATCCAATCTAGAATATGTAGAACTGTTATTTCTTTTGTTCTGGTGTTTAACAAAAATAATATTAATCAGATTCATCAGCCAAATTCTGTGATTTATTATAATTAATCCTGAGCTTTTAATAACAGGTATTTAAAAGTAACTAAAAAATCAGTGTTATATTGGCAAAATTGTATTATATTTATATTAGTGGTATCACTGTGTGTGTGTGTGTCAGAAAGAGAGAGAAAAAGTGAAAGACAAAGAGAGGCTAAATTTCAGCATAAATAAAAAGTAATCTTAATAGTAAGCAGCACTGTGTTATATTGCTAAATAAATACTTTTTATTTGCTACATGGTAAATTCATGTAACAAAAATTGAGTGTATTAAAGTGCACAAATGACTTGCATGTTAATGCATTAACATTGACAGTCCTATTCTTCTGTTTTTGAACTGATGTCTTTTTTTTAAGCAACACAAAATAGAGAATATCTATTCAGGGCCAAATCTATTTCTAAGATGTATTAAGCTTAAAGTGAGTTATTTGACTCAGCATTTTGGGTCATATGAACTAAAAGCAGGATTGAACATATTTAGAAATAATAGAAATAAATGATAATGATGATAATAATGATGAATCCCAATGGATCCAAATTGTGAATAAGAAAACATTAGTAAATGTAAGAATGTTCGTAAAAACTGTGTAAGAGGGATAAAAGATAGCACTTGGTGACTAAGGTTCTCTAGTGCCAACCCAAGTTTAGTGATTTCTATTCTCTATTTCTGAAATATAGCAGGTTATTAACAGCTAAGTTGAGTCAGTTTCTTTGAGAGAGGAAATCACCAGACTGTCTGGTCACCCCTGCTGAAACTCCATCTGACTGATTTCCCACAGTGACTGACATTTTGCCTGTTACGCAAGCTGCAGTAGGTCTTTATAATAATATCAGAGCCTGTGATGGTCAAACTCACACCTCACAGCTCACCACTACATTCATGTAGAACTGACTCTCAGTGTGGCACAGAGTGGCAGATTGATTTAATAATGTGCTACAGTGGGTGCTGTTTGGTGGCCATTAGAATTTGTCATTTCTGTAAAAAAAGAAGTCCCTCGAATCTCAGTGAATATATTTTTATGCTATATATGTTTTATAAGAAAAGCCTGATCCTACCAGGGAGGAATTGTTTCACTCAGCATGAGTAAAAAGAGCTTATTTGATGGTTATAAATTGAGTGTGAACTATATATAACCAAGAACAGGCTATTATGACCCAGTCTGGGCTCAGGCTGTAATAAAAAAAACACTGCCAGACCAAACACTGGGCGTTGTGTAATTGCTTACAGGTATAAATGTGTCAGATATAACAAATTAGACAATAAAACATAGCTAACTTAACTTAAAACACAAAAAGTACCCTATATAAAAGGTAAAATCAACACAGAAAAGGCAGAAATTTCCCAGTTTCTCAGAACAGTTATCAGTTTGACAAACTGCAACAAAGCTAGCAAGTGTTTTGTATTTTTTTGGTTACAATTTAGAAAATGGTATCAAAAAAAGTATTGTTGGGGCGCAGAGTGGTTTAGCAGTCTAAAGAGCTGCCACTATGAGCGGAAGGTCGCAGGTTCGAACCCCAGCTCATGCAGCTTTGCCATCAAGCTGCCGGTGCTCAGAGGGAGCAAAACTGGCACTGCTCCCGCCGGGTGGGTAGATGGTGTTCTCTCCCCACATCACTAAAGGGTGATGTCTGCAGCACAGGGCATCTGTGAGCTGATATATCAGAACCGAGTCGCTGCGCTTTCCTCAGCAGCAGCACGAAAAGAAGTGGTGTCTGGCTTCACATGTATCGGAGGAAGCATGTGCTAGTCTTCACCCTCCTGGTGTGTTGGGGCATCACTGGTGATAGGAGGAGTCCTAATGAGTGGGTTGGTTGATCGGCTGCGCTAAATTAGGGAGAAAATGGGAAAAATTAGAAATATCGAAGTATCGAAAATTGTAAAACGATACCCAACCCTACTTAAAACATTTGAGGCTGTTTAAGGCTCTAATTCTGTTCTTTAACAATAATTAAAGTAATGCAGATGTAGTTTGCAACATTTAATGATAATGTATTGATTGCAGCTATTCCAAAATTGCCAAAAGCACTACATAATATATATGCAGGCAACAAAAAAAAAATTAGCAATGTAGTACCAACACAGATTACTTAAAAATGAAGGGAATAAACTGTTCCTGAGTTGGTTCTAAAAGCTTGATATTAGGAAACAATGGATTCTAAATTTAGAGGATATTATATATTTGAAAAAGAACAGTTTTTCATTTATTCTTATATGGAAATGTAACATTTTGTGCTGTTTGCATGCAGAGATTGTATGACTTTTGTAGTTCACTAGTAAGTTAGGAGGTATTTGAAATCTAGCCATGTTTTCAGTGTGTTTCCAAATACAGTGTTTTCTTTAAAGGTCAAAATACAGACAGTGGATACATGTGGACAGAGGCTGAAGCTGGCAACACTATTTTTTTAACAACAATGTTGGAAATGTAATTGGAACACAAAGAAAATCTATAATAGATGACTCAAACGCCTTAACTTTGAGCTTATCTGCATTCAAGGTGATATTGGGAGAGATACTCTCACCATCTGCCCTAAACAGATGCCTTGTCATTATTGTTCTTTGTTTTTATTCTTGTCGATCCACTGTATTTTTTATAAGATGATGGAAACTGAACTGGCATCTTAACACTTAAGTTTGAAAGAAACAAAAGCCTTGGACTACCTTTGAGTTCACAGAAAGTGTAACTTTAAAAAATATTCTCCTGATCTGACTTTTCACATGTTTTTGCATTGTAGCTGCTGCTCAGAAGCATTTACTGTAGAGGTGGTAAAATGCCTGTTGATCAATGTGTTTATAAAGGGTAAATGTTTACTGCCTTAAATCGCATGTGCATTTAAGGAACATTGATTAGTTTTTAATTTGGTTCTGTTTGAGTCGTGGGCTAAAGCACAGAGTATGTCATTTTGTAGAACCTTTATTGAAAAATCCCTACAAAAAACTCCCTTCAACCATCCTTCATAAGTCACCTCCCAACATACAGAAATTTGCACAGCTTGGCACACACTGGCTCTGATTTATACCAGAAAAAAGATTAATTTTGCTGTTACGTTGGCTAAATAATTCAGAAACATGCCAAATGCCACCATACATAAGAACTAGTCAGCACCTGCTTAACACATTATCACATTCTAGGCTATAGGTTACTGTTGTTAACCCAGGTTTGACTTTTAATTGTTTTGGCCACCCTGTTATCCTAAAACAAAACTATAAAACTATAAAACTTACATCCTTATGGGGATATAAGTAGTGTGTTTCAACAAATGTTACACAGTACTTTTAGGACAAACCAGCTATTCTACCCTTAATATAATTTTTAAAGCAATTTATTTTGGCTTATTTTAAATTGAGGCTTTTTACATTTTGTTTACTGATGTTTATCATCTAATTTACATATGTGTTAAATAAAATAATTTTCTGCTTTGGCCTTTTTTAAGAGCAACAAAAAGCAAATAATTTACGATATGTGCAGTTTTTCTTATGTACAATGATCAAAATCAAGTCCATGTTTGACTGTGGTGGAAGGTTTCGCTTCTCTGAAAAAAAAAAAGCTAAACTTTAATTTCCTGCTCTTTCTAGATTTGTTTCCCCATGTGCTCAGTGAGAACAAAGCTGCTACATGGAAGCATTTTATAACTCTTTGTTTAATTTTGATTGCACTTATTATTCCTTTCATCCTCTCCTTGGTGGTTTTCTTGACAATGTTTAGGTCGGGGCTGAAAATGTGCGTGCTTCTGAGGAGAATATCCCCACTGGTTTGGTCTTAAATGTTTCTTTTAAACTGTGGGGAAAGAGGTCTTTTAAAAAAGTCTATCATAATTGCACTGGAAATGCCTAGTCATTTAAAATTGATCATTTTTCAGGCTCCCTTCACTTTCATGTCCATTCTAAGGAGCTCAGGTCCAGTGGGAGTCATAATGGAGTCTATAAATGTAGAAATCTGGAGATCTATGGGATGTCAGAGGTAATGCTGATATTTCAAAGTTGCCCAAATTTGATTAAGGCTTGCATCACTGTGCCACAACCAACTGGGGCTCATTTGTATTCTGCTGGCTCTCCAGCGGCATAAAATAACAACTTCTGTTTCCAATAGGATGGAAATGATTGTAGGAAGGGTATCTGAATAATGCTTTTATACACTTCTGCTAAAACATATTTGCTCGACAGAAGGCAGAAGAAACAGAGCATTCCATAGGTTGTACAATCAGATGGCTGCATTTCTGCATATTTGTATATACAACTCTGGAAAAAAAATTGAGACCCCTTAAAAATAATGAGTTTCCTTTATTTTACCAAATTGAAAACCTCTGGAATATAATCAAGAGGAAGATGGATGATCGCAAGCCATCAAACCAAACTGAACTGCTTGAATTTCTGCACCAGGAGTGGCATACATTTATCCAAAAGCAGTATGTAAGACTGGTGGAGGAGAACATGCCAAGACGCATGAAAACTGTGATTAAAAACCAGGGTTATTCCACCAAATTTTGATTTCTAAACTCTTAAAACTTTATGAATATGAACTTGTTTTCTTTGCATTATTTGAGATTTGAAAGCTCTGCATCTTTTTTTTATTTCAGCCATTTCTCATGTTCTGCAAATAAATGCTCTAAATGACAATATATTTATTTGGAATTTGGGAGAAATGTTGTCCGTAGTTTATAGAATAAAACAACAATGTTCATTTTACTCAAAAATATAAATACATATAAATAGCAAATCAGAGAAACTGATTAAGAAACTGAAGTGGTCTCTTCATTTTTTTTGAGGTATATATAAATATGTATACATATACATTTATATACAACTATTTTACTTGACTTTATATGTCTCGTTTTGCATTTGAGTAAACACACAAGTAGATATACATGTATTGTTAACATATTATTATTATTATTATTATTATTATTATTATTATTATTATTATTATTATTATTATTATTATTATTATTATTATTATTCATTTTGAGAACCATTAAAGAAGCTGTGTTCAGGCTTGAGGAACAACAGAGAAAATAACATTGTCCACATGTCTGCATTAGAAACACATTGAGCTCACAGTCTGGTGCCTGTACTGCAGATAAAGGAGGAAACGGTGTAGACACGCTATTGCTTTTCTAACACCTCCTCACATATCTTCACATATACTGTTGTCCACACAACTTAAAAATTAATTTAGTCCCCAAAATTAAAATGATGTAATATAATGTAAGAAAATTCACTGGCAACAAGTGCTATGTGAAAACCGCTATTTGCATAAGTACTAAACCACTGTGCTCTGGAAGCTCTAAGTGAAAGATATTGTTCTAACAGGGACACAATTTGCCTCTACCTGTGAATCATTAAAAAATCCCATTTAAGAAGCCCAGGCGAGTTTATTTATGCAGCCCATTTCACACACACAAAGCCAATTCAAAGTATTAAAGTATTTTACATAAATACAAGCAAGAATAAAACAGCATAATGGACAGGGGAATAAATACACAGAATGTACCATTACGATGAAAGAAAAGTCAGTTAAGGAAAACAGGCTGTAGAAGCGGCTATAAATAAAGTACATAGACAGTAAAGTGCAAGAGCAACTGAGGACAGGAAAATAAGAACTTTTTAAACTTTTTTTAAGAGATTAAGCCGTAAAGTGAGTGTTTAATGGAGTTTCTTCATTAAAAGAAATACATAGTCTGAGACTAGACCTAAGCCTTTCTAGAAAACCAACCATAAATTTGTTCAGTTTGCAGCACATCCATGGTTCTCTGGTGGGTTTGTATGGAGTTTTATGTATCATAAACGCTATGCTTGATTTGCCATGTTTAGTTTGGTCTTTAGCCTCAAAAGTTTACATTCATGTGACATTAAACTAGGGGTGTACCATATTGTATCATACGCAATAATATCGCCAATATTTTTGGATGTCATGAATGATATTATACCCTTAAATATCATGCCATATCACCTACCACTAATTATCACATCAGAGTACTACTGGAAAAAAAAAAAAAAACACTGTTCTCGTTATTATATATTTACTAGAGACAGATTATATCTGTTGAGTATCATTTATTTTACTTTAATCCTGGATATATGGAGATATATGGAGTGCGTAATTAGTATCATGGCATTCTTTATCATTGACTTCTGTTACAAATCTGATAAAATTCTTTTATTTTTTAATATCTCAGTTAGGGGTGTGTCATATCATATCGTATGATGAAATAATAATAAAAAAAAAATTTCATTTTGTTGCAGTAGTGTATTCTGGAAATATATATTTTGTATTCAGTTTTAGCATATCACTCGAGTTTTGTTTTCACGAAAATACCATGAAATATTGTGATATTATTTTAAACATGTATTAAACATGTACATGTCAGTAATTGCATTTATATGCACTCAATATATATAAATTCATTATGTGAAAACTGTAGTTATCTGATTATTTAAGCAGTTATGTAAATGGCATATTTTTTAAATATTTTTAGATCTGAGTCAGGTCTAAAAATACTGTATTCTGAAATTTTTCAGTACTGTGCATAAGTGAAAACAGACCATGGTACAAGAAGTAAGTAAGCAACTTTATAAGACGACCTTTATAAAGGGTTTATAAATGGTTTACAATTAGTTTATGAATGGTTACTAATTAGATTGTAAATGTCTTAAAAATCATTAATAATCAGTTATAACACATACATAGAAAGGGAAACAATGACCTTTTGTTTGTCAAATACTGAACCCAAAGCCATCTATATTGTTGTCCTTTCTAAGTATGTATTATAACTGATTGTTAATGATTTTAAGGCATTTACAACCCAATTAGTGACCATTCATAAACCAGTTGTAAACCATTTATAACCCCGTTATAAAGGTAGTCTTATTTTAAAGTGGTACCGCAACTTTTAACACAGCGCATGCCAAATGAGGACAATACACTTTCAGAGCTGAAACAAATGGATTTAATTTATCCTTCAACTGATGTATGTTTATATTGTAGAGCAATTACTCATTATCTGAGTACCCAAATTTATGAAATGCATAAATTAGATTACTGACAAATTGAGTTGTGTATTCTGAGCCTGCAATATTCAGTTTTGTACACATAGAACCTTTATTTTATAAATTACAAGAAGCTAGTGTGTAGATTCCAGATCTGAACAAGCAAGAGATGTCCAATTCTTTACAGCACTTTTGCTCTTGTAAATTGAAATTAATTAATATATGCAGTTACAATCCTTAATTAAAGAGCTATCCAGTGAGGTACGTGACCTCGACCTGTATGCACTGACAGTATAATTCAGTATATTCAGCAGTATGCTTTAGGTTAAAGGCTTCTGTGGATCATCAGGTAACAAAGCTAGATGGTAAATTGAGAAAATGAGGGGATTTAAACATATCTGCTATATTCCACTAAATTGCATTTCAGTGCAATTCATTTCGGATCAACTTTATTGTCATTATACTAATACTGGGATGTACAGTACAATAAAGCACTGTTAGAGACTGTAAGTGTCTAGTTCAGCAAAGGTGAATGTTATACAATTTGCAGACAGACTTATACAAATATATCATTATAATACACAACTGTATGTGTATTTTATATATTGTTTTATAATGTTTCCCATTTTTCTCCCCAATTTACATGGCCAATTACCCAACCCACTCATTAGGACTCCCCCAACACTAGTAATGCCCCAACACACCAGGAGGGTGAAGACTAACACATGTTTCCTCTGATACAGTTCCAAAACATCAGCTCACAGACGCCCTGTGCTGCAGACATCAATGTAGGAGTGATGTGGGGAGAGGGCGCCATCTACCCACCCGGAGGGAGCAGAGCCAATTGTGCTCCCTCTGAGCGCCGGCAGCTTGATGGCAAAGCTGTCTGAGCAGGGGTTTGAACCTGCGACCTCCCGCTCATAGTGGCAGCGCTTTAGACCGCTGGACCACTTGGCACCCCACTGTATGTGTATTAAGCTTTAGTAATTCAAGTGCAAACTAAATTACTGTACAAATAATAATTAATTATTTATAAAGAGAATCATTAAAATAGTTTGTCTCATAGCTTTTAAAATAATGTCTTTATTTGTTTAACATATTTAGGTTGTGATGTCACTGCTATCAAAGATTATATTTTTTAATTGAAGGTTATCCCAAATTGACAGGGTGCACACAGAACCTATCCGAATAAATAATTGAAATGTTCCAGTAGAGACAGAGAAACAGTTTAGTACAGTGAAGGGTGATCCAGTTAAGTACAAAGTGCATAGAGTATCAGTATAAACATGTCCGTCTCCTCAGTACACAAACTTCTGAAAAAATCTGAAATTCCTCCCAGTACAACCAAAACACCAATAAGATCAGTAGCCCAAAAAGTAAATTAGCATATTCTCTGTTACACACAGCATTGGATTTCAATCTGACTAATAGGAGGCACATTAGCTGTGTTTTAAAATCTAGACTGCAGCCAATGTGTCATAAAAGACTGTTCCCAATTGAAGGATGCAACCGAATTTCAGAGCAGTTTGGAGCCTGCCAGTAATGTACCCTTCCCAGTCCTCAGTTACCCACAATTCATTGTGCCTGCTGCCCAGGCTTTTAAACACAGCTACTGACTACCAAGCATAAATGCATATTGTTAAATCTCTAAATATCTTTTAGATCACACAGTCCAGATACTAATCCCATAAAGTGACCATTCTTAAAACCAACACTATCAGCAGTTATTATAAAGAGACTGAGAGACTGTCACACCTTAGCCTGTGTCTATCCTGTGTTTTTCCCTCTTTTGGTTTTCTGTGCTCCTGCTCTCTGTTTTTTGAGCACATGGCATTGTTTTGTTATTGTTCTGTCTCCACCCTAGCCCTGCCCTAGCATCGCCCTAGCACCGCCCTAACCATTAGTGATCTCACCATCTCGCCGTGTTTGTAACCCCACCCCCTCATTATCCTGGCCCAAGTGTTCCTCACTCTCCCTGTGTATATAGGCCCCTCTGTTTCAGTGATGAGTCTTTTGTGTGATACCCTGTTGTGTATGTGTCAGGTTGGTTTTTGTTTCTAGTATTACTGTTTTCTTAGTTTTTGATTATTCTTATGTTTGTTTTCTGTTTGTTTTCAGTGTAGCTTTGGTTACAGTTTGTTTGTTTGTTAGTTTATTAGTTTGTTTATTTTATAAATATATATTTATATAAATATTCTGCAATCACGTCCATCCCTCTTCATTTCTGACAGAGACATTTATTCCTGCAGTGTTGTCTCAAGATTAAAGAAACCCACACACTTCAAAAGTAGGGATGCACTGAATATTTGACAACTAAAAATATTTGACTCTAAAAAAAATTGAATAATTTATGTTGATTTTGAATTCATGATTGAAATTGCACTGCTGAGGTAAATATACTGTGTTTTGTTGGTTTGTTTGCTGGGCTATTAAAAAGGTTAATTGTTCTATAACCTTTTAATTTTACATTTATAGTAGTTCTTCTTTCTTTCTTTTACATTTAGGCTGTACAATTAAATCAGTGGTGAAAGAAAATGGCATAATACAGTGACTTCCAAAAGTATTCATACCCCTTAAACACAAACTTAATTGTGGAACAATTGGCCACAAAAATTGGGAGAAATAATAATAAAAAAAAATAAAAATAAAAAATCTAAAAAGTATGATGTGCAAAAGTATTCAACATCCTTTACTCTGAACCCCCTAAATTTAATTTGGGAGTTAAAAAAGTGGCAAGAAGAAAACCATTGTTAACAGAAAGGCATAAGAAGTACCGTTTACAGTTTGCTTCAAGCCATGTAGTGGACACAGCAAGAATTTGGAAGAAGGTTCTGTGATCAGATGAGACCAAAGCTGAACATTATAGCCTCAATGCATTACATTACATTACATTACATTTGGCAGACGCTTTTGTTTTAAATAAGGCAAGTTATGTTTTGACATTTTTAAGGTGACACTTTCCTGCAGAAAGTTGATAAATCATGGTTCTCTACCCTACACTGTTTTTCATTCCCTTCCAACTGTACATTTTCATTATCTATTGTCTGGAGTAAACTTTAAAATGCCCGAATGCCCCGTGTAATCCACTTTACAAGGAATTACTAGGACAATTGGAATGCACCTCCAGCCCATTTCCCATTATACAGTGTACTCCATAATCAAAAATATTGAACAGGAGTAATACCATGCAAACAATGCTTTGATCAGAAGGTCCCTCCAATCTGAGCCAGGAGGAGACTGCTAATGGATGCCACAGCTAGGCCAGCAACAGCTCTGAAAGCCTTTTAAATACATATGTCAATATCTGAAATAAACAAAGATGTGCTTGAGTCAGCGAATGGCAGCATTCCATCAAAGCTGGCCTCTATTGCATGTGACAACAAGACAATTACTTAATTGTCTCAATCTGAAGGCCAGCTTAGAGTCTACAGCAACCCCCTAAATGGCACTGCGGAAAAAAATAAATATATGACCAAAGGTGCTGTAGTCAACTTTTTCAATAGTCTGTTTGGCAGAGACTCAATATAAAATATTTCTCCATCAATATGATGAAGAATGGACAGTATCGTACTATGAGGGATTTCAGAAGTGAAGCGTACATCTTCGTACAGTGGAAGAAGCATGTGAATAAATAAATACTTGCTGTCTAGTTAAATATAGAATCCTTATTTATATTTTTTTTGTTAAGAAAGTGTAGACAGATTGTTACCACTGTCAAGCAAAGTTATAGAGCCAACTACTGGCAAGATAATACAATTCTGTCTGATAATACAATTCTGTCTGCTGCAGACTTCAACGACTTCCTTGGAGTGAATTGAAAAGAAAAAAAATATGGCTTCAGAAAACTCAACAGAATGCTTGTGAGAGAGCCCACTTAATACCGTGATTTGTTTCTCACTGAAGCCAGCCTTACACCAAATTTAAGCAAACTCTGCACACACAAGGGCAGCTGTGGCCAAAAGCTACTTCTGTTTGTGCTCCAACACTTTCTCGTAAATTTCCACAGTCTTTCCTCAAGTAATGACAGATTGCCTTTAGGTTTGAGACTTTACTCAGACTTTAGTTTTAAAAAGAGTTTTCAAAGGCATTTCAAAGTCTTCTAGTGTATGGTTGGCATAAGCTTAATTACATTTAACAAAAAAAAACTTTTGCCCATTATCTCAATCTCCTCCCACATGTCCCTCCCTACACTCTTAAAAAGAATCATTCTACAAAGGGTACTTTGAGTGATGCCACAGAAGAACCACTTTTGATTCAATAAAGAACCATGTTTATACTGGAGTTATGTGAACCTTTTCTAAAAGTGAAAGAATATTTATTGTAAGCTTTTATGTAAGGTAAGGTAAGGTTCTTTACACTTTTTATTTTTTATTTTATTGCAAGCATGGCTGTTGCTGAAACCATAAGAAAAGTGTTTTTATGGCATTAAAAAAACATTTATAGCACTTCTTTTTATGGAGAGTAGTGACCATTCCACCTATTGCCAGGTACACACTACACAACTTTTTGAGTCATTAGTCGTTGTGCTGTTCACACTACACGATTACACAGTTGTGCTGTAATTGCAAGTCCTTCAGTTGATGAGACTTTCACACTACATGACTGATCGGCAACACAGGACACAAATTACATGATTATTTCGATGTCGGAAATAGCCCACTCACCTGGCTGCTCTCCACAAGCTCATCACAAGAATACAGCAGAACTAAACACTCCAGAACTAACGATACCATGACAGAGAGTCTCTATAGTGGAGAATACGCACTTAAAGTGAGTCCAACATGAATCGTTTCATATAAAAAAAAACTAAATAAAATCAGAATTTAATGATGTCTGATCAGTTTTATTCTGAAATATTTACTTATGTCATCAACAATGAACTATATCTGATGTTTCAGTGCCGCAGACATCATTTTTATTGTTTTGAACTTTTGACTTTTAAGCATGCTCTACCTGTATCTCCAGGATATGTAGCATGCCAAATATTTGCACAGTGTCTGCAACTGGTTGGCGATTACTAAAAACACACAAATCAATGTTTCCAAAAAGTAGAATATAATATAAGACCAATTGGTACTTTTGGCAGTGTGGGCAGTGTGCCAAGTCCTGCTGCACTTCCCACTCTTTGGACGTGATATAATACAGTGGACCAACACCAGCAGATGACATGTCTCTCTAAACCATCACTGATTGTGGAAACTTCACACTAGACCTCAAGCAGCTTGAACTGTGTGTCTCTACACTCTTCCTCCAGACTCTGCTCCCTTGATTTCCAAATGAAATGTAAAATTTACTGATTATCAGTGATGGTTTGGAGAGACATGTCATCTGCTGGTGTCGGTCCACAGTGTTATATCAGGTCCTAAGTCAATCTTAATACTTCTCATAAATAATTAACTAAATTCATAATAATTAAAAAAATAAACTCTCTTTGAATAATAAAAAAAAAGCTTTATACATATTTTTTCACCCAATATAATCAAATGCAATGTTCACTCAGTATGCAGGGAAGGCTTATCACCCCTGCAGACCCACATTTCAACAAATTTTTAATTTGAACATTTTTTTAGTTTCAACATCAGATACTGAATTATTTTACTGTCCATTACAAAGAAAATGCTCTAGGCCTCATTTTATAATTTCGCAAACTTGCTCTAACCGGTAGACTCTGAATACATTTGCGATCCACTCTGCATACACAAGTCTGCGAAATGAAAATGGACTAAGTTGGATTTGAAATGTCAGTCTTCATGGGATTTGGAGAAGGATTTCATAAGGTTTAAAGTAGGTGTTCCAAGCTCATTTGTGGCCTCTGAAAAAGGCAAAAGAAATGGTCTAGACATTGGCCAGTCTAGGAAGCAAAGCTAAAGATCAAATATCTTTCAAAGAAGAACAAAATTGCCTCTGGGACCTAGCAGGGTTCCTTGAACCACATCTGTAATAGGTCTGAATGTATGCTGTGAAAGTGCACAAGCCGGACATGAGCAATATGCTCTCAACAGTTGGTTAACACTGCAGTCTTCTGGCTCAGTGTGAGAGAGTGATGGACATGGTTTTCAAAAAGGTACAGTAAATATATATATATATATTGTGGTAGGCCCCTGGGGTTAGGGGCGTGACCACTGTGACCCGGAAGGAGGAAGCTCACAGAGATACACAGACACGGGGAGTAAATGAACTCAAATCATACCTTTTATTTTAAATGCCCTCCACCACACCCAAAAACAACTCAAAACATAGCTCAGCCCAATGGGGCTCTAGAGTCTGTAGAATTACTTAGTTTTACTTTAAAGGCTAAATACGAGTCCGCGCAGCCTCAGCCCTCAGCTCCCCAGTCAAAGTCCTCCCAAATGATGGCGGAGGCTGAGTATATATGCCTGTCTCAACTGGCGGCTCAATCAGCCCTCATGCGGGCCAGCTGAGACAGGCATGGCTTTGCGCTCTGGCGTGGGGCGGACCCACAACTCCCCCGCCTCCTCACGCCACTATATATATATATATATATATATATATATATATATACGTATATATATATATATATATATATATGAATGGTTCTCATATAGTGTGAAACAAAAAGATAAATAATAAAGTTATTGACTTGTGTTTTTGATATAACACAGTTTTATTTAATTTGGTTTGGTCATCTTTGTTTTGTTAAATTGTTTGTTTGAGTGACAAAATAGTAACTACCTGCTCAACAGCATCACTTTCTAAGCAACAGGTTACTCTACTGATTTTAATCCTCACTGATGTTCTCTATGGTTTGGCTTCACCTTTTATGTGTTCTCTTTTGGATTGTGTTCATGTTTGAATTTGTGTAATGGACTACAGACAAGTGCATATCAGCAGTACATATCCAAAGCATATGCATGAAAGTGGGGTCATGAAAGTTCACAGGTAGATGGGCATGTTTGCTGCCAAATCATTTAAGTTGGCCAACCTGTTTTTGTAGTCGTTTGACCTCCATTATTAAACCACTCTTTGGGACCTATTTATTAATCTATAGGTCAGCCATCAATTGTTCCATCAATTGTTTGATTTAGGGCGTGCCGGTGTGTCTTTGGTGTCATAAGGACGTAAAAAAATAAGCAATGCACGGCTTTAAACACACAAAAGGCATGAACTAACAAAAAATATAACTAATTAATCATGGGTGTGTTGTGACCTAACAGAAAATATTAGTGTGTCGCTTGCCATTTCCTTAAAGAGCCAGGTGCGCTCTGATTTTGGTGTATTGGTATTTTAAAGGCGTGGCACTTCTGCGCTTCTCAGCAGAGAAACCTGACCTTTTCATTCTCACTATTAAGCAGGTTATTTATGGGACCAGCAATGTTATTTTATTCTGTATTCTGTTTATTGTTGATGTAAAAGTTGGGATTGTGCACTGGGCTGTGTTTTTGTGTATGAGTGGGGGTGTATGCACGCTGAACACATGCGGTCTGCCTGCGTTGCCAAGATTGCAATAAACGTCTGACTGTTGATTGTTGTCAGGGTTTAGATCAGTCAGTGGAGTGGCACACCTGTGTTTTCTGTTACCAAGATAGCAATACGCCAGAAATTGATGTGAACACACCTCACCTCCAGACCACCTCGTCAATCAGCATAGATATTCACAATCACCTTTTTTATTTAAACGACACAGGCTCAACACATAAAAATAGACAGTTGGTGAGGTATAAGATAGCAATGAGCAAGAGACATTTTTTTTGTCATCAAGAGTATTTCAGGAAATATATTATTTAACAAACTGTTTTTTTTCTGTCAGATCAGCTGTTCTGCCTTTAACCTAACACTGGCACTGTAATAAGTTACTTTATCAGTTTAGGTTGGCTTCTCTTTACAGTTTTCTCACAGTGTAAGAAGTTTGTCTGCAGTTTGCTTTAGCAACATTCTCAACTATTTTGGTAGATCCTTTATAGACTAGATTGTGCAACGTTGTTGTGAGGACTTGTCTGTATTAAAATGCAAAGTCATTGGTGAGGCCGGGTACTGATGTCTTGTAATTACCCTAATTTGTGGCTGCTCCAGTATTCTGTTGCTAGCGATTTTTCATAGAGTTTATATAAGCTGTGTGTGCTCATTTGAATGCCTGTGTCAGCAATATGTGCAACTTAAAGCAGCTCCATTCACTAACAGGATGGGATGAGGTGTCTGAACACTGAGCATACTTAGTTAAATTAGGACGTGAACACTTACGGGTAAACAGATTTGCCATTAGCCAACATTTTCTTTTTTTTTCCCCACTCTGAGCTTTGAATTCACTCATTATAGCTCTTGACAGGTGAGCCTTGAGTGGAACAATGTGTACATTGTTTTTCAAACATATTTACCCAGTGCATTAATTATAGCACAGGCATTATGCTGATTTCCAAGTGTATTTATATAAATATATATATATATATATATATATACTGTACCTGCTCTGTGTTTAGCTGGGCGTTCGTATTCCAGCATTAACTGAGGCCACAACTGCCACTCAAGTACGCTCTAGAAGAGAAGATGCCTCTATTAATTTAGGGCAATTTAATCTTCTGACAATGTTGACACTTTGATATAACACCAAAGCATATAGCAATCTGTCAACAAAATTACTTGCCTATGCACATAGCATTTGCAAACGTGCAGCATGGCGATTCATTATTGAGAAAATGTCAGCAATTGTCATCCATGAAGCTTCATAATGCTGCGACAAGTGATGCAATAAAGACGCTTTCAGTGAAAGACAAGGGCCTTAGCATCACCAAGAGCATTGCACGAAGATTGCTAAGACACAGCGTGGTAATTAACATCTGTTAATACATACAGCTTTCAGCCAGCCCATTATATGTGTCTTGTTCAATCTATTGGAGACGCAAGGGTCCTCTGATAGAGAGATTCTGGAGGCTGAACATCTGCCACTATCTGCGAGGTCTCTCTCTCTCTCTCTCTCTCTCTCTCTCTCTCTCTCTCTTTTTCTGTATGTGTGTATTAGCCTGGTGTCTCGTGAAAAAATACTTCCATATCCTGTCATTTCATCATCAACCAATCAGCCTGTCACATCAGTTTGGCCATCGCTTCTCCCAAGGAGGCTCTGATAGAATCTGTGGAGCCTGGAGAACACTCCTGACTGACACAATGTATCATTACAGGGGAGTCACGTCACCTGACGTATTTATTGATGAAGGTGGCTTTTAACGGCCTGATGGTGCTTTATAAATAACAGCCTTCATCATGCTGATCTAATTGCTTTGCTTGTCAGTTCCGGCCTGTGAGTGTACTAAATGACCAAACGGATAATACACAGTACAAGGCAAAAGTTTGGACACACCTTCGCTTTTTTAATGCGTTTTCTTTATTTTCATGACTATTTACATTGTAGATTCTCACTGAAGGCATTGAAACTAGGAATGAACACATGTGGAGTTAACAAATGTTCTGTACAAAAAAAGGTGAAATAACTGAAAACATGTTTTATATTCTAGTTTCTTCCAAATATCCACTCTTTGCTCTGATTACTGCTTTGCACACTCTTGGCATCATTCTCTCAATGAGCTTCAAGAGGTGGTCACCTGAAATGGTTTTCCAACAGTCTTGAAGGAAGAAGTTCCCAGAGGTGTTTATTAGCACTTGTGTTTAGCCCCTTTGCCTTCTTCACTCTGTGGTCCAGCTCACCCCAAACCATCTGGATTGGGTTCAGGTCCGGTGACTGTGGAGGCCAGGTCATTTTTTGTTAAGTACATAAAACTCCACGTGTTCATTCATAGTTCAGATGCCTTCAGTGAGAATCAACAATGTTAATAGTCATGAAAATAAAGAAAAAACGCATTGAATGAGAAGGTGTGTCCAAAATTGTTGGCCTGTACTGTACATTTTAGGACGATAGCTTCCCCACTGTGACTGTGATGTTTCATCCATGTGAACATCCACTGCCAACAAAAAAGACCATTACCACAAAAATTGACATTGAGAAAACCCAAAATAAAAGAAAGTAAAAGTAAAAATAATAAAAATATTTGGCAATGCAAGACAAACAAACAGTGCATTCCCATCACCCTAGTAGTTTCCTGCAAAATGGACTACACGGGGTATTCTAAACCCCGGGGAGTGAAAATGTTCTGTTGGAGGGGAACTTCTGTCTCTGTAGGGAGTACTGAACACCAATTTATCACTTCACAGGAAGCTGCTGGGAAGTTTACCTATCAGTCACTGTACGACTTCTGAAGAGCCCACGTTGCTTCCTGTTTGATGAAGACGTTGCAGGACTTCCCGGATGAAGGTAGGCCTATTTAATCAACTACAATTCCCTCAACCTACACGCCATGCTCAGTGTGTAGAGAATGGAGGGGTGCCGCTTAGGGAGCTCATGGAATGTAACGCTGCTGAAGAGATAGTGTAAACACTGGGGTATAAATACTGTACATTAAGAACAAAAAAGGAAACACCTGGAGTGCTATTGAGAAGGTAGAACTACAGACTAGACACTGTGTAGATAAATAGTGTGGGAGGATGGACATAGGAGGAAGCAGAAACTAAAATAAAAGCAAACGCACATGATTGGACTTGCATTAGAAACAGGTAAAGTGATTATTGTAATGGTAAAGGTAATGTGACCTAATTTTTCCATCACACACACATATATGATATAAAGTGGTGTTATATCATTTATTTAGTTTTTTTGGTCATACTTACTATTACACCTGCACACACTGCACCTTTAAGATCTGTCTCTCGGGAGTGATAATAAACTGACTCTGCCCTCCCACACACACTTGCGGGACATCAGCTGATTAACTGGACTATTTATACTGGGACTTTTTTTTTCTGCCTGTTTTTGACAATGATTTTGTGTGGTGATTTTTTGGATAATAAACCTGCCTTGCATTTGGATTCAGACTATCCTGTTTTTTTTTTTTTTTTATAATTATCCTAGTGGTTAGCACGTTCACCTCTCAGCGCTGAGGTCCTGGGTTCAAGTCCCTATCTGGGTGGAGTTTTCATATTCTCCCTTTGTCTGCGTGGCTTTCCGCCAGGGACTTCAGTTTCCTCCCACAGTACAAAAACATGGAGATAAATTGGATATTATATATTGCCCAGAAAAATTGGATATCCTAAAAATAAAAATTGTGACTGTATGCCCAGATATGGATTGGCACTCCTCTAGGTGGACGGTTGTTTCCGGTTGAGAGTACGCTGTGCGGGATTGTCTGCTGCCTCTCACTGGTGTGTGTTGAGTGTGTGTAATTGTAAGTATCCTTGACTGCCTTGAGTGACAAAAAGATGCAAAGCAAGTGTAATTGTAAGTAAGTAAGCAAGCAAGTAAATGATTAATTCATTTATTAAAGAAAAAAAAAGCAGTTGCCTCCCATAAATTAACTGTGATTCACTACATTTTTCAATTTCACTAGCCACAACCAAGCCTGATTACTTCCAGGCCTGTCAAATCAAGAAATCACTTAAATAGAACCTCTCTGACAACATGAAGCAGCTAAAAGACCTCAAAATGCAACACATTATGCCCCAATCTGAATACATTTAAAAACAAATGACAAAACAAAGTCATTGACATCCATCAGTCTGGAAAAGGATACAAAGCCATTTTTAAGGTCCTGGCCCTCCAATATTCCACAGTGAGAGCTAATTGTCCCAAATGGAGAAAAGATGGAACACTGGTGAACCGTCCCAACAAAATAAAATGATGGTTTTGGAGTGGCCTAGTCAAAGTCTGATTGAGATACTGCAGCATGATCTTAAACATCTCTCCAATGTGGCTGAATAAAAAAAATCTACAAAGAAGAATAAGCCAAAATATCGCTTCAGAGATGTGAAAGACTCATTGCCAGTTATCGCCAATGCAGTGCTATAAGTTATTAAGTTTAGGGGGCAGTTAGTTAGTTTTTCACATAGGGCCAAGTTGGGTTTGGTAATAAATTAATCCCACATATGCATGAGCAGTTCATGCTCCTAAACTGACACTCATGCGACTTAAAACACTTATGACTTAAAAGAGCAATGCATCACAGGAGCTATCAAGAAGTTCCAATGTCTGATATCCGAACTTATCATCAAAAATGCGTTTGGTTTGGTTTATTTGGTCAATGGTTTCTTTAAACTATGATTTCACGCTTTTTTTATTTAAAGAAGCAACCACAGCCTTCTTTGACCACGTTTCACCAGACATTTCCTTTTAGATTCTTCAAATCTGGAGTCGTTATGTCACACACCTTATAATTTGATTTAATCAGAGGTATCACTCAAAATATATATGAGATTTGGTATCTCAAAATCCTTTACTGGAACTCATTTTTTTCTTATCTTCACATTTTTTTTTCTCATTTTCTTTGACATAAGTCACCTAATTTCTAATCTATATATATATATTGTGGCGTGAGGAGGCGGGGGAGTTGTGGGTCCGCCCCACGCCAGAGACAGGCATATATACTCAGCCTCCGCCATCATTTGAGGACTTTGACTGGGGAGCGGAGGGCTGAGGCTGCGCGGACTCGTAGTCAGCACTTTAAAAAGAGACTATGAAACTCTAGAGCTCCATTGGGCCATAGTATGTTCTTTTGAGTTGTTTTTGGGTGTGGTGGAGGGCGTTAAAAGCCAATAAAGGTATGATTTGAGTTCATTTAATCCCCGTGTCTGTGTATCTCTGTGAGCTTCCTCCTTCCGGGTCACAGTGGTCACGCCCATAACCCCAGGGGCCTACCACAATATATATATATATATATATATATATATATATATATATATATATATGTATTTCTATATATTAGACTTTAATCTGTGTTTTTTTTTTTTACATTTACACTGCTATACATACAGCACATCTGTGTTAAATATGATTTAAAATACCATTTTTGGGCAACTATTACTTCTTATGTGAAAGTATCCTAAGATGCATATATTCATGGCTGATTTGCTGATTAATAAACATAAAGATTTGAGACCTTCAGCACTGAGACTGTAATGTAATGTAATCTTGCTTGAGACACTGAGCGTCTTGAATCGAAGTCCAAAGTGTTCTCTTCAAAGTGCTTCAGTTTCAGTTCATTTCAGTTCAGTTCAATAACTTTGATACCTGTATTCAATAACTGTCCTGGTTCACCTTGCACTGTACATTTTTCTCCTCTCTCTGTTCTTACACATCAGATTTAACTCACTGTGGGGCTGAGAAATAAGTGATGAGTTAAGTGTCTCAGAGAAATGGAAAGAGAAGCAGAAATCTGTCACTTGCTGAACTACACTGACCTGTCAAAAGTCAGGGGACAAAAATATATAAATTGCTCATGGAATGTTACTTTAGGGGATCGTTTTGAAATGCCCAAACTTGTATAAGTTGTAAGGTGTTTTCGTGTGAGTGAAGCTGAACACTGGTCAGTGTGCTCATGGCAAGATGACATGAATTATTGAAGTTTGACTGAGGCCTTATAGTGGGTGCCTGATTTCTGAAGTTGTGTCACATGGTTTCCGTAGAGTCACTTGTGAGCGGGGAATCATAAAAGACATTACCACTCAGAGTGGACAGCACAGTGGCTGGTATTGATAGTGACCGGTAGTGTTTGGATAGAATTGTCTGTGCGAACAGACAAGCGACTCCATCCCACATGTCAGTGCAGCATTCTTTCGCTTCCATTCAACATGGAAAACATTATGAAAAACAATAATAATCTCATCTCCCATAATACAGCTCTGGAAAAAAATGAGACCACTTAAAATTATGAGTTTCTTTGATTTTATCAAATTGAAAAACTCTGGAATATAATCAAGAGAAAGATGGATGATTACAAGCCATCAAACCAAGCTGAACTGCTTGAATTTGTGTTGCACCAGAAGTGGCATAAAATTATCCAAAAGCAGTGTGTAAAACTGGTGGAGGAGAACATGCCAAGACGCATGAAAACTGCGATCAAAAACCAGGGTTATTCCACCAAATATGGATTTCTGAACTTAAAACTTTATGAGTATGAACTTGTTTTCTCTGCTTTATTTGAGGTCTGAAAGCTCTGCGTCTTTTTTGTTGTTTAAGCCATTTCTCATTTTCTGCAAATAAATGCTCTAAATGACACAATTTTATATGGAATTTGGGAGAAATGTTGTCTGTAGTTTTTAAAATAACAATGTTTATTTTACCCAAATATATACCTATAAATAGCTAAATCAGAGAAACTGATTTAGAAACTGGCTTTTTATTTGTTTTTTTCCCTAGAGCTGTATACTGTATGTGGCATATCCGCGTACTAAATATTACTAAGCATTAGATGTCAGGCCTAAATAAGCATCCTCTAATGTCTAGCTGAGCTGTGTGCAACACAAAAAAAATATTTTCCTTTGCAGACATACTGGGCATGTTCTTGCAAAAGAGACATATTGAAAGTGCAGTTTGATTGCTTGGACTTTCCTCCACCTTTTAAAACCAGCTGAAAATGTGCAATGAAGTCTTCAAATATGTGTTATTGAGAGATTATTAAATGGACACAACAGCTGGAAGGGCACAGGCTGCAGACTTGTGGTAAAACAATGTTTACCAGCAGAACAACAGCATTCCAAGCCTTGGGACCCAAATGTTTGAGAGGATACAGTGCAAATATGTTAGAATGTGGCCACAAATTGTGCTCACCTGCTGTGTTATTGTTTCACAAGGTCTATTTGTTTTTAACCAGACTAGATTTGCTCTCCTGTACGATGCTCTGCTTGAAAAGACGTCTTGCTTTACAGGTCTTTTTTCTCCAGTTATTTTATGTTTCTTTTATTTCACCCTATTTTTAAAAGCCACTTTGTAAAACAAATACAAAGTGCTGTACAAATGACTGATAACGCATTAGATTAATACTTCTAAATGATCATGAACAAATCTAGCAATTTAAGAGAGTGAAAGATTAATTGATCGATCGCAAATTTTGTGAAAGAGTACATAAAAGCCAGTTTGAATAAATCAGGTTTTAGTTTGTTTATGAAGATGTCAATATTTCAGCTCCACTCTCCTCTACTGGATGTGTGTTTTTGGGGCATGATGGCTAAAATATCACCACAAAAGGCTTTCATTCTGAACTGGAGCAAAAAATATTAAGTCAATAGCATTTTGGGAGACAAGTCTGGTAGTGCTGTATGAACTGATAATAATAATAATAATAATAATAATAATAATAATAATAATAATAATAATAATAATAATAATAATAATAATAAAACAATAAAAAATAAAGGTTATTTTAGTTGTTGTAGTTGTAGCATAATTTTAAATAAATGTATAACAATTATGAAAGTATGCATTATTCTCTGTGGTTTACTTTGGAAATGTTCTTCATTATTCAGTATTTAGCTTCTCTCTATCTCAGTCTTTGAGCTGATGATCAGTAATGGTTGTTAAATGGGCAGTGATTGGTCAACAGTTACTAGAGCATCAAGTCAAGTTTGTGGGTTTAATACTTGGGTTTGGCCACTGTTGGGCCCTTGAGCAAGACTATTTACCATCACTTCTTCCCGGGTGCAGCAGCAGTAGCTTCCCCTGCTCTGGACACGTGTGCTTGTGTCTCACTGTGTGTTTTATGAGTGTGTTTACTTGTGTGTTTGTGTGTGTTTAAGACCAGCACACACAGATTTGTACCTAAAAGAGTACAAAGCTTGTTGCTGGGGCTGACTTTCAGTGAAAGTCCTTTTTTATACCCATGTTTTTTTGTGCCAGTAAAGATTATATACTTATTATATACTATATTATATAAGATTATAAACATTATCATCAACTGAATATGGCTCAAAAACTTGATGATCCAAAATTCTCTGGCTTTTAAATAAAAATGTATAATTCAAAATATATATTGTTTATTAGTGCAGTGGTACAGAATACTGAATGTACCTTTTGTCTGGTTAAATGGTACAAACTTGTACTTATTGCTGTTAGGAAAGACTTTGAACTTCAGAGGGAACATATCTGACTCTGTAAAGACCAATATTGTACAAAAAAGTACTTATATTGTACCTTTGTTTTTTTTTTTGAGTGCACTAGATTATAAGATATGCTTGTCTAGTCTTGTTAACTGATCCTTGTGATGCCCCACTGGTAACCATATATTGTTTTTTAGGAGTAGTCATCAATAGATACAAGGAATTTTATCCCCCCCCCAAAAAAAATATGGTAAACCAAGTAAACCAGTCAGTAGATAGTCTTCTAATAAGCATCAGGCTTAGTAAATTAAATGCAAACTTTACATGAAGTTGAGTGCCCGTACAGGTCTATTGAGATATCAATAGTGCCTACCATCTTACACATAACAAAAAAGTCATTTTACTGCAGTGCCCTAAAGTAACTTATCAGAGAGATCAGTCGGATATAACTCAATAAATCAATACAGGGAAAAATAAATAAATAAATCAATCAGTCAATCAGTGTCACTTTATTCAGTTAAATTGGTTACAAATTATTTAATTTCAGTATTAATTAGCAGCACGTGTTACCTAAATGTTGTGATCAGATCAGATCCGGATTTGTTAATACTCAGCTATTTTTTAAGGTTCTAGGAGAGAGAAAAACAGACAGACATCCCTTGTTATTTATACTTCAAAAAGTTGATTACCGGTCAGACTGCATCTCAACATTCCACTGCTTTTCTTCTCATAAGTCGTCTCATTGTCCCCCTATTACAGCATGTCCTGCATTTCGGATCTTATTTCAGCAGCAGTTATTCTTTGGCCTGTTTGCCTCTTCTGAATTGCCACAGTAAGTAGTAGCAATAAAATGTGACTCACCAGACAATCTCTGCAAGGACAGGAAAAGAAAGAATCTTATATAAAACATAGTTATACATACAGTTGTGTTCAGAATGATTCAACCACCACTGCAGTAAAGTGTTTTATCAAGTTTAACATGTATTTTTAAATGTTGTTCACAATCAGATCAAATAAGGACTTCTATAAAAGACAAATGCAACTTCAATTACAACAATATTTTTTTTCTAATACACCAACAAATGTCCTTTTTGTGACTTCCTCATTGACAAAATGAATCAATCCCTTAGTCACATACAACATTAGTACTTGGTATAACTCCCTTTGGCAGTAATAATGTAATAATATTAATAATATTAGTTAATTAGTAATAATATTTTTTTTTTTTTGCAGCGATCAACAGGTTTCTTAGCCCATTCGTAATAGACAAAGGCCCTTTAGGTCTTTAACATTCTTGTGTTTGCGTGTTACAACTACCTTCATCAAGTCCCACTAGAGATTTTCTATGGGATTTTAGTTGGGTGATTGCAATGGCCCCTCCAGAATCTTCCAGCCGTTCTTCTGCAACCAAGCCATGGTAGAACTGGAGGTATGCTTGGGATCGTTGTCCTATTGCAAGGTCCAGCATCTCACCAGCTTCAGCTTTGTCACTGACTACATAACATTTCGACCCACATTCTCCTGTTAGTCACCTGAATTCATGATACCTTCCACATGGTTGAGATTCTCTGTATCTATAGAAGCAAAACAGTCCCAGAACATGGCTGACCCACCACCATGCTTTACAGTAGGCAAGGTGTTCTTTTCTGTATAAGCTTTGTTCTTCCTTCTTCAAACATATTGCTGAGCCATAGGCCTAAAAAGTTCCAGTTTTATCTTATCTTATATAAAACTTAGTTAAATATATATATTACACTGATATTGAATCGGAAATCAGGAAATAACATTCCACACAAGCATTTCAGATCTGAGCCACTTTGACCAGAGTCAAATTATGATAGTAGATGATTGGGTCAGAACATCGGCAAAACATCAGGCAGGTCTTCTTGTGGGGTGGTATGCTCCTGGTATGCAGTGCCCTGTACCTACCAAACGTGTTCTAGGAATAGACAACTAGTGGTCACCACCACAACTTGCACAATTTTAAGGATCTGCTGCTGATGATTTGGTGGCAAATATCACAGGGCACCCTCAGGAGTCATGTGGATGCCATGTCTCGAGCATTCAGATCTTTTGTAATGGCACAAGTGGGACCTACTCAGTATTAGACATGTGGTGCTAATGTTGTGGCTATGTATAAAATGGTGAATTAATTTTATGGGGTTGATCAAATATTTTTGTTTGTGTATATACATGACATAAGTGCACTGACATCATTGAGGCCCACTCGTACTCATTCTTTATAGAGTATAAAGAATTGCATTTGGATACATTCTGTTCTTTTTTTCTATTCTCTTTTTCATTGTAGAGAGAATTAAGACACATAAATGAACGTAAACATTTAGGAAATCTGTACGTATGTTTTTTTCTACTGACGTGCTTCAATCATTGTGTGCTCTCTGCATCAAATCAGTTTGCACATCATATTCATCAACAGCCAGCTCTATGGCATAATCAATCTGACGTGCCATCTGCCCAAACGTCATAGCCATCTGCACCGCAATCAGTCCCTGCCATTCTCTCTCCTTGCTTCTCAATCCCATAATATTGTGTGGCTAATATCAACTATGCTGCAAATTAATGAAATTGTGAGCGGTGAATAATTAACAGATGGCACCATAGGGCAAACACAAGTAAATACAATTAAGTTACATCAAGTGACAAATTCTATCACTTTGAGTGATCCAAAAGGGACTCTGTGGAAGCGTTTAGTAAAGAAAGTGATTCTGATTTAGCGCATGTCGTGCCTTAGGGTAAACCATCAGCCATAACATTAAAACCACCCATCCAAACAGCTCTGAGACAAGGCATGGACTCCACAAGACCTCCTCTGGTGTCTGGTACCAAAACATTGGCAGAAGATACTTAAAGTTCAGTTCAGTTCAGTTCAGTTTCTGAGGTAAATTAACCACCAATCACATCATCAGCCCCCTACATGCCTTGTCCCATATAAGGGCTACAGATGTAGATGATATAAAACCCATTTTCTTTGTAGTAAAATGGATTATTCACATTCTGAAAACTTTAGGGCTTTAAATGCTCCTACAGTAACAGGAATTAAACCCAAATTCCTCAGCTTTGAAAATAGATGTAAAAACTAGACAACGATATTGAAACGAAAGGTTTGGAGAACATTTTTAATTTGTATTCAGGAAAATACTGATTTTAAAAATTAGTTTATTAAAAATTATTTCTATTACAATTCGAATTTGTAGTAACGTTTATTATTAAACATTAAACATTTTATGTAATGTTAAAATAGAAATTCTCAAGATTTAGGTGTATAATATCAGGCAGAAAATTGACAAAAATCTCCAAAGTCTCCAGTTTACCAGCTGTTCATTCTTGAAGCACTTTTGATGGGTATTGACCACCACATACTGGAAACACCCCACAAGACCCCCTTGTCATTTTGGTTAAAATTCTGACACAGATTCTACCCATTATAATTGGGCTCTTAAAAAAGTGGCTCAGATTTGTAAGCTTGCACATTTTTAAAGCTTCCAACAAATTAACAAGAGCTGACTTTTTTTTTTTTTGCAGCCTCGACAGGTGCCACTTATAACAGATGATGAACGTTATTTCTTTCACCTATTCCTGTCAGTGGTTTTAATATTATAGATAGTGTTAAATTTAAGTGATGTTAATTTTAGACTGATCACTGATGTACTGTTTTGGTTTCATCATACAAGCTATCAGGGAGTTCCAGTGGCTGACCATTGAGCTTATTACCAAGAATGCATTCATGTAAAAAGACACATTATTTTCACTTTATGTCCTTTAAACTTAGTTTTTAGCCTGTTTGTTTGTTTTTTTTCCTTTTGATGCTCTCCTACCACTGAAAACTTCTCTTACTACATCCACTTGCCTGTGTACTCTGGTTAGACCTGTCATGATAACAATTTTTTTGGATGATATATTGTCCCAGAGTTCTTATTATAAACAGCATTATAGCCTCTAAACATGCCCGCATTATTGTCACATATAAAGGTTTCATGTTTGACAAGAAACATTAATGAAATTCTTAATTGTAATTGTAATAAAAAGGAAAAATATTGCAGTAAATCTACAACTGTCTAAATGTAATGAATAAAAATCATAAAACTGGAACTTTCCTGAACTTTTCACATTTTAAAATTAATATTTTTTTCTAAATACAAATTAATCCAAACCTTTCATTTTTTTAAAGTTTTCTAGTTTTATGTCTATTTTCAATCATGCAGAAATTGTGGCTGATTCCTCCTAATCGTGATCTGAAATTATCAAGTGTATTAAGAGTACAATACAACTTCTCTAAGTGTTTTTTTAGGAATCTTCAAAGCTCTTAAACCTCTCAAAATGTGAAGAACTTATTTTTTACTGCAGAGATAAAGGGATTTATATCACCTTCATTCGTTACCCATATACCAACCAAGGACTGTTAAGGGGTTAAAGACCATGTTATGCCACAGACATGTTTATATAATACTAGCACTATAAAACAATTACACCCTTCTAAAACACAACAAAGAGCTTATTAAGACTATTCAGGCATTGGAATGTAATATGAAAAAGTTGAAATATATTAAATATAAAAAAAAAAATCAATAAAACATTAAATAAAACCTTTGTTTTTATACAAAGTTTATATATTAGCTCATTTATATCAATGGGATCTCCTTGGAGCAGAATGTTTGAGGTTCATATCCATGTGTCCTTCCTGTTCATATCCTTTCTTCATTACTACTGCTATACGACTGTATAGCACCTGCTGTTGACACCTACTGTTGCACTTTGTTATGACTGTGTTTTATAATTAATAGTGGACATGTTATTTTTTGGGATGCAGTTTTTGTATCAGTTTGCTGCTGAACAAATGAATTTCCCCATTGGGGATTTATAAAGTAAAGTATGAGTATGTATTGTATGATGAGTCAATAATGTCATATTTATGACAGGTCTAACTTATGCCAATATTATCTTCTCCTCATGGCTTTTTAAAATATATTTGACATAAAAGTTGTTTTAGTTCCAGTCGCTTTGCTGTAAATCGGAGTTGTATGTATCAGATTTCAATACCACATATAAAAGTGACCCAAATCGTTACAGAAAATGTCAGATTCAGCCTGTTTTAGCCATTTGCACTGTTACACAAATGACAGCTCTGTGTCTCATTTAACAAAACATATCAGAATTAGGCCATTGTACCTGTTGTGTAAATATATTTTTGGTTATTCTGCTATTTGTGGTTCAGAGAACATATCAGACATCATACTTTTTCCCTCTCTCCAGTATAAAACACCACATATACTTCTTTAACATCTGCACATTAGCATGATAATGTAAGCACTGGTGCAGCTGCTTCTAGCTACAGCAGAATAATTTCCACAAAGAGTTACAAGTTAATTGTCAGCCATTGACAGCTCTTTAAAAGCAGTGACCTGCATTACAGGGCTGACAGCTTGATAGAACCAATATTGTTCCCTTTTATTCAGTCACACATGCCAATCACACACAGAAAAGAACACAAAAGTGAAGGAATAGGAAAGTTCCACACTATTCATGCTCAAGATGTTTCTCAAGGAAGGAAAACAAGACATTAAATTTTCATACTTACCTGACATCTTACAACACTCTAACATCATCCCTGCTTTGATTTTTGGGCATCTTTTATAGATTTTGATTTTTTTTTTTCATTCCTTTGACCATTCACTTTAATTCATTCTACTGTAGGGACATGCTGACATATCTTCAATCACCAATGTAGGCTGATAGGTGCTTCCTCCTCATATTTCTAATGTAACACTGTGAGGCAAATGTTAATAATTTTGTCACATCAGCTAACAGTCTAAATATTGTCTCGCTCCATATGAAGTGATGGTGGGGACTGAAAGAGACTTTCAACCAACCAGGGAGTGTGAGGCAATGGCATTGCCAGAGTTCAAATCTCACATTGATTTGACAGCTGACCCTTAGACAGTTGCTCCACTCAGGAGCTGTTAGGCACTGCAGGACTTCCTAGACGTTCAAGTCATATGCACAAGTTTAAACACCCTTGGCTCTATAAAAAAATAGACAATTCCATGGCAAATTTAAATAGCTTTTTTTTACAACCTATACTAGGGCTGCACGATATCGACAGTGCAATGCTTTTTTTTGTGATATTAAACAATGCAGGGCCTTGTGACGTCAGCCGATCATTTAAAACCTGAGGAAAATAGCAAAACAACAATAATCGGCCCTTTAATTGGGCATCTAAATAACCTTTTAAAGGTAAATAAAAGCATTTGTCTTGAATTAAAAGCATATTTTGTCTGTATTTGGAAATATCTGCTGTCTGTCGCTGCATTTACAAGCACGTGCCCAGCCACGTGGTTACCTCGTGTTACCCCGTGCTTCTCAGGCAGCAGCATCCTGTCACTCACGCAGATACAGAGACAGCGCTATTCCCTCAGAAAATTACAACACTGTGTATCTACTTCTTGTGTCAAGAATTAAAACATGTGCAAATTGCGATGACAATGCTTAAACGTTATATGAAGAGTTTGGTTCCAAAACGCTATAAATCCATTTTTATCAATTTGGGTAAAAAAGGGTTTTCTTTAGCGAGAAAGTGGTAGGCTGAAAACCACCGTTTTCTGTTTCAAACTATCAAATACCATACTAAGGTTAAAATAACATAAACAAATCAAATCAAGATTTTAATATTTAAAGATTTATTTTCAAAAATAATTCGTTTTTTCGCAAAACGCAATAAATCCATGCCAAGTTTTTTTTTTCAAAATGTCTTATATATCCTTTGGCATCAATATATATATATTTTTTTTACTGAAAATGTGCACAATACAATAATAAATAACAGTAAATTGTACATCTGAATATAATAGTTTGACCATTGGGCCTAAAAACACAAATTTCAAAACATTTATTTTCGAAAAAGTGCAAAATTTCATTAAAGAACAAGACATTAACACTATAAAATCCCCAAAATCACGTTACATGCATGTGCTGTAGTGTAATGTAGTGTAGTGTGGTGTAGTATAGTGTGTATAGTGTGTGTGTGTGTGTGTGTGTATGTGTGTGTGAACTGCAGATGACAGCCGGCATTTCCCCCCTCCTGAATGCCTCATTTTCTTTACCTTTTCACGTACATGAGACTTTTTTGATGGCTTTCTCTTTTTTTTCAATAACTGCTACACGAACAGGCTCCTCTATACCATCAAAACTGTTCATTTTCGCGGACTTTGAGAGTTAAAAACGAAAGTGAAAGTAGGCTACACGAAATACGGCTCAACAGCGCGCGTGTTATAATGTTTACATTAGATAGCTCGTGGAATGCTGCCCTGTGATTGGATGAGTGGAGATGTGGCGTTCTGCGGGAAAACAAGACTGGCGTTTGTTGCGTTTTGGAAAGAAAGAGAGAAAACAGGGCAGTATTACACGGCGGATGTGGCGTTTTGATGAAAATTGAATATTGGCTTTTCAAGAGTGCTCACATAACATTCTGATTCTGGCTCTAACTCATTTTTTTTTAAATGGCGTTTATCGCGTTTTGGAATCAAACTCTTCATATCTTACAGCCCTAACCTATACCTTGCACTTTTCTAGGGTCACAAAACAACAAAAACTACGACAAAGATTATGTTTTAAGTGTGGGCTTAATGCTAGAATAACAAGCCTAAAAAAGAACAAAATACAGAAAAGCTTTAGCAATTTATACGACAAACACAGGAGAACATGATCATTCAGAAGTAGGCCATTAATTATTAAAATTAAAATATATTTTTCAAGTACAAACTTTCATTTTAGACATTTTGTATGGCTAGTTTCTCTGTTTGTTTTTTCTCTGTTTTTTTTTTTCTTCGTATATATATATCGTAATATTATTATATTGACTAAAATAAGTAATACATACAGTGTGATATAAATTACCCAGCCCGATTAGATTTTTTCCCTATTGTTCCTATTTACTTAGTTGTTTAGAATAACATACAGTAGCTTTAGAATGTGTGTATAAATGCAGTGTTCATTATTACAGGCATGGTGACAGCTACATGTCATTTTATAAAATATAGTCAAATGATGACATAGGGGGCATAACCTTATCTTGTCTAATCCCAGCACATCTTTATATACATAGCATAAAATCCTCGAATGACAGATAGACAGTTAGAGATAGTGATAGCGAGAAAGAGAGAGAGAGAGAGAGAGAGAGAGAGAGAGACCATATCTTGAAGTGTAATAATTGGAGAGAAGACATATAAAATAGCATATTAAATATGCTAATATGTTTGTACACATTACATTTTAATTTATTTATTTGCAATATGTTAAATTTAACAAATAAACAGTAATTATGCTTCAGATTGTGCAGAAATGTGTTCTCTACACAGGACGTAAATGTATTTACACCATATGCTTATTGTTTTGTGCCATATGTTTACGACATTAAAAATAAAAACAGAGAAAAAACATCAGAAATGCAGATATAAATCAATACATGATGTAAATGGAGTGTAAAAGTAAGTATGCATGTAAATAACTGCATAAGTAATGGGAATACATCCGTTTACTAATAAATAGAGCATACTCTAATAATTCTCTCCACCTCTAAGGGCTGCATTTACCCAGCACTGCATTCTTACGTCTAGAGTGAATTGGACAGAATGAGTCAGTGCAGTCAGAAGGGCTGTGTGTTTAATATCTGCAGCACCAGCGTTCTCCGGATCAGGCTCACTATCAGTGCTCTCTGTGACTCACCCACACCAACTCATTAAGACTTCTACAACTGATTGTAATTTTTTTGGAGGAAACACGTACGGCGGACGAGTGTGGGAAGGTGTTTGGTGGCATTTAAAGTTCAGAGTCCTCATCACTGATCATAACTCTCAGTCTCACTCTCGCTCAAATGACATTTAAGAATTAATTGAAGCAGGGAGGATTTATTTTGGCACACTTAGAGCTCTAAATGACCCCATCCCTCAGCAAAGGCCTCGTCCAATTTCTCTGTGTCGTGGTCATAAAAATGTTAATAGAACATCAGAATTAGAAGGCACCTTGGGTCAAATGGATATTGACATCTCATTTAAATGGACAATACGAGCGAAAAAACAATTAAGATAATAAGCGCTCATTTGTTCAGTCATGTACGGAAACCAGTTAACCAGACGTGAACCAAACACCACTTTTCAGATGGGCTGTCACGAACTGTATAGTTTAACCTGGAGTAATCACCCGGAAAACTCAGAGTAGGGCTGTAAGATAAATCATATTTCTATCTGGAATTCATTACATGAATCGCTAAAGCTGTAAGGGGCAGTTTCCCAGATGTGGATTAAAGGACTCAAGAACTAAACTTTTTCCTTCAATTAAAAAATTATATTCAAAGTGCTGTGTAGTCTAAGATTAGGCTTAATCCATGGGAAACTACCCCTAAATCATTTTAAACCTTTGGAGTCCTATTTTAGCGAGCCATCAACTGTGCAGCTTGATGTTTCAGTGAGTCTTTAGTATCAGAACTATGGGAAAAGTATACCTTGTGTGGCTCAACACACACAAAAGGCATGCACTAATTCTCTTAATTAATCATCTGACTTTTGTGGATTGCTATTTTAGTGGCGCAGTGCTTTTGCACTTCTCAGCAGAAAAAAACAAAAAAACAAAAAAAACTTAACTACTTGTTCATGCCGTGAACAAGCCATTTACAAGAACAGCAATGTTATTTTTTTGTTGCATTCTGTTTATTGTTGATGTAAAAGTTGGGTTAGTGCACTGCTGCGGAGTCTAGTGAAGGTGGAGTGAGGTAGCGATCTAATGTGAATCTCATTCTGAACTACTTCTTAGCCTAAGAAAAATGAGTGCAGCCAAACTTTATTTGGCTTTTAATGTGTCACATTTTACATCAATATCAAGACATCAAACAACATTATTACTCATCACATTTTTGAAATATCATATTAAATCTCATAAAGGCCTACCTTACGTTATGCATCTATTTCTCCTAAGCTCTCCCTGTTTATTACTATAGAAAAAACAGCATTTTCTCCGGATTAAGCTCGGCCAATTGGCCCACCCATTCTCCTGCTAGTATATGTAGGAGGGTGAAGGGTTGCACATGCCTTATTTCAAAATGTTGCTGAGTAGCATCACAGAGCTTGGAGGAAAGTGCAGCGACTCGGTTCTGATACATCAGCTCACAGACGCCTTATGCTGATCAACATCACCCTTTGGAGTGATGAGAGGAAGGAGCACTATCTATCCACTCAGAGAGAGCAAGGCAAATCGTGCTCTCTCATGGCTCTGGGAGCTGATGACAAGCTGTATGACATGGATTCGAACCTACCGATCATAGTGGCTGCGCTTTAGACCACTGGACCACTCTCTGCCCCAGAACAGACACCTTTTAAGCATGAAAGATTAACTGAAAATGGCAGCACCTGGATTTACAGAAATTAAGATCACAATTATGTTAAAATTCTTAAAAATACGATTACGTACTTCATTTACCGCCAAAACATCCCAGACACACCTATGCGGTGATCCGCAAGATCCAGCGCGTCTGAGGGCATCAAAGAAAAGTGTTATAGTGATACGTTTTCTCCGGTTTCCTCACAGTGATAATTATGGCTGTTCCTCACACTGTTGGTGTCCCCTATCACGGAACTGTACAGCCATTGGACGGCTCATGAAGACTAACACCTCAGCTCTTTCTATGAGATACAGCTGCAGCTTGTAACACACTGTTTTGACACACTGAGAGGAGCTATGGATTCCTGGTGAGAACACGGTCATTTGTTGTTGCATAGGCTCTGCATAGTTCCAATATATAGTATAGCAGGAGTAACCAAACTTTATATTTTCTGCTTGAGCTGCTTGACAGCCCTGAAGATTATTCCTGCCGGACGTGTGCAGTTGCTACAAGCCCTGGAAACAACATTTTTCTGTAGATTGTTTGTTTTTACATTTACTTCGTCTCCAGTGCACCAAAACATATCTTCCAGATAATCTTACTTCATATTTTCCCTCATTGACAAAGCTGTAAATATCTGCTCCTAGCTAGAGATAAAGAAATAGATCAGATACTGATGTTGTGTAGGGTATACTATGCCCCCTGGCTTTATTACCATGTGGTAAAGAGGATAACAACCAGCTATTCATAAATGGTTTTCTGTGATGCTGGGACTAATTTAAGACTAGGGCTGTTCAGTGAAGTAAATGTAGTACAAAAATATAAGACAATTATTGACAGTATTGTAAAATAATAATAATAAAAAAACTGAATAAAGAACAGGGATGTAAACAGATCATTTTTAAAACCCTAAACTTGTTGTCTTAAAGCAGTCTTCTCTTATTTTATTTCCAAATGTGGCCTTCAGATTATCTTAAGAACAGTGTTTAAAAAGCTTAATAGAATGGGTTTCCATGGCTAAGCCTCCGTATAAAAGGCTTACGTCACTGTAACGTGCCCCTTGTAAGATGGTGGCTGGGGTATGAAAGGTACAAAGGAGGGAATAACATTAGTTGTGTGTGTTGTTAAGTAGAGGTGAAGAGACACCGACAAGTTTTGTTGCTGTTTACTTACAATAGGTTTGTTTTTTACAAAACAGCAGCACTTTTGTTAATATAAAAAAACATGCCAATTGTTTAAAAGAATAGATTGACAGTACTGATTAAAAAATGTTAAAAACTTAAAACCAACCTTTTTCGTGGACCATGGATGGTGCCAAATGAAAATAAAGAAATATAAACAACTTACCTACCTTACCCAAAAATATAAGTTTTGTCCTTCTATGATGGAATGTATATGCGCCTCTCTATTCCTGTCCATGCACGGGTGGTTAGAAACCAAACAGGGAGCGAGTAAGAGTTACAGCTGCACACAGGAACGTAGGAGGTTAAAATCTCAGGCTAAACATAAATAGAGGCACTCAGCATAAACCTCTACAGAGCTACAATATACTTTTACAAAATCTATATCAGACAGCTTTTAAAAAACTACAGGTCTCAGCTACTTAAAGCCTCACAAACAAAAAACACCCCAAATAAAAGCCTCCTCCATTACTCCACACGTGGAGGTATTTAAACAGGAAGTACCGCCCCTTCCTGGTGTGCCACTCCTTTTATTGGTGGATCTGGTCTGCTGCTCTTCAGCAACTCTCCCATTGGCTGGCAGTACTTTGGAGCAGGAAAGTAGATAAAAAATTAAAAACATACTGGCCCTTTTGGCACAGAAGAGACACAAAGTTCATTGCAAAAAGCTCTAGAGTCCAGTGACGATGTGTTCTGTGGAGTGATACTCTGGCAATCTGATGGGTGAGTCTGGGTTTGGCGGACAAGAAAACAGTACTTGTCTGACATCATTTTGCCAAGTGTAATGTTTATGGGATTATGGCATGGGTTTGTTTTTCAGGACTTAATTCTCCTAACTCTTAATGCTTCAGAATACCAAGATACTTTGACAATTTTATGCTTCCAACTTTGAGGGAACAGTTTGGGGACAGCCCCTCCCTGTTCCACCATGACTACACACCAGTGCACAAATCAAGGTCCATAAAGACATATAAGAGTGAGTTTTGTGTGGGAGACCTTTAATCCTGACCTCGATCCAACCTTTGGGATGAATTAGAGCGAAGAATGTGACCCAGGCCTTCACGTCCAACATCAGTGTCTGACCTCACAAATGCGCTTCAGGATAAATGATCAAAAAATCCCTTAAACACACTCCTAAACCTGGTGTAAAGCCATCCTAGAAGATCTAGTTAAAGCTGTGAAAGCTGCAAAGGTTGGGATGACATCATATTAAACCCTATAGATTAAAAATGGCATGTTACTTAAATTCAGGCAGACTTCTTTTAACAATATAGCGTATGTTACCCAAATAATGTATGCAGTGTATGTGTCTCAAGCTTTACAGTAAAAATGTTTTTTTTTATATAATTTTGTTATCTAGCTAAATTAAAAATACATAAAAAATATCCAAGACGTTTTTTAATAAGCATGATCAAGCATCAATAAAAAGCTGCTTAGGAGTCTAAACGTTGAAACAGCTATATACTGATTAAAGAAACTCTACTCGTAGGGGTATCTATCTATAGTTTGTGAATTTGGCGCAGAAAAGCATCAAATATGAATATTTAACTTCTAATTTAAAGCTAGTTCATTTGTCTTTGGTGACATAAACAAAGCAAACCTTTACGTTCCTGGCTTTTCTGTATTTTAAACATTAAGCAGCTTCTTCTTACAGCGTTTTCTCTTACTTTTCTCATCTTATCCATTTCTTTCTAAGATGTATTAATCACAAACTCGGCAGCTTTACTGCATGGAGCGGGTAATGAGTGTTTTTAATGCTACGTCAGGGCAGAAAGACTTGATTCGTAAAGGTGCTCTGTAGAGGCAGTGCGTGTTTACCAGCAGTGTGCTGTGCTGATTAGTTCATCCACGTGATATAACCACATCTAGTCATGCTGTCTAGTTCAGTAGACAGACAAGGCCATCAGGAAATCTCCCGTTTCTTATGATGGGAAGTCCAGGCTGTACCGTGCTTACTAGTGAAAGCCTGTGAACGTTGTGATGCAGTAAAACGCAATGGCCACTGCAGAAGAAAATCATGTTGTTGTTGTCTGAGAGCAGAGCTTGACCTCCAGGCTCTGCTAGTTACAAAATAGCTTGTTATTATATTATTCAGGCCCTGTGACTGAGGGTTTTCCTGCTCGCGTATCCACAGGAGAGGAGCTGAAAAATAAAACATCTCTTTTATCCACCATCCTCTCTCCTGAAAACAAACCGGTCTACCTCAGCTGAACCGAGCTGCAGCTGGAACACACATCAGAAGAGAAAGTACTGCGTGAGAAAGCAATACCTGTGGAAGCATGCATGTGGTTGCTCCACTGCAAATCTGAGATCTTCAAAATCAAAATCACTTAAACCAGTTGGGAAAAAAAGGGAAAATGTTCTATATTAAGATTAAAATAATATTAATCATAAATCTGATTAATCTGGTTTTAAGAGAACTGTTTAACTTGCTTAAAATATTTCTATGCCACTGGCTACTTGTCTGTTTTAGCATCAGCACAGTAAAAACAGCAGCACTAAATGACAAATAAAATGCTCTATATGACAAATGAAAATGTTGTTATTTAGAGCATATATTTGCAGAAAATGAGAAATGTCTGAAATAACAAAAAATATGCAGAGCTTTCAGAGTTCAGAAATCAATATTTGGTGGAATAAACCTGTTTTTGAATAACAGTTTTCATGCATCTTGCCATGTTTCAGTCTTACACGCTGCTTTTGGATAACTTTATGCCACTCCTGGTACAAAAAATCAAGCAGTTCAGTTTGGTTTGATGGCTTGTGATCACCTGTTTTCCTCCTGATTATATTCCAGAGGATTTCAATTTGGTAAAATTAAAGAAACTCATAAGTTTTAAATGGTCTCTTATTTTTTTTCCAGCGCTGTATATTATGTAATGAAGACCTAAACAAAGAATAATGATTTTTTTTTTTGTTTTACACTAAAATACTGTGTATCTACAATCCCTTCCAAAAGTATTGAAACAGCGACATTAAAAGATGAATAGGTTTTTATTTTCAGATATTTATATCTGGATCTGATGCACAGTTCAGAAGATAGCACCTTCTGTCTGAACCCACACATTTTATTGTGAGCAAAAATATTAAACTGTATTTTTACAACATGCAGTTATTTGCACAAGACTATTCTACTCTGTTGAGTGTCATCCCTCTGGAAATCAAAATATTTGTACATAAATAACCTTTACATGGTATTATCTTGCATGCAGAGGGAAAGCTGTGTTACAGGACGAATATTATGATATGATATGTATTTTTTTATATGTTATATAAAATAGTTAAGGTAGACAAATATTAATGGTACAGTAAATATTTAAAATCATGCAGTCATTGTTAATTATTCATTACTTATTATTGCTATTGTGTTTAAATCAGAAGGTAGTAAGAGTCTGCAGTTGAACAATCATCAAAATACAGCGCTGGTTTGGATGGATGATGTGAGGCTGGGAATGCACTGATTTATTTGCTGGCACGAGTGACTGAGTGTGGCCTTATGCTTCTGCTTCAGACAGCAAAATGTTTCTCCTATGCCATCGTTTTCTGCCTGCTCTTAGAAATGTGTTTATGTCTGTGCTTTTTTTCTTCTTATTTCAAATTTCCTGGAAAAGAAACAACAGGAAATAAAGGAGACACAAGGGGACAAGAAAGCTATCAGAGTGCAGTATCGCATCTCTCTCTGTTTGCAGAATTATGCCACAGTGCAGTACTGCAATCTTCAGTGGCTCTCATCCATAGGATGGTAGATAAGCACTTCTGTTTTGTTTTAGATATTTCGGCTAACTGTTGTAGAATTTAGACAGCGATTTAAATAAAAGAGTCATTATCTGATTTCAGGCTTTGTCTGAACATGATGGAAAAGACATCATATTGTTAGAATAGTGAAGTTACAAAAAAAACAGGTCATACTATATGACATCCACAGTTGACATCTTAATGAATGGTAATGATCGTGACAGGTGGCATCTGGCTAGAATTGCCTTTGTAAACAGACCTTGTGAACAGACAAACTCTTAGAAATTTCTCTTAAGGAATTGCACCCACATTCAATGCACTAGATTCCACGAATTCATATCCCACAGGTGAGTGCAGCATTTTTTTTAGCTTCTATGTCATGGCAAAATTACATTTTTAAAGAACCCCCAAACCCTAAACCGTATTTCTTTCATTATCAGCTGAAATGTGTTCCTTTAAAGTTATGAAACACATCAGTCCTGCTTAAAATTATTATAAATATTTTCTAATATTTAAAAAATGCTTTTATTGTGGTCATTTCTGCATCTGCAGCACCCTCTCAGGTTCAACTGTGCTATAGGTGTGGATGCTGTGTCAGTGTACTCTGGTACGGTGACACATCACAATATGCAAATCAATCAATCAATAATACCGCCCTCATGCTGACGCCCAACCATCTGTGTCTCACCGCTATCAGAGGCAAGCTGCTGCTGCTGCAGCTCAGCCAATCAGCTCTCTCTCCTGCCCTGCCTCTAAACCCATACATCATTCATTGCCCCTCCCATTGCCCCTCCCAAACTATCCCAAACAATCAGCCCCTTATAAATGCCATTTTTAGGTTTTATATTTATGTTTTGTAACTTATTATATGTAAATAATTATTTTATGGAAATAAAAATGATTTTAAATGATTACATTTTAAATACATTTTACCAGTATGCTTTATCATATATCTGATGTAAAATAGGCCTGTACGATATAAGTCATATTTTGATCTTCTAATATCCCTCATACATGTAGATACTTTAAGCATACAGCTCTGAAAAAAAAATATATATATATTTCAGTTTCTGAATCAGTTTCTCTGATTTAGCTATTTATAGGTTTATGTTTGAGTAAATTGAACATTGTTGTTTTATTCTATAAACTATGGCAACATTTCTACTAAGTTCCGAATAAAAATATTGTCATTTAGAGCATTTATTTGCAGAAAATAAGAAATGTCTGAAATAACAAAAAAGACGAAGAGCTTTTAGACCTCAAATAATTCAAAGAAAACAAGTTCATATTCATAAAATTTTAAGAGTTCAGAAATCAATATTTGGTGGAATAACCCTGGTTTTTAATCACAGTTTTCATGCGTCTTGGCATGTTCTCCTCCACCAGTCTTACACACTGCTTTTGGATAACTTTATGCCACTCCTGGTGCAACAATTCAAGCAGTTCAGCTTGGTTTCATGGCTTGGTGGAAAAGTAAAAAAAGGTTTATACATGTCAGTCATTCCTCTTTACATAGAAACTACAGCCTGGTAACATGATCACTGTGTCTTGTGGTCTACACAGTTTTGCTACTACAAAGACCTACACAGCAGGGACTACACAGCAGTATGACACTGAGAGACCAAGTGGCATAACAGAACATAATAGAGGGCATGCCCAAATGCCCAGTGCTTTATATAGCTTCCTGGAGTTTAGTTCCAGCACACCTGGCTCTAATTGGATCAGGTGTGTTAGATTAGAGCTGGACCTCAGCTCTGCAGGACAGTAGCTGCATGCCTGCATGGTTGGGCAGCCGTGCATTAAACCCATTTGACCTACAGACCAATTCGCCATTACTGAACAATAAAAAGCTCATTTTTACCAAGTAGTTGTTCCCTCAGGGTCTGTACTTTTGGAGACTTCGATCCTACATCTGTCCTCATCTCTTCAGTTTATTCCTTTCTTCACTCAATTCTGTTATCACAGTTCTGGAACTGATTTTGGATAATTCACAGGTTACTACCTAACTACTGCTTTACCTGTGGATTTGTTTTAACATTGCTGTAGTAAAAAGTTAATTTATCTGCTTTTATGTCAGTTTACTGCAACATAAATGGCTACAAGTTCAAATTCATGAAGCTGCTCGTTATCATTCTAGAAAAGATCGCTCTAGATAACACTAGGTGCCCTATTTTAGCTACCTATAGGCAAACAATTAACAGTGCACCAATGCAGCTTGATTTATGATGTATTCGTGTGTCTTTGGTTGAAACACACAGAAGGCATAAATTAAGTCTCCTAATTAATCATGGGTGTGTTGTGGGGTGTAATGTACAATTAACCAATCAGAGTGTAAGGAAAAATTTACCTGAACACAGCCCTTTTCCAGAATACTATGCCCATCAGTGTTCATTTATTTGTAAGCTCTGTCACTATTTTAACAAAGCAGGCACAAGGCAGGAAAATAGGGTGTAAGTAGGTAAGTAAGTAGGGTATAAGTGTAAGTTTTGGTATTTTAAAATTTGAACAGTTTTGGCTAGTATTTTTTTAAAGTGTATTGGAATTACATGTCTATTGGAATCCCATGGCTTGTAAATGTGTTATTGTCGCATGTACACCACAGTATATTATATTTAAAATAAAATATTTTATATATCTTCTTAAGTAAAGCACCTTTTTGCAACTGGTGCAAAGTTTTATACATTTAAAAAAGAATATGAACATCCTAGTGCGTTTATAGTTTAGTAACAATTCCAACAATATACATTGGCATGCAAAAAGTCATGGGATAGCACGTATTTAAAGACGTGTTATCTCGGGAGTAAGGCTGATTGATCACTGGCCAGTGTGCTCATGGCAAGAAGTGTGAATGTAAATGATCAGAGTTGGAGTGAGGACTGATTGTGGGTACCAGATAAATGGTACATTCTGTTTTTGAAGTTCTGTGGGCATTTAACATTCCTCGACCCACAGTGTCATTTCTGTGCCGGGAATATGCCGTAGAAGGCATTATCACCCAGAGTGGACAGCACACTGGGTAGTAATGATCGTGTCTGGAGATCGTGTCTAGCAGAAATCACATCCACATTCAGTGCAAGAGACCCCAGACACATATCTTACAGGTCAGTTTGCATACATACAGAACATGTGGCATGTAGCATTGTATGTACTGTTATATTTTAAATATATTATGGGAAAATGGAGGCAAATTCTGTATTTTAAACTTTAAGATTCAACTAGGAGAGATAATATATATATATCACATAAAATAACCAGTAGTAGAAGTTATATAAAGTTATATAAAATGTTATCTTTACCATCTAAAAATGTACATACATTTTATGGTGATGCTTTTATACCAATTTTCGTAAGACATTTGTTACCCTTTTGGTTCTTTGTTATACATTTTCTAACATTATTTTCCTGTCAGTCTGAGCACTTACTGAAATATTTCTTTTTCTTATCTTTCTGATATTTTTTTCTATTGCTGGGAGTGTAGTGCTGGAACATGTAACATCGCAAGTTTTCTGATTCAGATTCGAATCAAGTTTCTTTCTTTATCTGTTCTGAGGACAGACAGTGTTTCTCTGTATCAGATGCAAGAAAAGGCTTGCATTTCGGTGAAGAACATTCCTGCTACCTGTGTAGGGTTTGAAATAAAGTGTGTCTCAGCCGCTGTCTAACAGCACAATGTGCTTTCACCAGTGATAAACTAGCATTCAATAATATAAGATAAGTTTTATCATAACATTTAGATATGGTACTTACTATATACACTAGCCTGGCCAGCTAGGTGGTCACCACATGGATATAAATAAGCTATATATGTAAGAGCCTCTTATTGGATAATTGCTGCATGGGCAACAAGTTATTTAACCCTAACTGATGCAGTGAGTAGCTTCTCATTTGTTAAACAACCATGTGAAAAGATACAGTCTATGGTCATTTACCTTTGGTAAATTCAAAGGTCTAAACAGCTGTGTAGCCTTAAAAAAAAAAAAAAAAACTTATTAATTACTCTAACCAGCAACAATGGCTTCAATTTGCTAAGGAGCGTAAAGATTTGACTCTTGAGCAATGAAAGAAGGTTATGTGGTCTAACGAGTTCACATTTACCTTTATCTAGAGTGATGGAGCATCAGGGTAAGAAGAAAAGCAGCTGAAGTGATGAGCTGTCATATTGCTGCAGTTGGGGTGCAGGTCTAGGTTCAGCAACAGTATGTGCTGAAAGAATGAGGTCAGCTGATTACCTGAATATACTGAATTTAGACCAGGTTATTCCATCAATGGACTTTTTATTCCCTGATGGCTTGGGCATATTCCAAGATGACAATGTCAGGATTAATGGGGCTGTAATTGTGAAAGAGTGATTCAGGGAGCATGAGATCATCATTTTCATACATGGATTTAGAGTTCACCACAGAGTCCAGACCTTAACCTCATTGAGAATCTTTGCGATGTGCTGGATGGAGAAGACTTTGTGCAGCGGTCAGACTCTACCATCATCAATGCTGCAAGATCTTGGTGAAAAATTAATGTAACACTTGAGTGAAATAAATCTTATGACACTGCAGAAGCTTATTGTATGTTTAGCTTAAGCACGCTAATTTACAGGGTCTGACTTATCTTGCTGTTTATCCTGAAATCTGTTGTTGTTCTTTTATATGATAGTCACATCTACTGTTGTTACTTGACTAATACAGTGTCTCGAGTAGTCATTTTATTTGAAAGTGGTGTCCTATAATGCCCTTTTCAATGTCGCAGCTTCATGAGGCATGACAGTTATGAGCCTGACTTGTCTTCTCCACTGTTGCAATGATACTGCAATGAATTATGGAATTTCCAAATTGCTCTTACTGGCAAGTCACCAGTGACGCATTCAGGTTTTTAAGTTGGGTAGAGAATACTTCTTGATACTTAAGGGTTTCTTAACAATCATGTACTTTTCCTCTTAACATTCAGCATGCTCTGAAGAGGGGTTCATACTTATGCACCTAAAAGATCATTTCTGGATGCGAACAGTTGTGTACCTAATATTTTTTTAATTATATATTATTATAATTATTATAAATGCAAATTAGTAAAATAACTAAAACAAACAACTATCAAATGATTTAAACAGAGAGTGTTAGGAAACAACCAGTATGATTTTATTACTTTATCCTAACCCTCAACCTAAACCTAAACTTAACCTACACCTAAACCTAAACTTAACCTACACCTAAAGCTAAACTTAACCTACACCTAAAGCTAAACTTAACCTACACCTAAAGCTAAACTTAACCTATATCTCAACCTAAACCTAAATTTAACCTAAACCCAAATTTAACTTAAATCTCAATCTAAACCTAAAATTAACCTACACATAAATCTAAATTTACACTAAACCTAAATTTAACCTAAACCTCAATCTAAACCTAAAATTAACCTACACCTAAATCTAAATTACCCTAAACCTAAATTTAACCTAAACCTCAATCTAAACCTAAAATTAACATACACCTAAACCTAAACTTTACCTATATATCAACCTAAACCTAACCTGACATCTTAACCTAAACCTAATCTGCATCTACGTCTACACTTAACCTATACTTCAATCTAAACTTAAACACAACATACACCTTAATCTAAACCTAAGCTTAACCTACCCCTAAACATTACTTATACATTAACCTCAACCTAACCTACTACATCTCAAAATAAACCTTACATAAGCCTACGCCTACATGTAATCTACTTAACCTAAACTTCACTCTGAACCTAATCCTTAACTTAACCCACAACTCAACCTAAACACAACTTACTTTAATCTATTATACCTTAACCTAAACCTATTATACCTTAACCTAAACATAACCTACATTTTAAACTGTTTTAAAATGTCAAGTATTCTACACCTAAACCTTAACTTATCTACACCTTAACCTAAATCTAAACAAAAAAAAGCATATTCTATGCCTGACCCTAATTTTTTATTGTTTCTGTACGTTTCAATCTATTATTTCCTTTTAAAAAGCTCCATAACAGAGATAAATGTAACTGTCACAACACTCTTTTCTCATTTTTTCTTCAAGCACATGGCAGACAGGATGCATGTATTTGGCAAAACAGCACCAACAGAACTGTAGTGTGAACCATAGAATGCAGATTGATTAGTGTCGCTCAGTGTGTAGGAATTCAGGGTCAATATATGAGACAGCCCACATCCATGTATGTCCTTGTTCCTGGTGTTTATGTACTAGTTGAAGTGCAGTGTTACGACTCTAGCTTGCTCTTTAGGTTTACGATTATAGATATGACTTTGATTTACCTGGCCTGCATGTGGTTTTGACCTCCCTGTCTGTATCGACTATGATTCTAGCATTTCCCCCCTAATAAAAGCACTTTTGACTTATATCCTGTTAAAGCCTCCCTCGTGTTACAGCTGCAGGAGGCCAGCTGTGTCTGGCTGAAAAGGAATTTCATTAACAGGCTGAACCCCAACATTAAATGGTTTTAAATCTGGCCGGTGTTATATGCGTTATGTAAAACCTGGCAGATCAGAGCTGGTTCATTGCGTTGAAGCATACGGTCAGTTCTGCAATTAGTTTGAAATGATTGTTCATCGGGATCAAAAGAGAAAGCTCATTTATTTTTGATTTACACGTCATATCGATTTCATGCTCACATGAGTAACGTAACTCCATAAAAACTTCAGAACTCCTCATAATTAATTATACTCTTTGGGATTTGATGGATTGGTGACAGTGTGTGTTTTTTCATGTTGAGGACGGCTCTGGATGTTATTGAAACACCTGCAATTAAAATGGATTATATTATTTTTATGTTACTAATTTATTACAACCATTTCATGGGTACAAAATATGATACAAAGATTCATAAATGTCTGTCTTTAACAATTGGTCTTTGATATGTTTTAAACCACTTACAGGTAGGAAAGAATGCATTTGAGTATTGAGTGAAAAAATGGCTATTTGTAAATCTTATTATTTTCTTATATTATCTTATTATGTTATTTAGCCTCAGAATGAAGTATGCCTATGTTACCTTTATGAGGGGAATGTGTGGGAGGGAAAAAATAGTTTACAATGGATCACAAAAGCTGTATATTATAACATAATGAAGTCAGCAACCTCCTTAAACTATGACTAATGTAGCATCGCAAAATTAACAGTGTTTTTAGAGGAAAGCACAGAACCCCAGCTGCAATACTTCAGCTAACAGATGCCTGTGCTGATCAACATTACACTTAAGAGTTACGAGAAGAGAAAGAGCTATCTACCCACCCAGAGAAAGCATGATAATTGGACTCTCTCAGACTCTGGCTGCTGATGGCAAGCCTGATCTAAGATTGTATCTGGCGATCCTGGGATCATAGTGATATTAAAACCCCCTCATAGTTTTAATGTAATTAATCTCAAGTTCTGCTGGAAATTGTTGCTTTTCTGTATTGTATGCTCTTAGTGTGCAATCTGAGGAGATTATGTTAGGGGTGTTAACATAACAAGTCAGCACTGTTACATCACAGTTTTGGGGGTTTGGAATTGGCCTGTTTTTTTTAGCACTGTTTTGATTTATGATTTGTGTTCTTTTGAACTTTGACACACACATACTATAAAGCATATTATCCATACTAATCTTAAAGGGATAGTTCGGTATTTTTGACATGAGTCTGTATGGCATCATCATAACCAGTGTCGTGCATCCACACTGACTTACCCCCCACAGCGTCCTGTGAGCCGAGTTCTTGTCCAGTTTAGGTCAAAGCGAAAGTAGTCCGGCATGTTTGCTGGGGTCAGGAAAATAACTCATTTTTCTTCCCAAAGCAGTACGTGTTCAAAAGAGTGATTTATTTACATCACAAAAAACTAACCCTGCAAAAGTCACGCCTCGTAAATCGCTTGGGTCCTACTTTCTCTCGTTCCATATCAATGCGCGCAGCGCTGCAACCTGACAGCTAGCCTACGTGTTTGGGTCGCTTTGTTTACTTCTCACTTGTTGACGCGTGCGCAGCTCGCTGTCAGAATGACGCGCACTGATACGAAATGAGAGAAAGTAGGACCCAAGTGATTTACGAGGCGTGACTTTTGCAGGGTTAGTTTTTTGTGATGTAAATAAATCACTCTTTTGAACACGTACTGCTTTGGGAAGAAAAAGGAGTTATTTTCCTGACCCCAGCAAACATGCTGGACTACTTTCGCTTTGACCTAAACTGGACAAGAACTCGGCTCACAGGACGCTGTGGGGGGTAAGTCAGTGTGGATGCACGACACTGGTTATGATGATGCCATACAGACTCATGTCAAAAATACCGAACTATCCCTTTAACAATGTAGGGTTTTTTGAGAGGTTAGATCGCAAATTAATTAATGCGCTAAGTTGTTTAATACTAATAGGAAGTAATGAAGTGTTACTATGCCAAAATGCTGCACAGAACAGCTCCTTCTTACCTGCACTCACTCCTGAAGGCTTACGTTACCTCCCGGCCGCTGTGCTCCTCCAGTGAACGTCGCCTCGCTTTGCCAAACAAACATTCACACAAAGCAATCAAGACTGTTCTCATACAGAGAGCTTCCCCAATGGTGGAACAAACTACCTTCCACTACCAGATCAGGAGAATCTCTCACTATCTTTAATAAACTCCTGAAGACAGAGCTCTTCAAAGAGCACCTACTCTCCTAACACCCCTAACTAACTACCTTCTACTACCAGATCAGGAGAATCTCTCGCTATCTTTAATAAACTCCTGAAGACAGAGCTCTTCAAAGAGCACTTACTCTCCTAACACCTCTAACACACTAACTACTTCTAACCTCATTTCCTTCTTCCCCTCCTTCACTCCTCTATCCTATTATATCCCTTTGACCCCTTTTAGGCCCTGTCAAAAAAATTCTTTTTACCTTTAACTTCTATTACTTTTGTACTTCACTATTGTAAGTTGCTTTGGACATAAGCGTATGCCAATTGTAATGTAATGTAATGTAATATAATATAATATGCCAATATGCACTATTTTTTTTTCTTATATTGTTTCAGATATGAGTGTCCATTGTTTTGTATTGTATTATAGATATCTGACAATATATTTAATTTTGTAATTTGTATCTATACTACACTTTTAACAAGCAGGTATAATTAGTAATTAGTAATGAATTGTAGTTAAGTACTTATATGTACTGGTATGCATGAGACTGTAATCTATCCCAATGCAAATGTTGATTGATATTTATTAATAATAATATTTAATAGAAAGAGTAGTAGAGTAATTGTTTGTGTTAATGACTTGTTTCTGCACTCAGCGTAAAAAAAATGCAAAATGGATACAAACATCGACATATTTTGTATGTCTACTAATAAGTCCTGACTTAATGTATACATTCAATTCTTATCTTCTGCTGTTTTTTTTATCTTTCTCAGTCTTGTAATGTTTAGAATTGAAGCTTGCATCTAGTTTTAGAGCCCAAAATCATGCCTTGCTTTTGTTTCATCATGGTTGGAAAAGTACAAATGTCATCTTTTTTTTTTTTTTTTTTTTGTGTTTGAACTTTATGTACACTTAAAGCATTACACGCCTCAATCTGAGAGAGGGCTCAAGAAACAAACACCATTTTTTTTTTTTTTTCCCCGGTCTGTCTTTGTGAGCTGAAATCAATCGTGAAAGTGTGTCTCGGTATGAAAATGATTATGAAAAAGGCTCGGAATAAAAATGGCACAGAGCTGGTTGGAATGGCACGCTTTAGCGATGTTATTTTGTTCACTGAATATTGAACAAAACGAGAAGTGTGTGTTTGGTGTGCATTAATATTTGGACTACATTCTAAATTGTATTTTTGCTGCCAAGCTGCCATCAGAACTCTGTGTTGATAATGTGACGAATAGCCATCGCGGATGTTATAATGAATATGCAGGAGGATCCACAGTTGGAATCCTCTTGAAATAATAATAGCTGTCCTGTCTGTGTAACATCATGTCATTTGTTGACACACTGCCCACATGGAGGTGGCATGTCAGCCGGCTTGCGTTTGAGGTTCATTAATGGGCCGGTAATTTAGCTCGTTAACTGACACTCGTGCATGCACCGCTGCACGCATCAGACAGACACGTGCCCTGAAGCTATTACTCTGCTCAGCTATGCGGCTGCGGGGTGGGTCAAGTATTAATTTTTCTTTGAAGTAGGGCAAGCTCCCTGATGGCTTCTTCATCGGACACATGTTGTCTGTCATTTTTCACCTGGCAGCAGACGGATGGCAACAGGGGTCCTCACGAGGTCCACTTGTCTTCCTTAAGTGCCCTGCATTACCAGTGGGACAAATTATGATATTGCAGCCCCGAGGCCTATGGGCGTTTATCCTGCCCTGGGGTGTTATGTCAAGTCGCGATTTGCCCCTCTTTCATCTAACAGTTGGTGGCTGATGACAGCTGTGTTTAATTTCGGCTGTATGTGCTCCCTCAGCCCCTTCGGTAACACCTGTTTTAAAGAGCCAGGGACAGCATGAGATGTTAGAATAGATTAGCGTGGGCCGGGGGAGGGTTAGTGTCTGATGTTTATTATAGATTTAGCTCACATATACCTTATGAGCCTACTGTTACTGCGATGTTGGACAAGGCTGTAATAATAATGCAGTAATGTAAGGATAGCAGCTATTGTGCATAAAATCTGTGCAGCTATACCAAATAACTTGGATCATTACTGCCATATACATTAGCAGTGAATAGTAATTGTAAAAAAAAAAAAAAAAAACATTTGCCTCACTTTTTTTGTCTCCTTTTTTTTTTTTAGATTAAAAGTCTTATCACAGAGTCGGATGAAGAAACAAACACAAAGCTAGATAAAGACAAACTATAATGCAGACAGTTCTAGCCCAAAACTACCAGTCACGATATTTAGCACCCACTGCTTTGTCCACTGTGGGTGGTAATGCCCTTTATGATGTTTTTCCTGGTCAGATGGATGTCTCATCAGGCTTCACTAAAACTCAAGTGATAATTCACTTCACCTTGCCATGAGCACATTTGCCAGTGTACAGCCACACTCGCAGGGTATCACCTCGCAACTTATGCAGGTGTAGCTGTTCAAAGACCATCCCCTAAGGCAACATTTTATGATCAGTTTCCATATGGCATATCTCTTGATATGTCTCTCGAATGTTATGTAATTCTTACAATTTGAGTAAATATTCTTTATATTTTTGTTTTTCATCTGTGTATTTTAGGGCTTGTGTGTAAATTCTGGAAGTAGTAAACTGTGGGCTTTAATACATTTGGATGGATGGATGGATGGATGGATGGATGGATGATTGGTTAATTGGTTGATTGGTTGATCCCAGGGGGAAATTCTGGACATCCAGTAGTAGCAGGTACACATAGTACACAGATGTTACAAAAAAAGGTAAGATAATATGATACAGATAAAGAATACAGTAAAAAAAAATGTATAAAAGATAAAAATATGATCTTTTTAGTGTGTGTGTAATGGAGGTATTGCAGTTATACATAGTAAAACAACAACAATGTACATCAATTGTTGTGCATATTAAGGGGATGAAAATAATCTCAGCCGTACAGACAGTTCAAATACACTGTTATATAATAATCATTTAGCAGTGCATTTTTTTAAAGATATAAACAGTGAAAAATAAATAAAGTAGTGCAGAATATGGTAAAACTATAAAAATATTATAATAGGGCAATTCTGAGGTTTGTGTCCATTGAGTGACCAGTGTGGGAATGACCATGGATTTAATGGGTTATAGCACACCAAGGTATAAAATGATATATATATTGATGTTTTCTTTCAGACAGAGTCTACAACTGAAGAAATGTGACACTGTGTAAAGTTTCTAATCTGAGCTTGTTCATTTTTTTTTGTGTGGTCGGATGCATTAAAATCAGGCTGCTCCAATCAAAGCTGAGCTCTGTTGAGCAGCAGAGTTCCATTGTCATGGTAACAGGCCAAACAAATAACCATATGTGGTGAAGCAGAGCTGAAAGGCTGGGAAGTAACGGCGAGTTTTTATGGAGACTTTATTCAGCTGTTTTTTTTTTTTTTTTTTTTTTTAGCTTGTCTTGGTCCATCCTGGTCTTTTCATGTTCCTTAAAGAACTCCAATCTCTATAACTTCCTTTACCAATGAGCACTCGTGTGGAGATGGTTAAAGAACGCAGAAAAATTAGCAGAAAGCGGACAATGAACAGAGAAACTGTTTTAAAGTTTTGAACTTGTTGTAGAGGTTCCACTGCGTTAGAAATCTTACCCTGGTTTTTTTACGTAAAAAAAAGAAAAAAAACGAACAGACACCAATTAATTTGCAAAGGTATGTGTATGGTACATCGATAAAAATAATACAGAAAAAAAAGATGCTTATGGATAGTTTTCCTGGACAAAAAAGTGTGTGTAAAAACAAATACATTTCGTCCGGTGCTCTATCAGGAAAAAGGGTACCCCTCAAGCCACCAGGAGGTCAGTACCCCGAAGAGTACACTGCATTTAGTTTTAAAAGTTGGATTAAAGTTGTCCCCTGTCTTGACTCCAGGCTTTTACTTTTTATTTTCCCATTTACAGATACTTTTCCCCCAGGAAAGTGAACATTGTGGAACTTTAGAACTTTTTTGTGCCTACAGTGACCCTTCTACCAGTAGCAATAATAAAAAAATGAGTCCTGGAACAAATCTGCTGACATTTTCCATATCTTACAGCTTTCTGAACTGAAAAATGGTTAGACTATTGTTCATATTTGCAATCCATGCAACATATAAGATGTTATGAAGGCAAACAATTGCGTTTCTCCCTGCTATTTAGTGATTCTTCAGTCATTTAAGATTCAAGTTTCAATATGTATTTATCATTGACATAACATTATATTTTCCCTGACTCAGGTAATTGCAGCAGTAAAGCACTTATATACAAACTAAATTATACAGAAAATACTCTGGGAAAACTCTGGGGGAAAAAAAAACACTTACAAATGATGAGTTTCTTTGATTTTACCAAATTGAAAATCTCTGGAATAAGAGGAAGATTGATCACAACCATTAAACCAAGCTGAACTGCTTGAATTTTTGCACCAGAGGTGGCATAAAATTATCCAAAAGAAGTGTGTAAGACTGGTGGAGGAGAACATGCCAACGTACATGAAAACTGTGATTAAAAACCAGGGTTATTCAACCAAATTTTCTCTTAAAACTTAATGAATATGAACTTGTTGTTGTTTTGCCGTTGTTGTTGTTGTTTGCCTTATTTGAGGTCTGGAAGCTCTGCATGTTTTTTGTTATTTCAGCAATTTGTTATTCTCTTCAAATAAATGCGCTAAAGGACAATATTTTTATTTGGAATTTGGGAGGAATGTTCTCAAAAAATGGCAAAAAATGCATTAACCTGATCAATGTACAACATCTGTGACTCTCTGAATCTCTTAGGGTCTTATGATTGCCCAAATGAAGTGCTAAAATATATTTTGTGGTAATATATGATAGCATGGCTATTATATTCCTAGAGTTTTGTAAGCCACATATCATGTTTTTATAATCCTTGTGTCTGATACTGGATGGTATGGTTGTCTTGTTCAATTCAATATCTCTGTGAATAAGTGCTGGACTTCAATAATAATTATCTGTATGCAAAATCCATAAATGTGGTACCTTACCAGGCAATTTATTTTAAATTATCTCTTTGAACTCATGCACACAGAAATGGTAGAAATATGTTTGAAATATGTTTTAATTGCATAACATTTTGTACATTTAAGTGGAAGTTTCAGGGAAATGTCCAAGTTGGAGATTAAAGATTTCTCATTTTTGAAGAGCTTAAAACACTGATTTTCTAGAGAATGGCAGTAATTAGTTATTACATTTTTTGGTTAGTAAGAATATACTCTCATACATCTGTGTAAAAGAGCAAACACATTAAAGTATGTGCAACAATTTCAAATTAAATTAGAAAGTAAAGCATAATAGGAGCATTTTCACTAGCATTTCTCAGGCTTCTATATCCCAGTTTCTACGGTCATTGTTCATTTGTTTAGCTTCACTTACCTTCACTTTGTAGTAGTTCTTTAATTACAGCCTGTAGTCCTTTAGTTTATTTGCATACTTTATTATCTTCATTTCATCCTGCTCTTCATTGGTCAGGACCACCACCACTATTGTTTTTGGGTTGTAGGAGTGGGAGTAGGTAGAAATGTGTTAGAGTGGACAGTGAATGGGCACAGTTTTTAAAAACTCCAGCAGCACCGCTGTGTCTAATTCACCAACACAACAAACAGCAGTGCTGGTGTATGCTTTACTGTCATTCAAAGGAACAACTGTGATCCCTCAGAATAAAATGACATAATAGGATGGTTCACAATAATTCTGTATTTTGTTGAGAAGAATATAGGATGCATTTCTAAAAAAAAAAAAAAAAAAAAAAAAAAAAAAAAAAATATATATATATATATATATATATATATATATATATATATATATATATATATATATTTTTTTTTTTTTTTTTTTTTTTAAATGTAGGCTTTATGTATTGCTAAGAGTTTTATTTAATACCTTAACATTAATAATTTATAATCAATTTTCATAAAATATTAAAAATATTCACACGGTCTAATGATGGAGGTGAGTCCAGAGCCAATCTCCAATTGAGCACAAGGCAGAAAAGGCTCTTGGACAGGATGCCTGTCTATTACAGGGTACCACACACCCATTTATTCACACTTAGGGGGCAATTAAGCCTCAATGATTTACCTACCATTTGATTTTGGGAAGTTGGGGGGAAACCAGGGTAGCAGGAGAAGAAAGAGGACAGAGTAACAAATCCATGGAGCTGGAAATGCTTCCTGTGGCACTGCCTTACTTCTACACGATTTTAGCCCATTTAAGAAATTTTTTACTGCTTGAAATGAAAATGTAAATATTTTGTCTTTTGTCTTCAGTCTGAAATTAGAACAATGTTTCCTTGTGTTAAAGCTCAATTGGTTATCATATTTTTCACACTATAAAACACACTTAAAATCCTTTAATTTTCCCAAAAATCATCAATGCTCTTTAGAATTAGGTGCGCCTTATGTATGAATTCTACAAGTCAGGATGTAAGGAGCAATAAAGCCACTGCACTGATCTACAGTGTTATGAAGGAGCTTTAGTAAAGTTTCTCCAGCACAGAGACTGGAGCAGTATTAGAATTAGCCAATAAGCGCTTGCTCTTTCGCCATTCTCTGCCCATATTTTATCGGCCTATAGCCTGCATGTTTATCATGTTTAAACAAGCTAAGTCCGACGATCTAATATCACCCTGGCTTACCGGAACACTCAGGGTCACTCAGTGTAGCGCTGTCAGCCGGCGTTAGTCACTGACCACGGCTAGCATTAGTGGTTAGCTTCTAATGCTAATGCTGCTGCACCCAGCCTTAGTGGAAATTGGGAAATCTAAGCTTACTGTAAATAAATGGAAGCGCTTTACTCACCCAAATAAACAGTTTTCAGGAGAGAAATGTGTATAGATTAACATTCAATGCTTGTTTGATTGATTTTTTTTTTGTTTTTTTATTTTTTAAGAATTACAGTTTTGTTTGCTTAGCTTAGCCTGACAGGTCTCTCCACCCAGCAAAGTGAATTGCAAAATTAGAAAGAAAACATGGAGACACCCCTGTTCCTTACTAGTGTCACACAATGCGCCCCTATAAGCAGTGATGGGAGTAACGGCGTTGAAATAAACGGCGTTACTAACACCGTTACTTTTTTCAGTAACGAGTAATCTAACTACTACTTACTCTGACTGTAACTATAGCGCCGTTACCATTTCCGACACCCCGTTACTGCACATTACTTTAGCAGCTGAATGAACTCAGGCTCATGCTCAGAGGAAGACAGTGAGCAGAACGATATTTTGTGGCCTGCGACTTGAAATTAAATTTTAGTGTAAGTGCGGCGCGCACGCAAGAAACACGCATCCTCTCCCCGCCCACCAGCACAGCGCATTCTATTCATTTCAATAGAGAGAGCCGTAACGCAATAGTAACGCAATAGTTACTTTTACTGGTAACTAGTTACTATTATAGTGAAGTAACTCAGTTACTAACTCAGTTACTTTTTTGGAGAAGTAACTAGTAACTATAACTAATTACTTTTTCAAAGTAACGTGCCCAACACTGCCTATAAGTCAGTGTTCCTTATGTTTAAAAATAGAACCAAAAATAGAGGTTTATTAATAGTGCGCCTTTTAATATGGCACCCCTTATAGTAAAAATATGTTTTATGTATATATAATATCTCATACCAATTACAAATGCACGTCTAAATCAGCAAGCAAATGCAATTTGCTTTTTAAAGTAAACAATAAAAGGTCATAGTTCCTTGTCGCATTGATGTGCTAATGGTGTATGTGCATTATTTGATGTATAGGCAGTGCTGTAGGCTTTGCTGTATGTTGATTGCGTGGGCCTAATTCGTAGTTCTGTCTACGCTACAACCCTAGATTAAATCTTCCTCCTCCTTTGTATCCTCCGATGGAAATCCACCCACCGCTGTATTCATGAGGGAAAACATCTCTCTGCAATCAAAGAACAATACAGCATGTAGAACTCCGCCATTGTATATGTAGAGTCATTTCAAAGTCGTAGCCTGTGGCTATGATAAAAATCAGACTCTGCTGCCTCAGATCTACAGCACTGTGCTTAGATCTGCAACTTTCCATGTGAAGATATTTTGGAGGGTTTGACTCAAGTGCGTCACTTCTTTTTGGAGGAGGAGGGGGGGATGATGAAAAGCCCACTTCACAGCTTATCCCAAGCAGAAAAAAAGAAGACTTATCTTTTCAGTTAGATTTCAATTTATGAAAGGCTTAACCTCACTGCCAGATACTGCTCGCCTTTCATCAAACCACTCTTCTATTTGCTTGGGTTTATCTGTCGCCAGACATGCGCAATGTGACAGAAATACATTTTGCAACTGTAACGACAGCTGAAATAAATCCAAGCCAGCCACTCTGAGTCACAAATGATGTACTGTAGAGTTATACATTTGTCAAAACGAGTTGGATATTAGGAAATAAAGCTTTAAGTGTAGTGGAAGGGAATGGGGGCTGCAGTAGTTAATCAAAGGTTGGGTAGTTTATTTAGCTAATTTATTTATATATTTAATTAGTTTTTAGTTAGTTATCTCTAAACTTTTTGACATTATTTCATTTTTGAAGCAGTGGTTCATTTAATATGCAGCTCTAAAACATACTAAATACTCTTAAAACACGAGTATTGTTGTTTCTAAATCAATTTGAACTTGTTTTCTTTGCGTTATTTGAGGTCTGAAAACACTTTTTCAAGCATCTTTTTATTGATTTGATAATTTCTAAATTTCTGCAAATAATTGCTCTAAATGAAAATATTTGTATTTGGAATTTGAGAGAAGTGTTATCAGTAGTTAATAAAATAAAACAACAATGTTCATTTAATTCAAATATATACCTATAAATGGTTAAACCAGAGAAGCTGATGGATAGTATATATTTTTGTGTGTGTGTGTTAATGTAAAAACACACTAATTTAAATTATATAATTAGTATGTTTGTAGACTTTGTAGATGACTGTATACTTAGGTTTGTGATATGCTTTTGTTTTTCTTTCAGTTTTTATGAGTCAAAAATCCCTCATTTTTTTTCTCGCTCAGAGGAATCTTTTTTTCAGTTGCCATTTTATGCTCATGTGGGACTTTAAGGTTTTGTTACATCTGCTGTTAAAGAACTATGTAAATTTAAGCTTGATTGATTGATAAATTATATACTAATATTATACAAGGGCATAGATTTGCTCTTGACATTGGTGGGGACCTATGAATCCGCCCTATGTATCTACAACCACCCACCCCTCTCTCCCAAGGTCAGACATATCAACTTAACAGCCGCTGTAGGCTAATAATATCCTTTCACAAGGCTGTAGTTTTCTGTGAGATAGAGGGCCCTATTATACACCATTTGCAAGGCACATCATTATGCTCATTGCTATCGTACACCCCGTTAACAGTTTATTTTCACGGCTTCTGCCTGTGTCATTTAATTGGCAAAAAGGCATTTGAAAATGAGGTGTGTTTAGACGCATTTCTGGCGTATTTCTATCTTGGCAGCAGAAAACAAAGGTGCGCCACTGACTGATTTGAACTCAACAGACATTCATTGTTATCTTGCTATCCTAATTGATTTATTTCATGTTAAACCCAAAACACTCCCATGATAAATTAAGAGAATTAGTACAAAAGCAGTTGGCAGTTTTGTGTGTACTTAATTTCCAAACTATGTTATTGATGCTGCAAGCATAAATACACACTCGATTCATTAGCGAACTTGACTTCAAGTGACTTGTTTCCTGAAAAATATTTTTTTTATGGCCAGCCATTTTCTTTTTTTTGCTGCCAACATTACTCGCTTTTGACACCCATGTGGTACCCCTGTTGTACCTAAGTCTTACATAGTAAGCCTCGCATATGACTGGAAAGTTTTCCTTCCAGTTTTGTTGCTGCTAAAAACCAAACATAGCTAACAGCAAACAGCAAACAGAGTCTCACATAACAAAAAGGAAAGGCACAACCAATCACACTGGCTGTTTTCACACAGATCAGGTTTTTTTGAAAGAGAAATAACTATTGGTTTGGATATTTCAACAATCGCTGGATATTGGTGGGGACACGTCATGCTAATTCTACTCCCTTTATGTTATATAATATAAATTATGTTTTTACTACACAAATATAACACTGACATTTAAGGAAAAGCAGGCAGTGTAGATACTGAAATAAAAAGGAAAGTGAAGTGTCTGGATTTGAAGAATGACTCTGGTATACTTACCAAGCAACAGTAAGCAGGTCAGCTTAGAAAAGTTTGTGATCAAGTGGTAAAAAAAAAAAAATAAATCAGTGAAACTGTAAAGAAGAGTTCTTAAACACCTGTTACTGCAAACACAAACAGTGTCACGATGGTGTCACAATGCAAGATGCTGCAATGCTGCAATATGTTCTCTGTCTGCATCAACATAACCTGTAGAACGAAAACAACCAAACAACATACAGTATCTAACTATGTAACTACATTAACATAGATATCCACTAGGAATGTCGCACTTGGGTTATTTTGCTGTTACACTCCGATCTTTGTGTTTGTATACATAATAAGGCCACAGAGTTTAGATAAGATGTGCAGGCAAAGTAAAATCACATTATTTTCAGTAACAGTTGCATAGTGATACCAAATATACAGCTCTGGAAAAAAGAGACCACTTCAGTTGTTGAAACAGTTACTCTGATTTTCTCTGATCTTTGATTTTGAGTAAAATGAACATTGCTGTTTTATTCTATAAACTACGGACAACATTTCTCCCAAATTCCAAAAAAAAAAAAAATGTTATTTAGAGCATTTATTTGCAGAAAATGAGAAATGGCTGAAATGCCATAGCAGAGATACAGAGCTTTCAGGCCTCAAATAATGTAAAGAAAACAAGTTCATATTCATAAAGTTTTAAGAGTTCAGAAATCAATATTTGGTGGAATGACCCTGGTTTTTAATCACAGTTTTCATACATCTTGGCATGTTCTCCTCCACCAGTCTTACACACTGCTTTTGGATAACTTTATGCCACTCCTGGTGCAAACATTCAAGCAGTTCAGCTTGGTTTGATGGCTGTGATCATCCATCTTCCCCTTGATTTTATTCTAGAGGTTTTAAATTTGATAAAATCAAAGAAACTTATCATTTTTAAATGGTCTCTTTTTTTCCAGAGCTGTATATGGGATGGTTGTGTTATGCTTCACAGTAAAATACTGTAGTTTCACACTGCAGACCCTAACCAACTTATTTTAATCACTGTCTGAAAACACTCCTCAGTGCTGCCATCTGGACAATATAGTCTGTTATTAGCACCATAGGGCACCCAGGTTTGGGTTCAAATTGGGTTAGCCTTCACCCAGGTCATTAAAATATGTCTGCATTGGCCTCCATTCTGAGGCCAGATCAGGTCAGGATATCACTAATATATACACAGCACACCGACACTGATAAAACTGTGGATAAATGCTGAGCAAAGTCATTATGATCCGTTAAGAAAATGTCTCCAGATGGTTGATGGTTCATTATCTTCAGTCATCCAAAACGTACTTCCTGGACAACTAAGGAGTGCAAAAGTGAGAAGACTGTCGACTGGAAATGTCAATCTCCCAATTTATATTCAGTTAAGCCTGAAGCTTGAATCTTTATCAACAACAACTGGTGTACTGACACTACAGGCGTTTTTTTTTTTTCTTCCTGCTTGCCCTGTGTGAAATTACTGTTCATGCGCTGCAAGCCATTTTATTTCCCTGAGAATTTCATCCTTTGAAATTTGATTTTACCTCCCCAGACTCACCTGCAGACTTCTCAGAGGTTGGTGACTGACGATATTCATGAACATAAGAACAAATTGCCTTATACGTGGGGGATTGAGGATTTTAGCATGAAGGACTAGTAGCACTTCAGCTCATCAGGTGTCATTCTTTACCTCTCTCCTTACCACTGAGAAGAACTGCTCTCTTAATCCTGTGCAGTCATCATACTTTTAGGAATGTAAGTCAGAATTTAAGCTGGTCAAATGTATCAAATCCAGTAGTTTGCTTTGGACTGCTGAGGCAGGACTGCTTATAGTCCACTGGCTGAACAGCATTAAGTGCCTTAACGCCTTAGATGATTATACTGACACTGTAATCTCCTTTGTCTTGTCCTGTGAAGAGCTTAAAAAAAAAAAAAGTAGTCAGTCACATGGATTGCAAAGTGTCTAGCGCTGACATGCCAAGTGCCAGGCTTATGCTACAGGCAGGAGAGCTGCCCTTCTGTGGCATTTTAACTTAATTACCCTTTTGTCTGGACATAGGAGCAGTTGCTGCATGAGTTTGGTATGTTTGCTGAAGTGTGAACATTGTTTGTCCAAGCCTTAGACAGCTCCTAAGTCTCGATCCTCTGGCATTGGAGGTCTGTGATTTGCTTCAAACAATACTGCGGTGCAGTCCGCTGCAGGCATTGGGACTATCTGCTCCCAGTGCTGTGTGTGGGGTCACATGTTTGGTTCTTTTTTGCAATGTGAAAGCCTCAAATTATCGTTTTACTTTCCTTTCCAAGTACTTTCATAGGACTGGAGCAAGAATATTGTAATAAGCTCAGCTTTGTGGATTGATTGTGGGTACTGACAGCAGACAGAGTGATAAACACTTGTCTCATGCTGGCCTATATAGATTCTGATCTTCTCATACCAAAACAGCTGCTTGCTTGCATGATGAAATGCCACACAGCCCAAAAATGATTTTCCTCAGCACTTAAGTGTTTGTATCCCAGCAAAATAATAAAGTGCAGCAAATGGCTGAAGCTTATGAGAACCTACATACAGAAAAGTGACAAATGAAACGAATTAATACACAGTTCAGATGTTTAGAGTTCCTATTTGTAAAAACAAAGCAGCAATATGAGCCCCTCCCCCAAAAACTTCTGCCTCATGTAGGCAAGTAAATGTCATTTGCTGCCTAAAACTATGCACAGTTCCCACGAAGCTGTACAAATACACAGCCGGGTCTTTGCAAATGCAAGTATATCTGTGCAACCTGGATAAACTTGTGTATTTGCATTTTTGTATACAGCTTATATATGTTGTTTCTGTCTTGTCATGAAAAACCAACACATTATCATATACCCTGCTCAGCATACAGTGGTTTAGACTCAACAGTTCACACTACAGTTTCAGTCCAGTTTTTGAAACGATGGCTTAATACTGAACACTTCTTTTACTTGATAATACATGATTTTCGAAATACATGCAAAACAGTTTCGAAATTCCTCATGGCTGCTGCTTTTGTTTATACAGAAAGCATACTGTCAAAGTTAAGTTTTCTTCATATAATTATTATTTTTTTTTTAATGAAAATTTCACTTACCATTTCCGACCCTGTTTGAAAAACACACTAAAGAGTCTCAAACACTAAACACCTGTAGCAAACTAATGTCAAGAGTTTGGCCCAACATGTCAAAACTCCAACTATATTTCCATAAATACTATTTTCCATAATGCATTCTAGATAAAATTATATATTTTGTGCTATAGCATTGTAATAGTATGTTTGCGCTAAGACAACAGCAATTACCTTTTTTTTTAAATATGTTGTCAGTGATTTATTAGTAACATTGATATTAATGAGCACATTGATTTATCTGCCTACTCATGCTTTAGTAGAGCTCAGTAACACTAAGATAAATATTTGATCAGTATAGTGATTTATCAGTCTACTCATGCTTTAGTAGAGCTCAGTAACACTAAGATAAATAACTAATCAGCACAGTGATTTACCAGTCTACTTGAGCTTTAGTAAGATTCCTTATTGCAATCATTTTGTAATAATTCCTGTTTTCAAGCCGATCTTACTGTATAGGTTAATTTCTTTTTTAAATAATATATATATATATATATATATATATATATATATATATATATATATATATATATATATATATAAACTTTTTATATAGTTTCTATAATGTCCAGTCATGATAGAAATAATTTATATTACATGTATTGTTCTTAAAGGCCAAGCAAGATACAAAGTCTGATCAATTTTATGTGCTTAAGTGAGGTAGGAACATTGCAAGTTAAAAATGGCTTTTTTGGAAACAGAAAACCACAATTACATTAAAAGTAAACTTACATTTAAAACAAAAATAATATACATTGAAACTGTAGGATATTGATATATTTGTGTTATCTCTTGTAGTTTATAAATTATTTATAGTAGTTAATTGATAATTGTGATTAATCACTGAACAATAATAACTCTGCTGTTTAGGGCATTAAAGAGCCACCTGCCTGCCTTTCCCTGGAAATAAATCTGCACATCTGTGAACATGATTGGTTCATTCAAGTTCCTGGGGTCCACCATCTGCAGTGGCTCAGCACTGCACGTTCCATGAATACTGTGTGGATACTCAAGTATTTCATTATTAGTCATTATTGAGAACCCGCACTACATTCATCAGTGCCTGTTTCCGTTGCTTTACCACCTGCTTTAAGATCTCATTGCAGTGTGATATTCACTCTGCTGATGTGGTCATCGGCTGCAAACCTCATTCATTAGGGCATGAGGACTATAAAGAGCTGCACATACCACCCCCATTCAATCAGCTCTTCTTTAAACTGCTGCATCAAACTGCTTTCACAGCACTGAATCTTTTTAAGAGCATCGGCACGCACAGCACGTCACATCTACAGATTCTTACCTGAAGCAATCTGCTTTAGAAACCTCTGTGCTGAAATGAACTGTTTCGCCAATTTAATGTTGCTACTATTCTGTAATCCACTGCACAGACATGGTCTAAAGAAAAGTCACTTATATTAAATATATTATATATTTCTAGCCATGTATCTTTAAAGAAGTATAATCAGTGATTTATCAGTTCATAAAACCAACAACGCAGCATGTAGTAAAACACACATGAACTCAACAAGTGACTGTGCAAACAGTGAAGATGAGTACAGTACATAAAGACTTCATAAAACATTCATAAGCATTGAATAATGCATTTATAAGGCAGGGGTGGCTCAGGGGTTAGAGCATTAGGTCATTGATAACTAGGATATAGGTTCGATACCTAGGTCTAACACAGTACCTCTGCTGGCCCTCGGGCAAGGGCCATTACCCCTCTTTGCCCCAGGGGCACCATAGCATGGCTGACCCTGTACTCTGTCACCTGCTCTGGGATATGCAATAAGCTGTAGGGGGCAGGTTGCTTTTTCGATACCTGGGTTTGGAAAGTTGACACTTGAGCAAGGCCCTTAACCCTTACTGCTCCCCGAGCACTTCACTGACTACTCTGGACATGTGTGCTCAGAATATCACCATGTGTGTATGTGTGATTTTATGGATGAGTTAAAGGCATTTCATCTGTGCCCAAACAAATATGGTGTATGTGGTGGTATTTTGTTGTGTCTAGTCTTGCCTTGTGTAGAATATCACCATGTGTTTATGTCCCCAGCACAAATATGGTGTATGTGGTGGTCTTGTGTCTTGTCTTGTCATGTCTTGTCTTGTCTTATTGTGTCGTGTCTTGTCGTATTGTGTCTTGTCTTGTCTTGTTGTGTCTTGTCTTGTCTTGTTGTTTCTTGTCTTGTCTTTTCTAGAATATCACCATGTGTTTATGTACCCAGCACAAATATGGTGTATGTGATGGTCTTGTGTCTTGTCTTGTCTTGTTGTGTCTTGTCTTGTTGTGTCTTGTCTTGTCTTGTTGTTTCTTGTCTTGTCTTTTCTAGAATATCACCATGTGTTTATGTACCCAGCACAAATATGGTGTATGTGATGGTCTTGTGTCTTGTCTTGTCTTGTAGTGTCTTGTTGTGTCTTGTCTTGTTGTGTCTTGTCTTGTCTTGTTGTTTCTTGTCTTGTCTTTTCTAGAATATCACCATGTGTTTATGTACCCAGCACAAATATGGTGTATGTGCTGGTCTTGTGTCTTGTCTTGTCTTGTCTTGTCTTGTCGTGTCGTGTCTTGTCTTGTTGTGTCTTGTCTTGTTGTGTCTTGTCTTGTCTTGTTGTGTCTTGTCTTGTCTTTTCTAGAATATCACCATGTGTTTATGTACCCAGCACAAATATGGTCTATGTGGTGATATTGTGTCTTGTCTTGTTGTGTTGTGTCTTGTCTTTTTGTGTCTTGTCTTGTCTTGTCTTGTTGTTTCTTGTATTGTCTTTTCTAGAATATAAAAGCCATGTCTTGTCTTTTCTTGTCTTGTTAATTCTTGTCTTGTCTTGTCTAGAACATCAACATGTGTTTATGTGCCCAGCACAAATATGGTGTTTGTTGCGGTCTTGTATGTTGTCTTGTCTTGTTTTGTCTTGTTGTTTCTTGTCTTGTCTTGTCTTGTCTAGAATATCACCATGTGTTTATGTGCCCAGCATAAATATGGTGTACGTGGTGGTCTTGTGTCTTGTCTTGTTTTGACTTGTCTTATCTTGTCTTATCTTGACAACGTGACATTAGACATTTAATGAAATATATGAAGCTGTATGGCATGTTTAGAATACCATAAAATAGTTCAAATAAATGTATTTAAATATATTCAAACCCCTATACATGTATTTACCCCTCACCTAGACAATACCTGACATAAGAAGTATGCTTTATAGCTTCATGAAGAACTTTAATGTAAACTTAAAGTGATCAGACACATAAGTATCTATGTTAAGCAAGAATGGTACTAAAAATCTTTTAAACAGTATTTAGTAACATTCAATATTCAGCTTCATTAGCTTTAAGCATTATGCTAACTGTTCTGTTGAACTCTACACAAAAATGATCTACAGACATCATATTCCAAAACATATCCAGTAGATTTTGTTGGAAAGTGTCAGTGAGTGTCGGTGATTCAGAAGTTCAGTTCAGGTATTGTATATTGTATTGTTCATTTGTGGCTTGGCAGTTTCAGCTTCATACCCAAGGGTCTGAATAGACACAAACTGACAGCACTGGCCTTCACTAAAAAAAGTGTGAAAACACTGAATCACCCTCTTGATGGGGTATTCACAGCTCACAGCCCATGCCAATGCACCTTAATGCAGTCATGCTTTAACCCAATCAAAAACTGAAGCCTTTATGAAGTAAATTAATAGAATTATATCATGAAATGTTGACCTTTATTAAAAAAGTGCATTTGCATTGTCTGGAAAATATATTGAATAAATTGATGTAAACAAATCAGTTAACTTACACATAGAAGCAGATCAATATGATTAAATTTTATTAAATTTGTAAAAAAATGACAAATACTTTGCTTTGGTAAGTACTAAATGGCACTTTAAGTATTTAAATTGTAATTTGTTTTCATTTTGCTGTTGTCTTAAAAATTCAACAGTAAAATCTTACTTTGACTCAGTATTCCTCATCATACCTCACATTAGTACAGAGCGAAGTGAAGTTATAAAATATTTGCCACATTGTTGGTCTTGCAAAGATTCTGACTAATATAGTTAAACCTTACTCAACTGCTGAGCAAATTTTATAAATAATTGGCATGATAATCTTTCTTTGAGGAAACATATTATTGAGCTGAGCTGTGAGGAAAAGAGTAAATTATTATAGACTATGCTTTTCTTTCAGCACTGAAATAATTGAGAGTATTGCATTTTACTGTGGTCTAAAATCATAAGACTAAGCAACATGATCAGCCTGATCATGCTGAGCATGTCTGTCAGCTTTACCGTACAAGCCAACTGGTCTATCTGGCTTACTTATATTTTCAACCACCTTGATCCAGCTTAGACCATCTTATATCTACTACCAGCAGAAACTAGTCTTGAGCTGGATTATCAGTGATTAGTAGTATGATAGTATGTAAGTACACTAAATAGTGAGGTTGAACACTGGCCAAGAGGCTCATGTCAAGGCAACATGAATTACCATATATTTCGGACTAAAAGGCACACGGAATTATAGGGCGCACTATCAATGAAGGTCTATTCTCTGGTGTATTTTTAATACATAAGGCACACTGGATTATAAGGCATAAGGAACAGGAATGTTGCCATGTTTCCCTTCTAATTCAGCAGGTCTGCAAGTAAACAAAGTGTAATTATTTCAAAGTAAAATGAGTGCTGGATGTTAATCTAGGTAGATTTTAAAATCATTAATATGGGGTGTAAAGCACTTTCATTTATTTACAGTCAGCTTAGATTTCCAAAATTGTGTCTATGTTTCAGTGAACTATCACTAAGGCTAGGTGCAGCAGCATTAGCATTAGCCACTAACCACTTTGCTATCGAGACGTAAAAGCCACCCGACATCGCTGCACTGAGGAACCCAGAGTATTCCAGTAACCCAGGGTACAATCAGCTAGTGTTTTTTTTCCATGTAGCTTGTTTTAACATAGTATTCACCCAGGCTACAGTCCGATATACTCACCTCTGAACAGCGAAAGAGCTAGTGCTATGGTTAGTGGCTGATGCTAATACTGCTCCAGCCTTGGTGCTGGAGAAACTTTACTAAAACCCCTTTATAATGCTGTACTTCAGCAGAGTGGCTTTACTGATCCTGGTAAAATTGACTGGTAAAATTCATATAAATAAGGCGCACAGGATTATAAGGTGCACTATCGATTTCTGGGATTTTAAGTGCAAATACAGTAAATAATATTGGATTTAGGCCTTATAATGGGTTCCAAATAGATTAAACTTTCCATTTTTCAAGTTGTATCGGCATATGTACTGAGAAAAAAATCATAAAATTCATTACCATCCATAGTGCACAGTGCATTAATTGTTACTGGTGACAGACGAAGATGTTTTGTAGTCCAGAAGGCCCGAAGTCATGGTGTGGGGTGCAGTTTTGTACGACGTCAGGTAATTAAGGTCTTCATTACAGGCATTTTAACAGCTCAAAGTTACGTTATTAAGGTCATATAAACAGTGACCTTACTTTTTTTCAAATGCACACTTTGGTACATGTTTCTAAAATAACAATGTTTGTCCACATACTGCTACCATCTCCAAAGCTTGTCTTGGCCAACCGAATCGTCCAATCTATACTTGATTAAAAATGTAAAAACTCCACCCTACCTCAAAATCTGCAGTGATATTTAAGCTGCATAAGGCGGTGGAGTATCACAGGACACCATTAGGAACCTTTACAACTTGCTCTACACACACACACACACACTACACAGATAACCTTTACCTTTTTGTGAATCAAAAGCACTGGAATCTTACACTTCCTTCTGGGTGGAGCTACTTCTCGGTTATTGATCAATAACTTCTAATCTTAAGTTGGTAGAGTGCAATAGCTGTGCAATAGCTGTATAAAGCTGTCCCGCACACTCAGGTTCAAACACTCTGCTCCTGAAGGGTCAAGAGCCATTAGACCTGTTTTCTTACAGCCGAAGTGCAAGGTGCCCGTTAGAAGAGTGGAAGATAAAAAGCAGCTCTGTTAGGAACACAATAAAAGGTGAAGGATGGGGAGATCAAAATACTCCGGACAAAGGCGACAAGAGGTAGGAGTATTTGGAGGAATAGCATCAGCTGAGAGATTCTCATGTACCCATAAACACTTGGGCCCAATCCCATTTCTCATTTGTACCCCTAGCCTTGGTGTCACACTTGCCCTTGAAACTGAGTTTCAAGAAAAAGAGGTTATAATCTTCCCCTTTAAGAACCTAATACATCGTCAAAATAAATAAAAAAAAAGAACACTGCTTCATTGCTAGCATTATGGTTCTCTTTTAGTGACTCTATCAGTATGTTGTGATAGCAAAGAAGCTATAAATCTCACCTCCTGCTATACTTTAGTAACATTTAAGGCATCATAGTGATGTGACAGTTATGTGTCATCCACCTCTAATTCCTCAGTGATAGGGCACTGAACTTAGCTATGTAATATTGTATTTGCATTTACATTTTTTCTGTTCTACCTTAAATGCAGGAGCCTTAGTTTCTTATGCTGTACCATTTGGTGTCATGGTGTGGGGTGCAGTTTCTTAAGATGCCAGATAACCTTTGGTCTACATTATAAGCACATTGACAGCACAATATTACATGGATAGGGTCTTGCAATCAGTGTCACTACCTTTTATGAACACACATACTGATGCTGTATTTATTTTAATATCTTTATTATTTATTATTATTAATAATTATGAATTATGTATTATTATTTGATAATGTCCACTACCTAGACATACTAAAATCATTTTGATGCTTATAATGAAGAAACTACATTAAAGTAAGATAATACAATTATTTATTATTTATTATTTCTTAGCACTGCGCATACTATGAAAGTTATTTTTTTAAAGATATACTTCTAATTTGCTCCCATTTTCTCCCCAATTTAACTAGGCAATTTTTTGCTAATAGCTACTTAGCTGTTTATCCCCCATCACTAGTGATATCACAAAACAAGGAGGGAGGAACAGGAAGCGACTCGGTTCCGATACATCAATTCAGAGACACCTTGTGCTGATCGACATGAGGGCAATGAGTGCCATCTACCCACCCAGAGAGAGAGAGCAAGGCAAATTGTGCTCTCTGCCAGACATAGTGGCAGCGCTTAGCTTACTGGACTCCTCGGCGCCCTTAAAAAAATCTTTTAAAACACAGATTGGGGTGCAGTCTCTTTTAGGGTGCAGAGTGATTGAATCTGGTGATTTTAGCGAGTATTGTTTTGCTCTCTTGTGTATCTCATCAGCTCTCTTTAGTTCTAATTCTGCAAGACTGAGACTGAGTTTGCTGTTCTGATATCTCCATGTTCACAGTAGCTCTTGTATTAGCACCATTAACAGCACCATGGTTGTTTAAGTAAGCAATAAAAGCCTACCCGCCTATACCAGTTAGAATCAGTACAGCCCACCCCTAGGCATGAACACACAAAATAAAGGGACATGGCTCATTGTTAGGGGCATGAAGTGAAATGGGGCTGGGCCTTAGAATCTCTGTCTCTATAGCTCACTACCTCTTATATTTATCCCAGTCTTCTCATCTAATTTAATCACAGGCTTTGTCTGTTGTGGGCATTCCTCATAAACCCTGCTCTCATTTTACTCATAAAGCTCGTGTTCGTGTTGTAGTCTGTCCTCTAGTCGGTGCATCTGCCTACCTGTCTTCTCTCCATTTCAGTCTCACTGTGTCTGCTCTGTGCTCGACCTTTACAAAAATTATTCATACAAAATGAGTTTCAGCTCCTGCAGGAGTGAAACATTTGGGAGCCATTTCATAACTTGTTGAAAACTTGAGGTTCAGTGTAGAATTCCAAATGTCCTCTGAGATTCACTGTGATTTCTTCTCTTATTTTTTTTAATTACTTGTGTTTCCCCTTCTGTTCCTCCCGTATCTCTCCAGACGGGTTGAATAACAGGTTGCTGACACTGATTTTGGGTTTACAACACTTGAGATTATGTAACATTATTTTGTACAACAAATGGAAATTGTTAGAGCGTTTTCCCATTAAACTGAAGGGATACAATTGTGTATAGTTCTACATTAGAGACCAATCAGTGGGTACCAAAGTACAGATACATAATAAAAAGTTGGACAATATGGAAAATGCAAACAAAACTAAACAATAAAATTTATTTTGTTAGCTTTTTTTTCAAATGTTCTTCCTTAAAGAAAAACTTCTGTTGTTGGAGGAAGTAATGCATAACGTGTGCTTCAGACCAAAATATGCAAAAAAAGACCATCCAGACTGTTATCAGCAACAAGTCCAGAAGTCAGGCTCTGTCATGGTAAGGGGGTGTGTTAGAACCCTTCTGTGATGCAGCATTAATACAGAAAAGTACATTAAGACAATATTATCTACAGGCTTACCACAACAAAGTGATAGCAAAGTACACAGAATCAAGGAAACATATTAATAATATAAACTATAAAGTAAAATAATGAAAAAAAAAATATGAAATATGCAAGATTTTCTGCATTAGTACAGCGTTATAAAGGAGTTTCAGTAAAGTTTCTGAAGCACTGAAGCTGGAACAGCATTAGCATTGACTGCTAACCGCAGCGCTAACCCTTTTGTTTAGAGGTGAGTATATTAGACTGTAGTCTGCAGGCTGACCGTGTTAAGACAAGCTAAGTGGGACAATCTGCTATCTAATTGCCCTTTGATAATATATATTTTTTTAGCTTTGGGAGGTGGCAGTCTAGGGTGCAGAGGGCTTTGCTCATTCATTTTTAATGTACATGGGCATACTCAAGTTAGATTTACACATATAAACTGGGTTGTGAACATTTTAGTGAATGCACAGGTTGCTTATGGTTTCTATGATGATATAATATAGTTTTACTTGTTGTCACGAATAAATGTTTTAACACATGAATAATGAGATGCATAGAGGATGCCTTTATGCACATGATGTGAATGCAGAGTGTATAGTGTTTAGAAATAGTGTAGACAGGCTGAACCCTTGTTATCTGTATTCTTGCTGTCTGTGTGCCCGTGCTTAAAAACGCCCACCAGCGACAGCTCGTTCTGAGTGAGACACGCCACTAAGCGACTCATTGCCTGCTGCACGGGCAACACAGCAGTTTTATTGCGTTTGGTGTGAACACACGGTAAGAGGTTTTAAAAAGTTCTGCATCTAGTAAGTGTATAGTTTGTGGGAACAACATTTGCTGCTTTTAATTGTTTTTTTTTCGAGAAACAACCATGACTTTTTCAAAAAGACCACATGCTGCACACATTACAAAGGTTTGGCTGCGGGAAAAGAGGGTATGAGTACCGCACTGGCCTGTCTGCTGTCCTAATCCGACTCAAATGTTCCGCAATCTGTTGCACATCTTAAGACATGTTTGCAAAAACAAAAAACAATTAAATATATATATATATAATATATTATATGGGATGAAATAAGTCATCCCTTGTAAAGGAAATGTGCATATAAATAAATTTTTTTAAGTATACTTAACATTAAAAAAAGAGTACATACGTTTAGCATTAAAATGAGTGCATACTTAAATACATACTAAATGTACTCTTTTGAAACAACTTATGGCAACTTATATATATATTGTAAATGTACTTTGCGTATTGCTGCACATATTGTTTACACCTTAATGACACTGGAAAAAAAAAAAAAAAACTACACTAAAGGTCACTTTAAGCAAAATTTTATTCCACTACATATATTTTTTGCAATACATATAACACATACATAAAACATATAATTTAAAGCATATTGCTTAAAAATACATTTTACTGTACATAATTTTATTTCTCGTAAGTACTTTTTGCGTTTTCCATTCTGTTCCAAACTTCTCTAATTTGGGGTTGAACCTATTCATGCTACTTTTACAAAGGTTTTTACAAGAGCATGATGAAAAACATAATTAATTTACCTGGATAGCTTTGGGAACCTAAATGCACAGTGAATGCAACAGTGTTCACAGGGTTTGCTTGAGTCATACAAAACAAACAAACAAACAAAAAGGATTTGAATGGAGTCAGTGTTACTGTATGTGCAGACCCAGTTGTGTCACAGTGCTTGTGGTCACAGACTCGATATGCTTTCATGAGGCAAGCTCAACAGATCCCATGACAGTGTGTTGTGTCATTGGCTATTTAACGTGTACTGTAAAACAAGGCTGCTCCCGTTCTGCTGCAGATGGCTGAGCGTGTTGAATGTCTCTGAATGCCAAGCAGCAGCGAGTAAACTAACTCCTGTAGGACAGTGTGAATTACTCTCTGAAATAGATAGCAGCTTCCTCACTTGTGAGTAATATGGTAATATAGCCTGTGCAACAATATGAGTGTATAGATGTAGAGGGCATTCAATAAACCTGCACAGGGTGTGCTGTATAATGTACATTTTGATCTTATTGGATACAAGATTCAATTCTGAGCAGTTCCTGAGGTTATTAATAACTATGAATTAAATCTCAGCTTCTGTTTCCGCTGAAAGAACCTATCTGTATGGGTATGAACTGTGCAAACCTTGCTGGCAATGTTAATGTTTAAGAAAAATATAAGGTCATGTAGTGTAGTAATGTTGTTATATTACATTGATGTTAGCATCTTTATTTTGAGAAGACAGTGGACAGTACCTGCGTCATTATAATACTGTACTCTCTGACCCTTACAACATTTAGAAGAAAAAAAAAATATATATATATTTAATACCTTTGACTGTTTATCATATTTATACTATAAAGACTATACTATATATTTATGACGGATTACACAGAAGTATTTTTTCAGCTTAATCACTTTTTATTTTATGTCATGCATGTGTCCATCCTTTTATGGGAGGGTGGATAATGACAGGGCGAAAATTCTAACAAAATTGGCTTTTTTTTTTTATTCTAAAATTATTTTAATTACCATGTTATTTTACCACAACAGGGGGGAGACTAAAGCTTTACGCAGCAAGTGTCTTTGTTTCCCTGTTAATAAAGCTTATATTATGCCAAAAACAATTGCCAAGATGACAAGGTGAACAGGGGATTTTGGACACATTTCAATACCTGGATACTTTTATAAAACTAGGTAAATTATAATAAATAATAATATATAATCATTGCAGTGCTTTGTTTTTTTTTTTTCCTCCCCAATTTGGAAAGCCAATTACCCCACCAACGTCTTATGCCTTCCCCATCACAAGCAATGCTCCCAACAACAGGAGTGTAAAGACCAGCACATGCCTCCTCCAACACATGTGAAGTCAGACATGCCCTCTTTTTAATCTGCCCCAGGTAGCCAGCACCCTCTGAGCAAAGCGCAGCAACCCAGCTCTAATACATCAGCTAACAGATGCCTGTGCTGATCAACATTACGTTAGAAGTAATGAGGGAGAGAGTGCTGTCTATCTACCCAGAAAGAGCAAGGCCAGTTGTGGTTTCTCTCTCAGACTCCGGCTGCTGATGGCAAGCAAATTGAAGCAAATGACAGAGGATATGAATCAGTAATCATCGAATACTTAACCACTTAAAAGATTCACTCAACTTAACCAAGCAGCACTGCAGACATGAAAGAAAACGGTATAAAATGTACATTAAAATCTTTGTTTTGTACATTTTGAAGAATAACATTCCTCTATATTTGTAATAACATATTAACCCAGAGTAAATGTTGAAAAATGTATTGCTAAACAGCTATGCTGCAAAGACAAAAGGCGAGTTATATTGATATTGACCCACCTGTCAGTGAAACTCTACAAGATCAATATAAGTAGGAATTGACACTGATGGATTTTTGATGTCTCCTGGACATAATTAACCTCAGGGTTTGGGTGGGGTGATTTGGTTTTACATCAACATAATGGCTACTAATCAGGCAGGCTAGTATTAAGCTCATCCCTCACTGTATTAGAGGAAATCAATGAATGCAGGCATGTATACCACTGACCACTGAGCATGCAGATAAATGACAAGCCACTTAATGGATTCTCAGCACTGCCACTTTGCATTCATGTGAATACACCTCCTCACTCATCTTTCCTTTTTCCTCTGAGCTTTTTCTGTTCATTTCAATAAGAGGAACACGCAGAAAGAGCAGCTGAACGTGTTTAGGGAGACACAGTATGGACAGAGGGTGAGAATGATGTGCTGTATGAGTAAATTGAATGACAGTTCTGAAGCTGAAGTGACTTGCTTTATTAATGCCTCTTATAACTGGATGTCTGGTGAGAAGAATGCTGGTTACCTGCATTTATTATTCTTATTTCACCAGTTTATTATGCCACTCCTCATCCTAAAGGTTTTCGTGTTATTGACCCCATTCCAAATCTGACACGTCCATCCTGATCTGGAATTGGAATTCCAGTGGAATTGTTGCTTTTATACAGCTTTTAGATTGAAGTGCAATAGTATTTGTTAACCATTTCAGACCTGAATAATGTTGCAGTGGTAGAAAAAAAAAAAAGAATGCTGTTTTCTGTCTGAAATGCACACAAAACAAGACTATAACATTAAAATTTTATTAGCTAAACTCTTTAATTGCTTTTTAATGTCCAATGCATTAAAAGTAACAGTGTGTCTCAAAACAATACAATAAACATGATAAAAAAGTGTTTTAAATTACATAAAATTGGTAAAAATTAGCCCTTACATTACCTTGTTGGCTCTGGAGCTGCCATGCCCTAATGTTTGAGTTTTTTTATTTATTTATTTTTTCTCCAGTGCAGTGAGTGGGGATAAGCTACTGTTTTAGTGTGTTGTAAATGTTTTCATTGGCTGACTCATGGTCTATTCTGATATACAACAGGTCTCAATTGGTGTTATGTCCAGCGTAGCATTTTGAAAAATAAAATATGTAATGTCCATTCTAATGGATGCAGGGTCAATTTTGTGGCCAAAGCACTCTTTATGAATGCATAGAAATTTGTTGGCAAACATAGTAAAAAATATTTAAGCTGGAAACACCACATTTTGCACAATAATAGAAACAATGGGTCTCTTGCACAATGTATCATGTTTTATTTTTTAAATAAGACATCTGTTAGCTTGATTTCCTTGGCTGTTTTGGTAGTTATTTATTTTTAGTGTTTGATGTATTTTATCGTGTTCAATGCTGTTTATACTGTTGTGTTTTTTCTTCACTTAGCAATGATAGCCAGTAATGCAATGTAGCAAGCTATCGTATTTTTTGCACTTAAAATCCTTAAAAAACATCAGTGCGCCTAATAATCAGGTGCACCTTATGTATGAATTCTACCAGGTATTAACAAGCTATAAACGTCCTATCTATGCTGTCTAATATTGCCCTTGCTTACCTGTACACTCTGGAAATCTGGAACTCTAAGCATACTGTAAATAAACGAAAGTGCTTTACTCACCCCAATAAATGTTTGTTTTATTTTAGATGAGACATATGTGTACATCACTATCTGGTGCTCGTTTGACTTTAAAATATATATTTTTTAAGAATTACAGTTTTGTTTACTGTACCACCAACGACTACCCAGCAGCAAAACCTACTGAATTAGAAGAAAAACATGTATGAAAATAGACCAGAAAATAGATTTTTTTTGATAGTGGGCCTTGTAAGTTGTAAGTTGTAAAGCCTTCTAAGTTGGTTACAGTAAAACAAAACATTTTAGATGGAGGTCGTTACTGTAGCTCAACTGAGTTTTGTTCCTCTTTTCTCAAAAGCCAAGTTCTCCACTATAAGATTTTTCTTAGCAACATCACAGCAACCACCATGGATACCACAGCAACTAGCAATCAACTTAGCATTCACTTCATTAATCACTGCATCACACATGCATTTTAGCTAAATATTTATCATACTATTTCCCCACTTTATGTTTTCAAACTCTTTAAAAAGTCTGTTAAAACTTTTCAGAACATTCTCCAGAGTGCATCATACCATTTTTAGAACTCACTGGAAATATGCCAGGTATAATTTGATTTTTATATAATTTACCATCTGCTTTAAAGGTAATTACATCATAATTTTTTTGCTAATTAGTGCGCAGCATGTCTAAGACATAGTGTAGTCACGGTGTACTGCTCCTCTCATAAATCAACCTACACGCGTTTATGGCATTTGCCATTCCAGTACTGTTTAAACAAGTATAAGTCAGGGCATGTGAACTTTGTGCAGTGTTTGACTCTGGTGAATATGGATTGTGGTGTTTAATAAATGTGTTCACACCAGTTGTACATACATTTTGGTTGTTTCCCTACACTTCCTGGCCTGCTGCTTGTTAATGATAAATGACTTGCTGACTAAATGTTGTCAACAGATGGCAAAAATAATTCGAGCACATTATGCTGTTCTATAGGGATATGTAACTGCAAAATTCACTTCTCATTATGGAGCCGAACTAATGCATACAGTCATTAGATCCTAGACTGTCTATTGATATATTTCCGTCTCATCAAAGAGGATGTAGAAGCAGATTATAGCAGAGCGGCTGACATGATGCAACGTAGAAAGTGCATCATTTTTATTATTTTTCCTCTCTAAAGGAGCCGTATTTGTGAATGTCGGTATGTGTGAGTGTTTAATAATCCTCTACATGGCCCCTCAGTAATTGGACAGGCTGTCGAAATCTGAGAATGACTAGCACTTGTCTGCTCTCATTGCAATTACGAGGCGACAGAATTCCCAAGTCCTCTGCCCTAGCATAACATTAATATAAGTCATCAATGTGAGGAGGAGGAACTGATGAATAAGGGAAACCTCTGGGAATAGAATCGAATAGCAGTCATTGCGCAGTTCTTTTTCATTAGGAACACAGTGTCTAATCAATGGAATCCATCATCATAAATGAATGACATTGTCAATATGCCTGAATTACTTAGCAGCTGGTATTAAGATCTTTAGTCATTGCAGGAATGTTAGCGTTACTAACATTGTGGAGGAGGAAAGGAGCATCACCTGTTGTTTTTCTTGACATTGAAGAATATAGTAAATTATACTGAATTGACTGGACTGTCCATTACATGATCACCCAACCAAGGGCAATAGAAGATCACTGTCATTTCCTTGTTCATTCTAATGTTATATAAACTTATTCAACCTTAACATCATAGAGACAAAACGAGCATCACCTTGTGTTTTTTTTTTTTTTTTCATTTCCTGACCAATGGGAATTTAGCCTATGTTCTACTTATAGTGTATGTAACAAATATTATTACATTGCATTTGACAGACAATTTAATCTAAAGTGACTTACAATTGAATATTTCTGGCAGGGCCAAAAGGAGACCAAATGGGAATAGTGGGATAAAAAAGCAAATGAGGTTAGAAGTAGTTAGTTAGTTAGAGGGTTAGGAGAGTAAGTGCTCTTTGAAGAGCTCTGTCTTCAGGAGTTTATTAAAGGTAGGGAGGGACGCTCCTGATCTTGTAGAAGTAGGTATATTGTTCTTGTTGGTGAACTATGCAGGAAAACAGCCTGCATTGCACAGAGACTGTAAAAAAGATGGACGCCGTGTCGCCGTTCCAATTTGTTCAATGAAAAAGAAGCCAAAATCTTTCGCCATGTTGGCGATCCTGAAACCAGAGTCTGCGCAGTAGAGACCAGAGGAGGGAGAAAGACTGTGGAGAGACAGCCTACTCATTTAAATAACCCCGCCCCTGAGGGCTGCCTCCACAGAGCTATACACAGTCTATGGTCCCACCCATACAGTCACTGGTCCCACCCCGGCTAGGTGTAACCCAGCCCTTTTATAATAACCACACCTTTTTGAATAGAGCTGAATAACATAAAAAAAAAAAAACGAGTTCTGTGAGGGTATAAAAATTTGACAATGTAAGCAGAGGTTACACTACCTGTTGCATTTAAATAATGGAGGTAGAATTACAGTATATTGGAAAGAACATGATTAAAAGTTGTCTGTTTTGCCATTGAAAGCTATGGTGATGGGTGGGGTTACACAGCTGTTTTTTTAGCTTGCCTTCAGCTACTGGAGCCCTGAGAAAGCACAATTGGCCTTGCTCTCTCTGGGTGGGTAAATGGCGCTCCTTCTCCCCGTCACTACAAAGGATGATGTCGATCAGCACAAGGCGTCTGTGAGCTGACGTATCAGAACTGAGTCGCTGCGTTTTCCTACGAGCAAGCTGTGATGCTACGTAGTAATACTGCATCAGCAGCAGTTCAAAAAGAGGTGGTGGCTGAATTCACATGTGTCAGAGGAAGCATGTGCTAGTTTCACCCTCCTGGGGTTGGGGCAGCTTTGTGTGATAGGAAGAGTCCTAATGAATGGGTTGGGTAATTGGCTACTACTATTGTGCTGCTAATGTTAACATAATTAATGATAACATCATGGAGGAAAAAAGAAAAAAGAGCATCATCACCTTATGTTCTTCAGACATCCACTCATACAGAATCCTACTGTATTGACTAGACTGGGCATCACCTGACCCAGAGGTGATCTAAGATCATTCTCATTTCCTTTTAAATTCTACGTGCAGTTTATATAATGACACCGTTACGCAACAGTCTTAGGGAGGTGCCTGTAGAGGTCAGGGTCACATTACATAATCTTCCTATCAGGCTAAAGAAATGATCAAGAATGATGCGCCGGCTGTCTGCATATATCTCCTGACACCAGTGGCCCCATTGTGTCGGCCAAACAGCAATTACCTTTCTCCTCTGTCAGCACTGCTTTCTTCCCCATACCCCTCTCTGCATTTGATGCCAAGATGGGCTTTGGAGGTGTACATATTATTCCCTTCCTTTCTTTCCGCCTTCCTCAAAGCGAATGATTATTCAATACCTGCCTGCTGCAGAATCAGGTTGCATCAATCTGTCTAAAGCCGGCTGTCTGCATTCTTCTCAAAATGACATTGCTTTAAAGTTCACTCACTGAAGAAAAAGAAAGACATTTGTTGCTCTTAATATTCGTGTACAATCTGCAGTTCAGCGGCAGGTTATAGTCTTGCCAATTCATTGTTCCCTCATTCTCTCTCTGTGCACCTCACTTTTCTGAATCGGCCAGTACACACACTGTAACTGTGCACCCTGTCTGTTGTGCCACTGCAGCGTGGAGATAACTAATGTATGGTCCCCGAAGCCATCAATACTACTATCTCTGGATTGAGGAAATTGCAGCAGGTCTTTTTCGTCAATGCTCTGCACATTATGTTGTTATATTTTTGTGTCTCATAGATGGCCTTAGGCTTTCTTTTATAATCCCCAATGTAATGACTGTTGTAAATTCCACACAATACAATAGTGCCAGAGCCTGGATCAATGACACTGATGTTTATCTACAGCCAGCCTCCACCAGTGTGCAAGCGAGCGTCCACAATTTCATTTGTGCTTTAGGAATTCTAGGTCAATCAAATAAGCGCCATCTTTTTGGCTGTCCTCTTTTATGAAATTATGCTGGGTTTTTGCTGGAAGCTGTAACTGCATACTCATAACCATTTGGGCCTGAGGCCATTTGTTGAGAATTTGCATCTGAAATGATATACGAAAATGAATCACTATTAGTTCTGTAACTGCAAAGACTATATTGAAATGGGTCTACAGATAGAAAACACAAAGAAAAAGGTTTTAGAACGCCCTAATTTTTTCCCCTTTATTTTTGCCATTTAAGCTCTTTGTGTTCAGCCAATAAACAGAAACTCTTGCGGAAAATGGTTAATTAAAACTGAAAAAAAAATATTTTAGTATTGTAAAAAGATGTTTATCATAAAAATGTATTGTAAAACCTAAAAAGTCATATATTGTTTAAAAAAGAGGGTGTGATTTTTTGCTAATAATGTATTGGTTAACACTGCAGTATTTGCACAAAGCACAGCATATTCACACTTTCATCATCATTACTAGAAAAAGACACAGAAACACATATGTAACTGTGTAACTATTAAAAGTATAATATAATCTTTAAAGAAAATTACAGATGAAGCCAGAGAGGGGTAAGCACTGTTTCCTACACTTTCAAAAGTCTCTTGGAAAACTGGTACAGGAAGAGGTCTGGCTGACCCACATGGAAAAGCCTTTAGCTCAGCTTAACACTGGACTAGGTCTTAGTTTCTCAGTGAAGAAAAGAATTAGAGGTCTGACAGGTGAATAACTGCAGTGATAAAGTCATTGCTAAGATAAAAAAAAAACTTTACTGGTACTGTATCATGTCTTGAATCGTGTCCCGTGACTTTTGCCATGTCCTTTGGAAGCTAAGAAACACAGTACTGACCTGTGGGATATGCCTTTGGAGCCTCGTGCACTGAAGTAGATGTGATTTCTGCTGTGCTTTCATGCATGTTCGAATGGAGAGCTCGAGCCAGATGCTGCTGGTCACGATCATTTTCAAACACTGCTTTCAAACAAGCTCATCTAGAAAAAGTGAATACATAGTCTGGCAAGCTGCGGCTATACATTTTAGTGACTGCTAATTTTCCATGGATATTAGCCTCTGACATGAGACAAATACATGATATTCATATGTGTAAGTTTAAAAAGGCAGATGAATTTCTTATTGCCCTGCACAGTTTTATCCTGCAACTGTCTTGTGAATAGACAGACAGGCAGACGAGCACAAAAATGGGATGCTTACGTAACATAATGAAAGGCTTTGATTTGTACTTTTCTTTTTTTCAGTAGAAATATATTAAGTGCATTTCGGAAAATGTACAAAAATAAGTGTACTGCAATAATCAGGGCATTTTATTCCACAGTGATTTCAGCCTGTTGGTCTATTATACTGCATTTTAGTAGTAGAAGCTGTCCAAGAACATGACGAACAGAAGTGATTACTATTGAATTTGGATTTTATGGATGTTCTTGTTCTCGTGTTCATGTGAGTACATGATGTCTCTGGTCAGAGTGAACAAACCGAGCTAAAATAAACTAGAGCACTGGCTGTTGAATTTGAGACTTCTGATATCTATCTGTCAGCATAATAAGCACCACTTCTCTCAACGCAGCACTGATGGTTATTGAACAGTTAGATGGAGATTCTTGGGGATAAACTCCCACTCCCTCCTTTTTTCTCTCTCCCTTGCTTTCTTTCCCTCTGAAACACACCCCCCCCCACACACACACACACCCCTCAAACACACACACATACACACACACACACACAGTGGCACTCAGGAGTAGACGAATCAGTGATGGGTGAGTGCACTTTGGGGCAGCTCTCTAAAAACAGTGAGGTTAATCTGCTCGTGTCAGCCTACCTGTCTGATGCATCACCCTGGCCTAATGATCCTAAGTGTTCTGAGAGGCTATTCGCTGCGTCCATTGTCAAGAAGCAATTTACGGATCTCTCTAAGGGAGAGCATCCCTAGCGTAAACTCAATGGTCAGTTGCATTACCTCCAGAGAATAAGAGGTAAACAACAGGGGGCTGAAGAAAAGGTCTGTGATTGCAAAATAAGCCTGCGAACTGTGTCACTCTTAAAAACATCAAATGCGAGATCAGAAAAAGGTTAAAAAGAAAATGTAAAAGTGTGCCGAAGAAGAGTGGATGAAAGTCTACCCCAAACATATCACTTTTATTCTTGAGTAAACTACTATTTTGGAGTGTGTTTCACTATCACTATCTTAGTAATTTATGAACAACTTTAAGAATGGCGTAACTTTAAAAACTCCAGGAGAATACAGAAAGAGTTCCCCAAAGGCCTTCTGTAGTCTTTCTAAAGCTCGGAAGACCAGAAACTTTCAGATATAAAGTGAATTCAAGGTTTTAGAGTACAGATACATTGGTTGGACAATGAAACTGAAACACCTGTCATTTTAGTGTGGGAGGATTCATGGCTACATTGGGCCGGCCTGGTGGTGATCTTCATTAACAGCACATTGCACCAGTAAGAGCAGAGTGTGAAGGTACAATTAGCAGGGTAAGAGCACAGTTTTGCTCAAAATATGACAATGCACACAACATTATGGGTGACACACCAGAGTTTAAAAGAAGACAAATAGTTTGTGCACATCTTGCTGACGCATCTGTGACCAAGACAGCAAGTCTTTGTGATGTATCAAGAGCCATGGTATTCAGGGTAATGTCAGCGTAACACCAAGAAGGACGAACCACATCCAACAGGATTAACTGTGGACGCAAGGGATGTTCGGGTGCTAACCCGGATTGTATCCAAAAAAACATGCACCTCAGCTCTCATGTTTCCATCAGAACTGTCCGTTGGGACAATAAACTATTGTGGTCTAAAACCAGGTGTTTCAGTTTCATTGTCCAACCCCTGTACTTGCTGTTATCTACCCATTCACAGATGCATGATGGATGGCGTTGCATGTTCTGTTTCTGGTTGGTGTGTTGGTTGTGTGCATCCTCAGAAATTAATATGATTCGTAGGGCAGTACAGGCACTCAGCAGCATCCACGTGATGCAAAGTTTTGAAGAAAGGCTACCCACAGTTCCTGCTGCTGTAGCAAGTAGAAGCCTCAAGTGGAAGCCACAAGTAACATGTGTAGCACATGGGCAAGCATGTGAACCATTACGTTCACAACACAGGCAGCCAGAACTGACATGGACAGTATAGGGAGATAACCAGTGGTAACCAGTTAACAGAGGAAGTGTTTTAAGCCAAAGGATCATTAACAACCAAGCAGACCACGTATAATAATATTGAACCAGCAAAAATAGACAAACAAAATTGGCCAGTACACAATGGTAGTAGTTGGCAATACTTCGCAATGAGTAGAGGCAAACAAATGGGTATATACCTATAATAATATAGGAAAACAAATTAAGAGGCCACTTCAGTTTCTGAATCAGTTTCTCTGATTTTTTTGGTATATGTTTAAGTAAAATGAACATTCTCCTCCACCAGTCTTACACACTGCTTTTGGATAACTTTATGCCACTCCTGGTGCAAAAATTCAAGCAGTTCAGCTTAGTTTGATGGTTGTGATCATCCATCTTCCTCTTAATTATATTCCAGAGGTTTTCAATTTGGTAAAATCAAAGAAAAATAATGCCACTGCTTTACATATATTTCCACATTATTACAACAAAAAAGTAAATAATTGGGCAAAAATAAATATTAGTATTTCAATTATTGGTATAAATAAACATGAAAATCATATAGAAAAAATAAATAAATAAGCCTAAAAATAGCCACACAGTTAACCTAAAGAAAACAAAACATTATATTGACTTTGTCTTCTTTTTTCACTTGTTCTTTTTGTGCTGGTTAGGGTGACAGGTTACAGAGAAGTTCAAAGGTGTAATGGCTGTTTCCTTCTCGGAGGAAAACAAGCACTAAAAAAGCCCGCTCTAAAGAAAGGACCGCCCTGTATGCTCCTGGGAATCTGTTCTGCTTGAATGGTTCATTGGTAAGGAGGGGAGGGAGTTGCTTCTTGAAATAAACTATGGCTTTAAGAATGTGCTTATTACTCTGAAAACTAAAAAAAAAACACATAGTTAAGCTTCTGGAAAAAAAATGTATATGATAATACATAGTTGAATAAAATTACATTCAAATGTCAGATCTTAATTATTGGGAAAATCTTAATGACTCATTGTTTGTGAATATAATATAAAATTGTCTCATTTTAGAAGCATAGTTATATTTTGAGAACATGCATTTAATATTATTATACTTCCTGAAATGCATGTTTAAAATGCAATTCTGCTTCCTGTTTGCTATCTCAATTCAAATTCAAATTCAAGAACAAAAATGGAATTTAGGGGGCATTCTCAATTCAATTCTGAATTTTGTACATCCCTAGTCATGATGCAGATGATGATTATAATGATGAGTCTTAAGTGTGTGTAGTCTGTGTAATAAAATGGTCCCTAACAGTTGTAATAAAGGCAGTTGTAAGAAAATGGCCTCAGGTAGGCCTCTGATTGAGGCACATATCAGAAGCATTTCCACTTCTTTATTTAACTTGAAGAAATAACTGGAACAAGAAAATTGATGTGTTGAAATTGCACTTTGTTGAAAAATACCACAGGCAATAGAAGCACAGAACTTTTCCTATCAGGCTTTTTAGATCAAAGTGCTTCATGACGTCTCGATAGTCCTTCAGAGCATCTGGCATGGCACAGCATGGGAAAGCACTGACTCATTAAAACAGCAGCTCTTACTGATGAAATGTACCATTGCTGCCACTGGATAAAGAAGGTAGTAATGGCACAAAATTCTCCACTGTATGCTTTACCATGGTAATCAGTTCACTTAATGGAGATTTTCAACTGCAGGCTTTGGCTCAGTAGAGTGCTATATGAGGTTGCTGAGTCATTTCCTTTATTTATGAAGATGGACTTTGCCATGTGAATAGATGGTTTTCTATGGGCCGGCTGAGTGGCCGTTTTATCGAGCAGAGTCTCTTGTGGGCCCAGTATTCCTTTGAGACACAATGGCTCAGACGCCCCACGCGGCTCAGGGGACCCAGCGGTAGGCTAAAATAATTAGAGTGTTAAAACAAAGGTCCTTTATCAGCTGCCGAGCAGAACTGACAGCGCTTTTTGTGCTGAACTCGCTGCTGTTTTGTGTATAGTATAATGTGAAGGACAGTTTTGTGCAAACTGTGAAATCTGTTACACTGCTCTAAAATAAAGTCATAAAAAAAATAAAGTCTATGAAGCCAGTTGAAAATAACTATAGCTATCTTTTAATCATAATTTAATGATTACAGTACAAATTATCATGATTTTCCTCCGCAGCTTCCTACACTGTAAACCCAGAAGTTGTTTGGACTCAAATAAATTAAGTCTGTTTTACATAAAATTGGAGATTTCTAAACATCACTCAACTATTTTGAGTTAGACGAACATTTGTGGGCACATATATACATTCAAACTGAGATATTTGTGTTGAACCAACTTGTAATAGCGGAGTTTAGTCTGTTGCCATTGGCAGCCTCTTTTCCATTGGCTTCTGTCACAACCTTTTTGCATACTGGGTGTGTCCCACAGTTTCTGGCTCTCACCATCAGTGTGTAGTGATTCCTCCCAGGCTAGGTTAGGTACACTTGTAGATCACCTATTATGATTAAATGATTGGTATTTGTGTTGTTGGCTGTAGAACAAGCATCATTTACTGAGCTGCAGTAACTCTGTGTCCTTGCTGTGCTCTCAGTACTTTTAATTTTTCACTGTTTTCTTTAATCTACCTTTCTATGAGTATTTAAAAAAAATATTTGAATGAAACCAGAAGAAGAAGAAGAAGAAGAAGTCTAAATACAAGTTTTAAATATATATGTATATGTATTTGTTAAGTTCACTGTACTTAATGAACTTAAAATGTATTAGGTAATCGGTTACAACAAAAGTTTTGAGTTTAGTCAACTTATCAGGTTTTATAGTGTATGTATGCATTATATACATAATATATAATGACCATCATAAGCTTGTATAACGATAATAAGTATTTGGTAACAATTCACTTGAATGGTACCTACATAGAGGCAAATGAGCAAATGCCCAAGCACTAAATAATGTATTTGTAAAGCATTATTTATATATTTACGAGGAGCTAATGCCATTACGCACAACATGATGTAACATGACTTTGTATGAAATAAATAGTATTGTATTGATATTTATAAAATGTATGTCATGTAGCAAGTAATAGCATAAGCTGTTTATATATTTCCAAAGATTGTTTTATAATTATAATATTTTATCCTTATGAATGTGTTACGAAGCCTCTATATAGGTAGCCTTTTAATAAAATGTAATAAAGTATCTATACTGTTATACATTAAATGGTATTAAGTACAAATATGGCTGTACATGCTACTGTAAGGCACTATGAAACATGTCTTTATGAACAATCTTCGTAAAAAATGATATTATAAGGCATTATGAAGTCTATGGTTATAAAAAGTCACGTGTAATTACATTATAACATGCGTTGTATGTCGCTGTCGCTTTTGGTAACACTTTATTTGGATGGTCCATTGTAGATGCCTTTTAGTTGAAAGTATGTGATTCTGAAAAGAACCAAACCCTTAACCAAACACTTAACCCTAACCCTACACCTAACCTCAACCATGAATTACACTAAAACCCAGCACTAACCAAAATCTTAATCTAAACGTTTAAATCTAACCCTAAACATAGCCTTAAAATGTGAAGATTATAGTTAAGGTGAGAGTTAGGTGTGGGGCTGCAGTTGAATGTTAGTTGAGCATCTATGAGGCATCTATAATGGACCATCCAACTAAAGTGATACCCTATATATATTATCATACAAAGTTCTTATACAAGTTTATGACAATTATTATTAGTACATTCATAATGCAGTATGAATACAGGAAGTGTTACCCATCATTTTATGTATGTATAAGTCCCTGGAGCTTAGGATTACTTCTCTTCATGCTTATTTTAAGAAGAACATAGAAAAAACAAATCAGAGTTTTAGATAAATTAGATACAATGATGCAGACACACGCCACATTATGCACCTGAATCCTGTCAGTCAATATGTGTCATTTTGACCCTAAATTTCCCCTCGGGGATCAATAAAGTATCTATCTATCTATCTATCTATCTATCTATCTATCTATCTATCTATCTATCTATCTATCTATCTATCTATCTATCTATCTATCTATCTATCTATCTATCTATCTATCTATCTATCTATCTATCTATCTATCTATCTATCTATCTATCTATCTATCTATCTATCTATCTATCTATCTATCTATCTATCTATCTATCTATCTATCTATCTATCTATCTATCTATCTATCTATCTATCTATCTATCTATCTATCTATCTATCTATCTATCTATCTATCTATCTATCTATCTATCTATCTATCTATCTATCTATCTATCTATCTATCTATCTATCTATCTATCTATCTATCTATCTATCTATCTATCTATCTATCTATCTATCTATCTATCTATCTATCTATCTATCTATCTATCTATCTATCTATCTATCTATCTATCTATCTATCTATCTATCTATCTATCTATCTATCTATCTATCTATCTATCTATCTATCTATCTATCTATCTATCTATCTATCTATCTATCTATCTATCTATCTATCTATCTATCTATCTATCTATCTATCTATCTATCTATCTATCTATCTATCTATCTATCTATCTATCTATCTATCTATCTATCTATCTATCTATCTATCTATCTATCTATCTATCTATCTATCTATCTATCTATCTATCTATCTATCTATCTATCTATCTATCTATCTATCTATCTATCTATCTATCTATCTATCTATCTATCTATCTATCTATCTATCTATCTATCTATCTATCTATCTATCTATCTATCTATCTATCTATCTATCTATCTATCTATCTATCTATCTATCTATCTATCTATCTATCTATCTATCTATCTATCTATCTATCTATCTATCTATCTATCTATCTATCTATCTATCTATCTATCTATCTATCTATCTATCTATCTATCTATCTATCTATCTATCTATCTATCTATCTATCTATCTATCTATCTATCTATCTATCTATCTATCTATCTATCTATCTATCTATCTATCTATCTATCTATCTATCTATCTATCTATCTATCTATCTATCTATCTATCTATCTATCTATCTATCTATCTATCTATCTATCTATCTATCTATCTATCTATCTATCTATCTATCTATCTATCTATCTATCTATCTATCTATCTATCTATCTATCTATCTATCTATCTATCTATCTATCTATCTATCTATCTATCTATCTATCTATCTATCTATCTATCTATCTATCTATCTATCTATCTATCTATCTATCTATCTATCTATCTATCTATCTATCTATCTATCTATCTATCTATCTATCTATCTATCTATCTATCTATCTATCTATCTATCTATCTATCTATCTATCTATCTATCTATCTATCTATCTATCTATCTATCTATCTATCTATCTATCTATCTATCTATCTATCTATCTATCTATCTATCTATCTATCTATCTATCTATCTATCTATCTATCTATCTATCTATCTATCTATCTATCTATCTATCTATCTATCTATCTATCTATCTATCTATCTATCTATCTATCTATCTATCTATCTATCTATCTATCATACACTTCATTGTGTTATCTCAGACAAAACCTTTAGTTCTGCTTTTACCCGCTGTGTCTGTTCACTTTGGTCATTGTTAAGTTCTTACTGCTGGGACTTTCTGAGGGAAACCTGATGCAGCTGTGTTGCCAGGGTAACAGCCGCCCATACTGGAATAGCGAAAGAAAAGAGTCATTTCTAATGTATACAGTCAAAATGACCACAGTGACCTTTTGAGATAGTAATACTCAGAACTTTTTATTGCTTTGAAAAAATAATCTTAGAACAATCCCAGACTAAAATATGCACCAATATAGTAAAGGTCAGAGATCAGTGCACATAGGGGGTTATACTCTCCTCTGTTTTACACTGTTACACTGAATAAAAAAATATGTATATATAAATATATATATTAGTAATTCTAGTGTTAAATGGTTAGTTTTGTTCAGCACATTGACTCTTTTGCCATTATCAGATTAAACCTTGCGATAGAATTGAGGTCACTCTATTCTTTATAGACCACACAAAGATGTCTGGGCCCTTAGAAATGTGAGCTTATTAAAAAAGATTATATATTATGCAAAACTCATCCATCTGTTAATCAGTTGAAAAAAAAAAGTGTCTGCAATCATATTCTTCTATAAGCAGTTTCGATGCATAAAACCACCCTGGCACCACCCCTCACTTGTCAATCCTCACCAGAGCCCCACCCACTAGATCAATTGAAGGAACGCCATTTCAGTCATATTAGTTGTTAACCTCGGACTGTAGACAGCATGGTTAGTCAGCAGACTTCTTCTGTGGGAGGGATCTGTACCTACTTTACTTTCGAATAATATGTTTGGTGTTTCTGTCACAGATAAGAATGTTGAACTAGCTTGTTTGTGTTTTACCATTAAGCACAAGCTAACACTAATCTGTGGTAAATACTCAATGTATACATGGCATAGCCAGCAACAGCTTATTTGCATAAAGTGACAGAGCCCTTGAACAGCTCATTCTGAAAGGGACTGAAACTGGCAAGAATAGAGCTGGTGAGATCTTTTTATGTTAGAGTAATTTTGGGCAAAGAACTTCATTAACATGTTTTGTACTGTAAAGCTCATAGACCTAACCCATCTAACTTGTGTAAAATAGGAATAATATCTCCCCTTTGAATACATTTTTGTATATGAGTGTAGAGCCAAGCATAAGGCAAAAATGTGTAAACAAAAAAATTAAGACAGCACTTCAGTTTCTGAATCAGTTTTTCTGATTTTGCTATGTATAGGTATTTTTGAGTAAAATGAACATTGTTGTTTTATTCTATAAACTACAGACAGCATTTCTCCCGAATTCCAAATAAAAATATTGTCATTTAGAGCATTTATTTGCAGAAAATAAGAAATGGCTGAAATAACAAAAAGATGCAGAGCTTTCAGACCTCAAATAATGCAAAGAAAACAAGTTCAATTCATAAAGATTTAAGAGTTCATAAAATTAATATTTGGTGGATAAACCCTGTTTTTGTTTTTTTTTACATTTTTCATGCATATTGGCATGTTCAGGCAGTTCAGCTTGTTTTTTTGACTTGTGATCATCCATCTTCCTCTTGATTATATTCCAGAGATTTTCAATTGGGTAAAATCAAAGAAACTCATTTTTTTTAAGTGGTCTCTTTTTTCAGAGCTGTATATTCTAGCCTTCTGTTCTTCATTACTATACCATGTTAGAAGTCATGGTATAGCTCTAACAATATACTGTACAGTGACATGTCATAAGGTATGGGGAAAGCAGTATGTGGTAACTGAATGCCCACACCTGTAGATTCCTCAGTCGGCAGTGTAACATGTGCTGGAAATACATAATAAAAGTTATTACCACCACAGTGGACAGAGCAGTGGGTGGTAATAATTATGACCGGCAGTGTATGACTAAAATTGTCAGTCCAAAGAGACAAGTGGCTCACATCACATGTGGAAATCACATTGTAGTAAAGATTCACTGTGTTTACTTGTATCAATGGGTTAAAATCTAAATTCCACATTGTGTTCACCACAAATGGTGAATAAGATTGCTTTAAATTGTCAATTTAATGTATGTGAATGCTGTATTGCAGCGTCAGCAGGGGGGTGGGTCCTACTTTTGCTGAGCAACTTCATTTATACAGAGAAAGAGAGCAAAAAATGATTTTCAATTAGTATTAAATCCCTATTAAAAAAGGAGTACCCATTGGTGGAGACTCTTTTTCTCCCTCCACCCCAACATCAGGAGATTGAATTACGCTTCACTAGTGGGACCGCCACAGCAAAATTCTCAAAAAACTCACACACACACAAAGAACACAGAACCTCCTATTAACCCCCCTTAAAATAACCCCAACCATAAAAAAGGCAAACAGAGAGCATGCTGGGAGCTTCCCCAAGAGCTTCTAAAGCTTCCCAGACTCTGTGCCACCACATAATTTTGCGCAGTCATGAAGAAATGCAGGACACATGCAGTTTTTGTTTCCAAGCCTAATTAGTAGTAGTCCTTTAATAATGCTGAATAATGCATTTTCATTTTACATCTTCCTTAATTTATTTTACAGCATATAATGCTTTAAGTTCTTGTTAAAAAAAACATCAGTTGTGAGTGTTCTGAGCCTGGTCTGAAATCTTAGAATGCGAAGAAATTGCTGCAGTCTCGTTCACTACACTTCCAAAAATATATTTTTATATCATGGCATCAAGCCATCCTGAAAAGCCATGTTTGCTGCAGGGGCTTCCTTAACAAGTTTGGTAACAAGAATGTCTGGTTGTAGCAATGAGTCTTGGAGTCACCCTCTCAGCGGGAGGCTCTGTTTTGAGGCTGCTGTTAACTGCGCTGAAGTGTGCCGTTCAGTTCGGTCTAATGCAGCATACTAACGCTTCTTAATGATCGGCACTGATTCCGTATGTGGCCTCCGCACTCAGAGGCACTGTACTTTACATCGCTGATCAATACAGAGGACATGCACTGGGCAGCAGGTATTTCCTTTATAGATTCCTCTGCCATGTTCTCAAAACAAATGATTACCCCAACAGCCATTTACAGCAAGGTCACTTAGGAGCTTTACTGGGGATTCCAGATTGATTCTGTTTACTGTTTGGCACACTTTGTAATGCATAGATATAGAGCACTGTATGAGTTCTGTACTGTATAAGTTTAAAGACAATTTATAATCCATAGTTTCTGCTGAATTACATTATTAATTTTAGTGATCTGATTTTTAAACTGTTTTAAATATGTATATTTTAAGTTCTTAGTCTTGTCCAGATAAATTTCTGATACTTTACAGCTATGTAACAAAGTTGTGATTGTCATGTCTGGTGCTGAAAGCACGTCTGTGTCTCCCACATCCAGCTCTATCTGCGATTCTCACAGTAACAACTACAATACCCAGAACGCACCACTCCATGACACAACACACACTCCCGATCACATGACACGTCACATGACGCCACCAGGAAGTCCCGAGTACTGATTACTCAGTGTATTTAAGGACCATGCTCACACTCACACCTCGCCGAGTATCTGTTTGGTAAATCCTACAATACAAAGCGTTTCTCTTGCCCTTGCTATTCTCCGTGTATGATCTTGTTTTGTTTTCTACCGACTTTGATTTTTGCCTGCTCCCTTGTGTTGGATACCCGTGTATGACCTGGACTGTTTATTGTACTCTGGATTTTTGCCTACCCTGTGATACTGCCTACCCGTGTATGAACTCTGGACTGTCCTCCGGTTATGGTATGGTTTCTCTACACTGTGCATTTTTGGTACTGACCCTGTTTCTGTTGACTACCCCTGTCTACTCTATAACTTTAATAAAAGTTATTTTATTGTATCTGCACCAGTCTCATTCCTGTCTGGCCCTGACAGTGATTGTAATGTTGAGTACGGACATTTGTATTTACACACAAGCGATACTCATTCATGCAGCAAATGGCAACTTGGGCTTATAGATATCTATATTGCACACACTGTAGTTGCAATTTTTTATTCTGAAAACTGTTTATTTGGGTAAATTAAGCGCTTCCGTTTATTAACAATAAGCTTAGATTTTCAGATTTAGCCACGGAAAGCGGGAAGTAAATGCCGCCCAACAGCGATGCACTAAGGAACGCTGAGTGTTACAATATGCCGGGGTAATATCAGCTAGCTGTTTGTCCAACATAGCTTGTTTTAAGACCGTGAACACACAGGCTACAGTCCAATATACTCCTTTACTACCTTTGACCAACGAAAGAGCTAGCGCTTAGCTTGGTTAGCGGCTAATGCTGCTCCAGCAGTGCTAGCTGGGGTAAGCAGCAGACTACACTCCGATAATACTCACCTCTGAACGGCAAAAACACAGGCTACAGTCCAATATACTCCTTTACTACCTTTGACCAGCGAAAGAGCTAGCGCTTAGCTTGGTTAGTGGCTAATGCTAATGCTGCTCCAGCAGGGCCAGCCGGGGTTAGCAGCAGGCTACAGGCCAGCAATAATTTTCTCTGACTGCCAATGAGCTAGCACTTAGCGGTGCAGTTAGCGGCACCAAATTGCAAATTACTGCTCCAAACTGAAAATCCTGTATAACGCTGTACTTCAGTGGAGTGGATTTGCTGCTCTTTACCACCTGACTGGTAAAATGTATACATAAAGCACACCAGATTACAAGAAACACTGACATCTTTTGGGAAAATTAAAGCATTATAAAGTGCACATTATAGTGTGAAAAATACGGTACTCAAATACAAAGAGGAAAACAGAACCGTTGGCATGGTGGTTTCAAAAAACTACCCAAAAACCTCTAAAAGGCTCTTGCAAAAGGGAAGTTGGGAAGTTGCAAAATTGATCCCAGCCATTGGTGGGTGGTCAAAAAGTGCACAACTGGTTAGGTAGGATGGTCCACCACCTCCACTGTCATTTAACATGATGTAACAAAATTGGGATGCCCAGCATTTTCAGTAGCTCAGTATTGCATCTGGTCTCAGAGACAGTGCATGCTAGCATCCACTATCTCTGTTCTGGTGACCTAATATTATGATATGATCCTAATTGTTGTAAATTGGAAATTACTAAATTGAGAGAAAAAAAGGACCAGGCTGAATATTTAGAGACCACATATAAACAACCCAGCAGATTTTAGAGTGTTCAGAGTGTCCCACTTTATTTGTAATGCTTTTCTTTGGAGATTATATACAACACGTCCTTGTGGTATATTTGTATATGCAATTGAGAGTAATAAAAATCATTGCTCAGTTTCCCAAACTCATCGATTAAAAAGAACATCTGAGCATTTTGTTAATATATGATGTATGCAACCTTCCTAATCTACTGTGCATTTTTTAGAATACACTAGTATCATATTTTTAGTCATAAAACTTTCTTTTAAAACTTCTTTTTTTAAGATGACACCAGAGTCTTCTTTTTAATCACGTCACTTTCAGGGCAAGTGAAAATTGTTCTAAATCCCAGTAAGTCTGACAAATGTTTCCTTCTCCGAGTCTGAATCATCTCCCCTGTTGCCATAGCAAGTGGGGCACCATGTAGATTAAGCAGAGAAAAATAGTTGAAAATGGAGTTGCTTTTTGACATTGTGAAAACTAGCCTGCAGTTACATGTCAATTGCTCCATTTGGAAAAGAACACTTGCTATCTTACTGGGGTGGGGGATGACATATTTCTCTTTCTGCATGTGTGTTCTTTTTTTTTTTTTAATCATCACTTTGTAGGCCAGCTGAGTATGGCGAACATGCCGTTAATTAATCTGTTTGAGTTGAGACCCTGAGAATGGCCCAGAGTTAACAATATTTTGTGTTAATTAAAATGTTAATTAGACAGCATCCCCGAAGCCAAAGTCTGACTCAGAGTCCTTTTTTAGGTCATTTGAGCTCGTCTGCCTTGGACACTGCCAATATTCAGAAACTGCTCACATAAAACTTTGAGGTCACAGCATGATGATTTCTCCCAGCCAGAAACTGAGATTTGTTTTCCGGTTTTTAAGATTGAGATGAAGATAGCACATCTCTTTCTTCCTCTCTCTCTCTCTCTCTCTCTTTCTCTCTCACACACTATACTGTATGTGTTTATATTAGTGGTGTCAGTGGATTAAAAAAAATATTTTGTGATTAACTGTGATTAATCACTCTTCTTCTTCTTATGACGCAGGTTTTTTGTGGATATTTACTGTAAATGTAAATAAAATAATGAATGCAATAAATGTAAGATGCTACTATATGTATATTAGTGGTGTTAATTTAAATACTAGTGTATACTTTTATGTTTGAGGGGAGATAAAACCAACGTGTAAAATAATAAATAATGCATGATAAATTGAATTGAGGAGATTGATTGTAAGGATTACTACATTAGAACTTAGTGTAAAAGGGCATTTTCACACCTTACGTTGGTTTTTATGGTCTGGATCAGTTGATGAGTTTGTTTACTTGGAGCGTTTTATTCCTCTGTTTGCTTTGGTTTCACACAGGAATAAACCTAAACACACCAATAGTGCGCACCAATAAACCACATGAGCACATTGTCTTCTCTGATTGGTCAAAGCTGTCTGGCACAGGAGCAAGAAAGTAAATATAGTTAGAAGATTCTGTGTTTCAGTGTGTATATCTGAGCAGTGTGAAGCTGCTTTAACACAGAACGGTGAAAATGTGAAGCTGCACATACCACGCTCCTAGTGTGTAAACAGCGTGGAGCAGCAGAGTCAGTGTTTGTTCATACCAGTATATTATCTGGCCAATATATCAGATTAAACTGCACCTTATCAGAAGTTTCGCTCAATTAAAAAGGAGTATATTGAATAGCTGGGTCAGGTAGAGACTAGATCACGTTTTAACCACAAGCGAACCATTCAAAAAAAAAAAAAAAAAAATCAGCGTTGGGCAGGGGCGGGGAGATTATGGCGGAAACTTGGTGGGGTAATTAATTGATTCCAAATTCTAGTTTATATACATGCATAGAGGTACACTGCCTGGCGAAAAATCCACATGGATTTAAGTAAGTAAATGATGTGGGGTTGATGCTGCAGTTGGTCAGGTCTAGGTTCAGCAACAGTATGTGCTGAAAGAATGAGGTCAGCTGACTACCTGAATATACTGAATATAGACCAGGTTATTCCACCAATTATTTTTTTTCTTCCCTGATGGCACGGACATATTTCAAGATAACAATTTCAGGATTCATGGGGCTGGAATTGTGAAAGAGTGATTCAGGGAGCATGAGATCATCATTTTCACACATGTATTGTTCACCACAGAGTCCAGATCTTAACCTCATTGAGAATCTTTGAGATGTGCTGGATAAGACTTTCGGTCAGACTCTACCATCATCAATGCTGCAAGATCTTGGTGAAAAAGTAATCCAGCAACACTGGATTGAATTAAATCTTGTGACATTGCGGAAGCTTATTGAAACAATTCCACAGCGATTGTGTGCCTCAATCAAAGCTAAAGACGGTCTAACAAAAATATTACAGTGTGTTTTTTGGTAACTTTTTTTTTTTTTTTGGAAGTCTCAGATTGCAGTGCTATATTAGAGGAAGATAAATGTGAGCAGAAACAATAAATCATTAAACATTTTAAACATTATATGTGCAGTATTTGTTGAGTAACACATATGTAACACAACATGGCAGATATTCCTGATTAAAAATGACAGATATCTTCGCTGTAACCTGTTTAGCCCATGAGCACTAGAATCCTCCTTCCCCAAAGAAAAAGAAAGAAAAAAGGAAATCAATTTGATCTGGATTGCAGCCGTGGGGCAGAACTCTGGAAAAGTACGGAGGGCCTAAAAATAAGTTCTTGACACGTTCAGAGTCATTTGTTTTCCTTTCCTGCCTGGAGCATTTTGCTTAACAGGAACTCCTCATTCATCATGTTACTCTAATAATGTAGTCATTAATTATCTTCCACTAACAGTGTTATCACCATTAACTGACAATCATTGACAGGACTCGCATCAGTAAGCATCAATCAAGTAATGGCCGCTCGTTTCATTTCAGTAATATGCACAGTTTAGCACTTTATGAGCAGCACTTTAAATCTTAACTCATCCTAAAAGTTAACTAAAAGGACGGGCTCGCTCTAAATTGCTTCATAATGCCTCCGATAAGTCACACTCTGCGGAGAGTCGTGAATGAGGTGCAGACAATATATTACTCTTTTTCCTCATCCTTTCAACTGGAATGGCCTGGACCCCCATCCCCGCAGCTCTGCGCCTGACTCATGACATCTATAATAGGGCTGTCGACTGAAGTCGGAGGAATAAAAGGGAAAGTTCTTAACGTCAGCAGTGATTACTTTTGAATGACTGCCTGAGAAGTAAAGGGTGACAGGCAACAGTCAGTGTGGTGCGTTGCATATCTACATGATAGCCCTGAGTGGTGCAGTCAGTAAAGTCACTCTCAGGGTGATCCTTTCTGCAGAGAACTCGGTTCAAATTCCACCTGCATCATCTTCTATTTCCATAGAAGCCGGGGGTTCTTAAGAAGCGGCGCTTCTGCGCGTTGCACGACTCCTTTGCACTATATAGATGTTTACTGAGGAGCTTGAAAGGGGCATTTGCCTCTAAACTCCTATTTCCACTGCAGAGAGTACTGTAACCTCTGGCACCAGAAAACCAAAACCAAGCTGTTATTCATTGGCTTTCTATCCAGTAATAAATAATCCAGTTTTATAGCTTTGGGTGCCTGCTCAAGATTGGTAAAAAAAATAAAAATAAATAAAATTAACAGGGCCTAATGATACACAAGTGCGTGGCTAGAAGCTGTTGTTTGGTTATTAATTGTAATTTTTGGATCAGTTTAATCCACAAGGGTCTATTTTAGGGCGCATGAAACTGTTGATAAAAATGACATATGTAATGTGGTTATGGAAGTGATGAAATGTGATAAAACACATATAGTTGCTGCCAAGCAAAAACCTTGCCTGTTCATTTTTTATTGTTTTCACTTTTAGTAAGAACTTTCGTTTTTACATTAGATTTTGGAACATTGCTGCAAATATTTATTCACATTTAGCCAAAAGGTCATTGGTCATGTCAAATGTTTGTGTTTACTTTCTGACTTTATGTAAATCTGACATTGTGTCCATCAATTTTTGATTTGAATTGACCAATACAAATGCCCCAAAATAGGTTATATTATTATTTTTTTTTTACATTGACCTTTTTCCTTCTCACATAAATTCACATTGAGTATATTTGCCTGACAACGAAGAAAAGAATAATAAAATTATGCAAAAATCATGTTTCACACTCGTATGTGTTGTTTGTGAAAAGACTGCAGTAAAAGAGATACAAAAAAAAATCCCACAATACTGTGCTAATAAAAAAAGCCTTAGGCAGCCAAGCAAGCTGTATAAAACTGTTTATTTCAGCACTGAATATGTTTTTCAACGAGAAGAATGTGTGGTCTTGACATGCTGGCCTTCAAGTGTCATAGAGAAGGTCTTTGTTATGTCCAGACCTCTCTACATAATTCTTTTATAAAAAAAAAAATAATAATAAAAAGTACATATTCATTCAGAGTCTTACTCTGCCTGGAGAGTGATGCTGGAATTATAAAAGATGCTGTCAGAGTTAGAGCCTGAATGGGCAATTTGGCGGCTTGGTCTTAAGGGGAGTTAAATATTCAAGATGTTTGACATTCGCTAGGCTCAGTCATTTCGAAGATAAATCCGCTGTTATTGTATTTTATGATGGATGATTGACAGTCGATGTTGCGGTGCTCTGTGTGCTTTTTAGAATAGTGTTTTTCAGCGGGGTGTCATTTTCATTGTGGTGCCGGTGCTAGCTTTAACGAGCAGAGGACCAGGACTTTAATTCACTATCAATCATGTGTCTTATTAATCCTCTCAGCACTCGCTGGCTCTCCTCTACTTTTCCTCTAAAGACACAAATATGTTTGGATGCATTATCCCCACATTGCTGAGTGCTTCTCTCATTTACTAAAGCCTCTGTATCTCTTCATTCAATTCTCTCTCTCCCTCTCTTTTCTCTCTCTCTCTCTCTCTCTCTCTCTCTCTCTCTCTCTCTGTCTCTTGTAACTAACACCCACTCATGACTTGCAGCTGCTCCAATTCCCCATCCTCCTCGGCACTGCGTCAGAAACACAGGGACAAAAACTGGGCTACGTCCCCTTGTGTGCTGCTCTTGCGTAACATGGCAAGGCCACTGCTTTTTTACCACAAATATTTGAGAACTTGTCGTTGCTTGTCTTTAAGATACCATAAGTATCCTAAAAAAGGGGTTTAAAAAATATAAAAATAATAATGAGTGGCAGTAGGACTGTATGATAAATCGTATCTTTATCAATATCCCACATTGATATTTCAGAAGTGCTGAAATAACAAATGCAAGTTGAATTACTGGAGGCAGAGCAAGGTTGAAGTCCACAGTAAACGCAAACACCAAACTACTTCTAATCTACTTCTAAGAAAAATTAGTACAGCTGAGTCAATGAGCTTAAATCAAATTAGATTGAAATTTTGTTCTCGTCACATCGGTATATTGAGACATTTAAAAGCATTATCACACATCACATTTTTGTCATATCTTTTTTATCCTATTGGCAGTACTGCTTTCACAAAATTAGGCAATAATACTGTATACATGATTACTCATTTTTTTTTGAGATGGTCAGGCATGCATTAAAGCAAAAATGTGTTCCAGACATGGCTTGTAGGTCTCAAGAACATGCAAATGCAAGACTACAATTCATGTCCTTTAGTGAAACAGGCCCTGTATTTGGTCTTTTTTTTGTACGTGTCACTAAATTGTGGAAAGTCAGTCAGTTTTGTTGAATATATGTTCAATATATGTATATTCAGGGCTCCGAGTGGTTCAGTGGTCCAGATCTTCGGTTTGAATCCTGGTCATGCAGCTTGCCATCAGCTGCCAGAGCTTTGAGAGAGCCCAATTACCCTTGCTCTTCACATGTATTATAAGAGGCATGTGCTAGTCTTCACATGTCTGGTGTCTAGGCATTACTACTGATAGGGGGAGTCCTAATTAGTTGGGATTTGGATAATTGGCCTTGTAAATTGGGAAGAAAATGGGATTGAAAAAAATTGTACCTTAATAAAGTGAGTGCAATTTGTTTACATGGTTTTTTAAAGTCACTAAGCAGATAAAGTTGTTTATTTTACAGACAGCTATGTAGCACACCTGTTGTCCAGCCATTTTAGGAAACAGTTAATTGCAGCATATGTTCAATATACAGTGAAAGATCATTCAAAAAAGTTACAGTAGATGCTCTATAAAACTTCTGTCAGATAAGTGCTGTAACTTCATAGTACAATGGCCTACATTGGAAAGTTCAAAGCTCAACTTTCCTGTTCTACCTTCTGAAAAAAATGTAACATTATTTTTAAGCAAATACATTTATGCAGACCAATTACATGCATGCATACACCTGAAACAAGTTAAGTCAAACTAGTCGAGTAGAATAGAGAAATTGGTGAGTCACTCCAATTCATTGGAATCAAAGGACAGCGCTGAATAATAAAAGTCCAGATCTAATTCTTTACAATGTCTGTGGAGAAAACACCATTATTTAGCATTAATCACATGGCCCCCTAGAGTATTTATATAACCCCCATGTTAAAAAACCCTGCTATAAGAAAATAACCCACAAGCTGTTTTAGATAGTTCTATGCATTACATCATCTATATAGCTTTATAGCTCCATCACCAGCTTTATTTTATGGTGAAGAAAACAATTTAATCCCATGGTTGAGAGAGGAAAACAGTTCATTAATGTTAAGGATTTCTGAGAGTACCATTAAAAGACCTTACATCATTGTCAGGTGCAATTGATTGTGCTTAACGAGGACAAATAAATTATTCAGGGCTTTTATTTGTAAGTGTGTGTATTCGTGCCTGTGCACGAAGGCCCTTGATAACCTTGGCTTTCTTGAAAGATGCTGTGTTTTGCACATTACAGTTCACTATTAGAGCCTGGATGATATGTATGAACGACTATTGTCATTAAAAGAAGTGATTAAGCATTGCCTGAGTTAATAGCCTGATTTATCTCCCATGACATTTGGTAAGTCTTTATGCCAAAAACTGTTATCGTCAAGGGTAGGAGCCAGCCATCCCTGTGGATCCTGCGGATTCGGTGTGTTTTGAGAGACTATTCTCATTTCAGTGAAGCAGGAATTCTAAAATAAATACAGATATGTTGTCAGTAGGGTCACAGGAAACAGCATGAGGCAGGAAAGTGTTAAATAATACAAAATAAATAAATAAAAAAACACAACCAGATGGACAGTATATTGGAGCCAGAACCAACTGAAAATAAATAAAGAAAACGAGAAAAAAAATATCCCAAGATATATGACTTCAGACTCCCACAAAACCAGTTTATATATAAAGTGACCTTCAAAAACAAAGAGGAAATAGACTTTGCTTTATTGCAAAGGTAAAAACATAGAATATGTATTTGCAGTGATGTAAACACATGTAGAAATGTATGTGTAGGTATGTATATCTGCTTAAATATGTGGTCAGTGCGTCACCAGTGAATTACCACATCATGTGGGAGACTAGGGTTCAATTTAGAGCTTAGATCAGGTCCAGAATATCCAGCCCAACTAAGCACATTCTGCCCGAGCCCAACCCGACCGGACCTGCCCCATACACTGTCATTATGAACCCGAGCCCAATTTAAATCCAATATTATTTTAATAAGTACAGTGTTAAAACTGAACTTTTTAAAAAGTTTTTCGGGCTGTTTAAAATAACCGAATGATGTTCAGAATGATGTAAATTAACATTGCAGCACTGAAGAAGACTTATTATTACAGATCTCTGAAAGATTTAAACACAAAAAATGCTTAGAATGATCCACAGGCCTAAACATTGGTAAATTAGGCTAAAATTAGATCTAATATAGTTTAACATGGTTAGAAAATAATTTCTAAACAAACAAAAAAAAATTATATTGAGCTTATAGTCTATGTGCAAAAACACAAAAAACAGTAAGACAGCTATGCACTGCACAGCACTACAAGTTAAGTGTGTAATAACGACAAGTGTGCGCTTTTTAAAAACAAAGTTTGATTTGTTACTTTGTTATATTTTGATTATCATACCATAGCTTTATATATATATATATATAAAAAATAGCATCAAAAAACAGACGCCTACATCACAGACTATTTTCTTGTGCCAATTGGGTCAAATTTGAACGGAGAATCTAAGCTCTAGTTAAATTTTTGGTCTAAAAATGACTATGATGTGCTGCACATGTGTAATAGAAATAACCCTATAAGTTGCTCTGGATAAAAAATGTCAGCTAAAAGTGCCATAAATGTATGTAAATGTAAGATATTAGTAGCCACTGTTTTTTTAATGGTTTGTAGACCCCAGCTCATGTTGCATCATCTAAATTTGGGATTCTAATAGTGAATTTTTACTGTCTACAGTTCCAGACCCTGCAATTTACACTAGGTGTTGAAACATTACTGTGAGGATTTGATTGAATTCATCCACACACTCACTGATCAGATGTGGTGCTAGTGTTGGATTATACGTTCTAGAGACAGAGGTGCTGAACTGTGCTCCATTCTCACTCCAGAGAGAATATCCACAGGGGTGCAAATGTCCCTTCAATGAACTCAGTGGCACTGGGCATGGTGACCTCAGGCTCATGCATGTCCAGCTGCTCCAGAGTACCCAGTTGTAACAGCAGGATATATACATAATTGTAGGTATATAGATAAACACAGATGTGCACATCACAAGTACACATGCACACAGCTTGTCTAGTCCCAGAGGATAAGGATTACCAACATTATAGGACTCACTGGAGCAGATAAACATGAATGGTGCTCCATCCTCCATCCAGCAATTTTGGGATGAGTAATGGAGTTGGTGATGAGGAGGTGGGTTAGGTGGTGATCATTCAGAATCCTCTCCTCATGCAATCAAGTCCTCACAGCAATGCCTTCCTTGGACAGTGATGATATCTACTGCAACTAAAATAGGATTAAAGCTGATTTCTGTAAGTTTTGCGATTGGGGGTCCTCTCTGGTGAGAATAGATCATTACACATAGCATGCGGAAGAATCGTTTTAAGCTGGACGGGTGTGATGTGGCCTCCTTTCAGAGTGGATGAATCCGATTCCAGGTTATGTCCAGTCAGAGAGAGAGAAAGAGAGAGAGAGAGAGAGAGAGAGAGAGAGAGAGAGAGAGAGAACGCTCAATCAGAAACTTCACTTCAACCGCACACTTCATTTTTACTATGAGTGAATGAGCTACTGAGCTCTGAGTTTCCCCTTCTGAAGTCTCCATTGCTCCACCAGTTGCTCACGTTCAGTAAAACTGAGCCGGATCCTCTGTTAGAGGCCAGAAGAACTCCCGCAAAAAGCGTCCCAACACCCCAGTTTCACAATATTTTTTCCTGGACTGCCACTTTAACTGTTTTTTTAATACCTCTCTACATTGAAACTAATGCTACATTTTCCAACCTGTGTAACAGGTTTCAAATATAAATTATTCAATTTATGAGCATCAGTCAAATGTGTAACTGTAAATGAGTTCTTATCCTTGTGAAAAATGAAACATTTTACCTCACTGAATGATTTATCTCATAATCCCAGTAGATAATAAAGCTGGCAGACAACAGAAACATTATTCATATATTTGTTTTGTTTGTCATTCTGGATGTGTCTGTATAGAGAAGTTAATAATATCTCACAGCCTAAGCCATAGAATAGGCATATATTCCACAACAGATTAATAAACTTTTAAATCAAATCGATGAGTGCGCTGTTGTGATTTATTCATGCTGCAATATCCCACCAGCTCATATCCGAACCGGAGGATAGCTGGAACCCCAGTCAAAGCGCCAGAGGACTGGCTCTGCTCATTTCCACATAAATAAGCATGTGATGTTGACCAAATTAACAAACAGAGACCCCGGAAATCACTTGCCGCCTCCACCCTGAAGTGAGCCACTCCACCCCTGGCTCCCGTTTCACACTCTGCCAATCTTCTGCCGTCCTCATTTTTCCCATTCCACTGATTACACAAAGCTGATGATGTCGGCACTTGCAAATATCAGATGTGAATTTCAAAGTGCCTTTTTTCAGAGTCCAAAATTTTTTCCACTGGATCCCAGTGAATGCCAAAAGCCCTGCCTCAGATGAACAGTATCAGAAGAGGAGAAACTGATTGAGATGTTGATTGAACGGAGGCTGCTATTTCCAGAGAGTGTTGTTGCCGTCGGGAAGTGTTCTTTGTCGCTTGTTACGTCATTTCCCTTTTTAGAAGAGAAAGAAGCTCAATTCTAGAGGAACTGCTTTTTCATAACGATTTTTTCAGTTCATTTAGTGACACTTGTACATTTGTCATTTAGGCTTTTTTTTAATTGCTCAGTGGCTTTATTTTGACTACAGGCAAATCAGAATGTTTCTCAAATCAGATATAAGACGAATAAGTACTTTTGCCAGTGTGGGCAGTGTGCCAAGTCCTGCTGGAAAATGAAATCCACATCTCCATAAACGTTTTTAGCAGAGGAAAGCATGAAGTGCTGTAAGATTTTCAAGAAAAACACTGCACTGACTTTGGACTAAATAAAAATTTTCATTTGGAAATCAAAGGATCAGAGTCTGGAGGAAGAGTGGAGAGACACACAGTCCAAACTGCTTGAGGTCTAGTAATTAACTTCAACTTGTATGGAAAAGCAGTTTTCGTTTTCCAGCAGGACTTGGCACACTGCCCACACTGCCAAAAAAGTACAAATTGGTCTTATATAATATTCGAATTATATGAGACAGATTTTTGGGTCTTTAATTACTGTAAGACATAATCGTCAACAATAAAAGCTTAAATAAACTCTTAAAATAGATCACTCTGTGTGTAATACATCTATATAATATATGAGTTTCACAGTTTGAACTGAATTACTGAAATAAAGTAACTTATTAATGATATTCAGATTTTTTTAGATGAATCTGTATATTGAGAGAACTATCCACACTGATTATTTGATTAAGTTTTTGAAGTGGATTTGCATATCTGGGCATCACAAACATATCTGCATGGGTTTATGGCGTTAATAAGTAACCTTTGGCGCTTTTCTTGGACCTCCTCACAGTGATGCAAATAACAGGCTACAGTCTGATTTGAGAGCCCATGAAAAATTCAATCTGAGACACATTTGTACCATTCTTATTGTAATCACATGTTAACACCACCTCCAAATGTGGTTCATATGGTTTCTGACTGTCCAGACTATCGAAAATCAATCTGGACACAATCTAAATCTAGATGCCAAAATTAGATTTGGGCTGGAGGTCAGATCATGGCCTAAATATGCCTGAATGTGCAATCAGACACCTGCAGGAAAAGGCAAGTTTGTTCGGCTTGAAAAATTGAACTGAAATGATCATCACTTCAGAAACTAAAATAAAATTTAAAAAAACTCGGTGTTTCACTTGAAGTGCCATATGAAGGTCAGTACACAGTGTTCCTCTAAATAGCCGTTAATATAACAGCACAATTATTGCCTGCAATTTGTACATTGTCTAATACTTTCAGAATGACACAACATTAAGCTCGACAAGAGAAACATATCAAGAGGTGAATGGAGAGTAATAATATGTCAGCGTGTTTATCGGGCTCTCTGCAAATGCTGAAGAAAGTCCTGGCAGCTCCAGCAGCTCGCCCAGATAATTGGAGACCGTAGTTTGATACACAGCATGAGCTCTCGGTATACGCTAGGTGACTTTATTAATAACAGCCACCACTGATATACGCATCATCTCTGCATGCAGAAATGTCAAGTGCAGTCCTTTTGGACAAGATGAGAACAGTATTTGATCCTCTCTCTCAGGCTTTCATCACTGTTTATTCAGGAATTTGAAACCTAAAGACTGAAGAAACATCTTGAAATGAGATTTAGACATGACTAAATCCAGATTAAAGCTAGAGAGGGAATTATCTTCCATAGTTTAAGCTGTGCTGTTTATTATTATTATTATTACATTATTACATTATTTCTGCTGAATTGTTGTGTTGTTTTTGATTTACATTGTCCTAAACTCTTCTTGCCTATAAAACAATAGCTTAAAGATGCTCTAAACATGTTATAACAGGTGTTATACACAGTCAGGTTATAAGATTGTGATCATCTCCAAGGTGGAGCAGCAAGGAAGCAAGGTAGCTGCCCCACCTTGTAGATGTAGATTGTAAAATTTGTGTTAGTCATCCTCTTGTCCTTCTTTCTCTGAAAAAAGTAGATTAAAGTATACTATGCAGTATTATGCTATAGTGCACTAAAGTGTTTTTGTAGCCACATTATTAATCAGTATATCATCATTGTCCAATGAAAAACACTTATCTCCATTTTTGTCGATTTTTAGTTTACTACATAATTTGAACAGACAAACTGTCCCCTACACTGTACCAAAATTTATTGATGAACGGACCAATAGAAACCCTTCAAAATGACCTGGAATAAACTCTTTTTACATTGACTTCCATTGAAAGTTTACAATTTTTTTTTTATTGAACAGCGACCATATTTAAAGAGTGGTAAAATGGAAAAACTTTTTTTTTTTTACTTAAAATATTTTATTGTATAAAAATAGTACAAAAGTCTTACTTAAATTGTGCTAAATGTACTTAACTGTAATAAAATGGAACTATTTTAAATATACTTAAGTAACATTTAAACATACTACTTCATGTACAGTATGTAACCCCATATTTTAAATATGCTTACAGTAATATATATATATATATATATATATATATATATATATATATATATATATATAAAATACATTTAATGATTATTACAATTGTATCACTATTATACACCAGGCATATTAGGAATGTACTAAGAATTACCTTAGAGTACAAAAATGCTTCTTGTCTTTTGTAAGAAGCACACTTCTAGTATACTTTGTTGGGTATAAAAATATATTTTATTATACTGTACTACACATTTTAGCGTGTTATAAATTTACTTTGAATTTTTTTTATTTTAATTTTTTTACTACTGTAACAGCTATTTTTAACACACTGCGAAAAATGTACAAAAGTACATTTGTAAATAAGTATTTTAGAAGTATATTGAATTGAATTACATTAAACTAAAAGTGTACTTCATAGAAGTCTGTTCTGTTTTTTAATACACCGTATTGTACTTTTTAAAATGTATGATCAAAGTTTACTGTCAAACATTTGATGAAAGCATAATATTAATGTACTTTTAATATATTTTAGGTGAGTACATACATCTGTTAGTATAGTTACAGCATACTTAGATATCTCACATGTTTTACATTTTATTCACTATTAGTGTTAAAATGTACCTCTCACAGTGTTGCTAGAAAATGTATTAAGCATACAATGAAGATATCTCATCATTATAACCAACAGCAATTACATCAGTGTTAAATCAACACCATTAGTGTCAAATAAACACTGCATGTGTTTAAATGTCTCTCATGTGTTTAAAACTCTAATGTTATTTTTTTAAATTATTAATCACTGAAAGTGTTGATTTAACACTGGAGAATGTACTGTGCATGGTTAACCCCTCATACATTTATTACAAATAGCAAATATGCCAGTGTTAAATCAACACTATTAGTGTTAAATAAACACTGCAAGTGTTAAAATGTGACTCTCACAATGTTATTTTATTTAATCACTAAAATTGTTTATTTAGCACAGAGAAATTAACTGTGCATGTTTAACCCCTCATACCTCATCAGTGTTAAATGAACACTGCAAGTGTTTAAATGTAACACTCACAATGTTTTTTTTTATATTAATCACTAAAAGTGTTGATTTAACACTGGAGAATTTACTGTGCATGGTTAACCCCTCATGCATTTACTACAAACAGTAAATATATCAGTGTTAAATCAACAATATTAGTGTTAAATGAACACAGTAAGTGTTAAAATGTAACTGTCACAATGTTATTTTATTTTATTTTATTAATCACTAAAAGTGTTGATTTAACACAGGGAAATTTACTGTGCATGGTTAACCCCTCATACACTTATTACCAACAGCAAATATGTCAGTGTTAAATCAACAATATTAGTGTTAAATAAACACTGCAAGTGTTTAAATGCAACTCTCACATAGTTATTTTTATATTAATCACTAAAAGTGTTGATTTAACACAGGGAAATTTTACTGTGCATGGTTAACCCTCATACACTTATTACCAACAGCAAATAAATCAGTGTTAAATCAACACTATTAGTGTTAAATGAACACTGCAAATGTTGCATATTAAGATGATTTAAGAGAGTTAATTTAACACTGGCAAATTTGCTGTAATCCCTGAGGCTTAGAAATGTGTAAATCCATGCAAAGGAAAGCAAAGCAATGCAACCTGGCTGAGTAGTTCCTAAGTTATATTAGTGGGAGAAAAAGCCAGAAACCACCAACGACTCTGAAGAGTTAAAAAAAAAAAATTATATCATCAATATCATGTAGCTGAGTTTAAGTATGTAGTGCATTGTGTGTTAGTTATAGTTATTTGCATTTTGTTGGCAGATGTCTCATGCAAAACATGAGTTAATTACTATAGTAAAAGCCCTTGAGTGTAGATGTTTGAACAACATTAACGATGCAGTCGCAAAGCAATTTAATTATGTTTCACATCGTTCTGAATGCACAGGGAAACATTTGGGGAGGCTTTATACACAAATGCTTAATTTTCCAAGTGTTAGTTTGATAAATATCTTCTTTTCTTTTGCCAGAACCGTTTTTTAATATGTAGAAAGGTTGAAGTAAATACTGCAATTCAAACCATACATTCCAGACACATCTCTGTATCCGAAATAAGGGATAAAATGCACACAGTATTCCGAGTAGTTGCTCAGCTAAGTCTTCAAATGTCATACAGAGAGATCCGTCACTGGCCGGCCAGGAAAGATGGTTCATTACATATCATTTCTTTTATTGACACTGTAGTACAAGCTGCCACATTGCTCTACAAAGCGTCAATGAAAACCTCATGAAATCTTTACAGTTCAGCAGGCAGTCCGTTTTGACTCGCGGCAAAGAATTCCCGAGTCAGCAGAGAATTCCCAAATCAGGAGGATTAAATTTAGATCTTCTTTTATTCTCTTTTCTTTGCTTTTTTTTCTTTTCTTTGTTTTTGTTTTTGACAGAAAGAGAATATCCATGAGATTTCCAGATGCTGAAATGTCGTGTTGTCTGTAAAGTGCTGGGTTCAGATTCTGTAGTTCGTAAGATACCGAGTTCACCTCTCAAGCTGACTGTGATCCAAGCCGGTATATCCGCAAATCCATTAGGAATCTCCCGTTAGGAAACTCCGATCCATAGAATTTCCAGTGCTCAGTTGCCGCTGTGCGTTTTTTTTCTATAGTAAAACGGTATGGTGGGGGTGGTGTTGCCGAGACATGAAATCCCAGAGATTATGGAGAAGATGTGAAGTCTCTGCAGCAAACATATCCATAAACCATTGACAACACTGTAGCCAAAACACATTTTAGTGTTTTGGAGAAAAGAAAAGAAGAGAATCATGCTGCTTGTTTAAATTACAGTGACATTTACACAGACAGTACACAGATGTTGGCACCAGATGTACAGGTCTGAACCACATTCAAAATACCTGACTTTCTTGTTCAATTGAGAATTGGCGTGTTTATCAGTGAGCTATTGGTCCATAACAAAGTCAACGCAACTATTTCAAAGGAGAATTTATACACAGTGATCCTGACCAATTCAGAGTGTGTTTCATGTTTATTTACAGGATACATATAATAATAAAAAAATGGCTTGGAGTGCTGCTGTTGACTAACTTGAAACAATGGCTAGACGGATCTGTGTTCCCTCGCCAGATGAAAGACTCTGCTCACATAGACTACACCACATAATGATGGCTGTTGGAAAGGTCACATTCAGATGTGATTATGGAGTTTGTTCCGAGGCGTCAGCTAGTCTTAATGATTTGTTTTCAGCTTGTTAATTTATGACTGCACACTAGCCTTTTTTTTCTGATTAACCATCAGAACTTCTTTACGTATTTAAACTTTTTCAAATGTTCCTGACGTGTTCTTTGGAGCAATTCCACACAAGAACCACATTTGGTTCCTTAAAAATCGAGATTTGATTGCGGTGGAAAATATGGTATAGAATTGGACACGTGCTGTGAGGACTGTACGTAGATTACATGTCCAAGCCAACAATCAAAAATGGAACTTGGCTAAGGAGTTTCATTCTACGACAATTTTGGTGATTTGATTAGAACTTGGCTCAAGATATTGTGGGCACACTATAGAGAACTTAAGGCAAGCCACCCTAAAATGATTTTATAAAATAAATAAATAAGAAAAACTTCGTCCAGTTTGCCCACATTACAACTTGAATTGACCCTTAAAAGCATTAGAAAATGAGCTGCAGTTGAAAAACATACAGTATATAACAATCACATAGTAGAGGGCCTTCCTTTTCTCATATTCCTGAAAATGTATGGCTGTGCTGTTGATGGGATTTAAACGTATAACCTCCTGTCTCTTTACAAGAAAGCAGTTAGACAGTTGTGCCACACTAGAGCTGTAAGACTCTTTTCCAAAAAGAACAGAAGGGTAAATTTACTCAAAACTGCTTTTGTTTGTATGTAGTGCAGTTAGTTTCCCAGCTCTCGAGTGGCCCTACAGTCTAAGTGCTAGACCATATAAGTTTCACTGGCTAAAGTCTCCCAGTCTGGGAACATCATATTATGGGGAAGGTTGTAACTGGTAGATGGGAGAAAACAGATAACAGGAAAAGAGAAAAGTGCAAAATACATTTCGAATGCTGCAAAGTTTTTAACCAATGTCATCTATAGAATATTTAGTAATGCTTTTAAGGCTCAACTCAATATGTATTGTTTAGCTAACAGAGATATGGAACAACAAGGAAATATATTCTTTAAATTAATGTAAAGTTGAGTTAACGCAAAAATGTTCTGTAGTCTTTACTTTATCTTATTTTGAGTTGAATGGCGTATTTGGAACCTGATGTCTAACAAGCATTTTTCTATAGTACAGTACATTAAAGTGTAATTTCTATTAAGTTCTATTGAGTTTCTGTTCCTACAGTATTTCTACTAAAGTCCTTATCTCGGACTCATCTTTCAATTGCTGTTTGTGAGGTTTTTCAGTAGCAGAGATTATATCAAATATTTTCCTAGTGTCTGTCTTTTTGTTGGCTGTGGTTTTAAGTGACAGAAGTAGATACTCGACAAATTGAGAAAAAATAAAAAATTATGTAATAAAACTTGTCTAGACAGAGAAAACGCAGCGATCAAATGTAGTGCATTTTGAAGCAGGCGGTCACCAGACTTTGCAGAAATGAGAATATGTGCTGAAGATCAAAAGGAAGCACTCAAGATGGTGGAAATAAGAGAAAATAGCACTAAATGTGTTTAAGAATCTCCCATTTTATATGATTGTAAGCGATACGGAGGGCCACCGGCTAAACAAATCCCCTCTCATAGAATGAAGAAAGAGGTTGGTATTTATTGAGCGCTTAAATGGCATTGTTGTGTGCAATTTAGCGCTCAGTAGGCTAATTAGTACATGTCCTGGCATTGTTTCTTAGACATGCTAAGTAGGCACGGTTATGGCACATGATGTGTGGAAACAGTTCTGTTTTCCTCGAACACACAACAACAGACTAACAGAGGGATAACAGAAATAAGCTCACATTTATTAAGCCAAATGAAAACTAAAAACAAAATCAAACCAAATCAGAGAGAAGCGAAACAAACCAAAAGTTACCTACAACAACAACAACAACAGAGAATGGCATGTGCATTTTAGCAAGAAGGACAGTCCGCATCAAATAAAGAACCTCAAAGAGAACCCCAAAGCAGATTTTAACAGCTTAGAACATCACACAGTTAAGCAGAACTCATCATTTACTTATCCAGCCACAATATATTTACTTAAATGCCAGTGCTGCAATGCTCATGTTTTTCTTCAGTGTCCTTGCACACATAGTATTACAGAATGAATGCAAGCTGTACAGAGTCCAAGAAGGTTTCAAATCAAATCATTATATATGCATCTGTATGTATATATTTATATATTACACAAATATAAATTCTTCCCGAACTTTAGAGCATGTCGTATTAAATTCACAGCTGAATATAAACAGAAAAAAAAATAAAAATACAACAAAAATAATATTAATAATAATAATAATAATAATAATAATAATAATACGTATGGGTGAAAGGTAGCCCATAATTCCTTGCGTCCGTGTTGTGTTTTTATCATGTGGAGCACAAAAAAAAAAAAACATAAGTCCAAGAAGACAGTCTTATCCTCCACGGCTTTTGAAAAAAAAAAAGAAAAAAAAAGTGACTCTGGTGAAGATAATTATAACATTTGGGGTGCAAATATTGGTTTTATGTAAGAGACAACTGTGCCATCCACTCCATGGAAATAGCAAGTGATTATTTTTTTTCTTTTCTCTTGGCTTTAAGAAGGACTGTTGGAACTGGAAACAAAAAAAAAGAAGAGTCACCGACTATAGCAAAGCTCCCCTCACGCAGTTGCTAGCGAAAAGCAGGATAGCAAGTCCATAGCTCGTAGATATCCTGGTACCTGGGGAAGAAATTGGGAGCATCAGTATCTTACAGCTGACAAACATCGCAGTGAATCATGGGTAGAACTATTAATCATATGTATTTATTTATTTTTTTGACAGGTTTAGCAGGTTCATGTTATAGCTTGTTATATCTACTGCAGTAAATTAATGTATCATCATAAATACAGTATGCAACACATGGAATGCTTTAACAGACCTACAGTAGGTTCGATACTCATACATATCTGACTTATGCTGCACAGAGTGAAAGAAAGAGAGAAAGAGATAGAGCTTATTTAGAGGTGTACATATTTTGCTTCAAGTTATTCGTGAAGGAAAATGAATGTTTGACCCTCCATTTTCATAGGGTAAGGACATAATCAGTTTAAAAGCTGTACTTTTGCCCGTGCTGTAAACTCTTTTATTGCAGAAATCTACACAAATAGAGATTTATATATGTGAATGCCCACCACTGGCCTGACATGTCAAGTTGCTGTCTTTACCTAAACGATTTCTGAATCCATTCAATACCTCATCCTACAGTAACATGCGGGGCGAACCACAGCTGAAAATCTGTCAGTAAGTACGTGGGTTAGGAACTCATCTATCTGAGAATCAAGCGATGCCCGCGCTGTAGCGCAAGGGCTTTATCTGACCGCCTGAGCGCACGTGCGGCATCACGCTGAATAACTTAAGCTTCATTTATAGGATAGTTTTGAAGCACTTCAAAGGCGCAGTCTTTTACATAATCCCATCCTCCATTTAAAATGTCTCTCCTGGTTTGTAAAGAGGATTGAATGAGGCACCCTTTCATTTGGTGTCAGCTGAGCCGAGTCAATTCCTCTTCCTCCAAGACGGAAAATGCAGGTTCTGTGCTTTTGCATTCAATTTCGTTTGATTGTCTGCATTGTGGTTTAGCTGTCATGATGTGCGGTACACCCTGCATTTTCTCACTGCCTCAATTTAGAGCCGGCATACTTCCCTGCATCCCTGCATCCCTACTACATCCCTGCATGATGAAAGGGCATCGTGGGTGAACTGAGGGAAAGTATCGGGGGTTTATTGAATGAGTAATTGTTCTAGTAAAGTGCTCTCGCTCTGTTTTTTTTTTTTTTTGCCCAGCACATTACGTAAAAAAAAAAAAAAAAAAATATATATATATATATATATATATATGATTTATGAATGATCATGAATTTTTTACATAGGAGTGGGTGAATTAATAGATTTCTTTTAATGGGACTCATAAAGTGGAGCAACCAGCCATGAATTTGCATTGGAAGAATCATCGTGTGAAGTATAGGCAATTAACTTCACGCATTTATTAAGGTAGAAAGCTTGTTGACTAAGAATGAGGCTGTGTTCTCGTTGGGCAATGGACACATTTTTTGTGGGTTTTTTTGTTTGCGCAGTTATTTCCTCTGATTTTCCCAGTCTTGTTTTGAACAGTGGAATTAAAATAGGTGGCCTAAAAACATCAAAGGAGATCTCGCAAACTTGTTATGAACCTGTAAAAAAAAAGGATAAAGTATAGAAAAGAAAGTGAGAGTTGGAGAAGACAGAGTGAGGGAAGGAAAGAGAGAGAGAGAGAGAGAGAGAGAGGGAGTGAGAAAGGCTGTATATTTAGCCATAAAACCCCTAATAACAAGGCAACATTGAGGAAATGGAAAATGAAATTTTCAGTAAATCACTGTGACATTTACGGGATTCTTCCGTCAGAGCGAGCGCAGCGGTTCCTTCAGAGGAGGGGCGTCTGGGGAGTCTCTCTCCCAGCCAAGTTCAATATCAGGAAAGCGTGGAGGAGAGGAGGAAGTAATAAGAGAGAGAGAGAGAGAGAGAGAGAGAGAGATGGAGGCTCACGACCCTCTGCTCCTCCCTGCCAGATTTCATTTAGCCCGCAGTGATCAAGTGAACGGGAGCATCGTGGAGAAGAAGAAGCAATCGCGCTGGGCTCCAGCTTCCCCGCGTCTCCTCCTCCTCTTTGTAGAGAATAATTAATCATTCCTGTGGGCTGTTTTTACTCAGGGCTGAAATGCTCTCAGAGCCCCCCAGTTGCACATTGCATCTATACATTTATAACCGGCTCCATCCAATTAGCTATAAGGAGAGTCGGGAGTCGTGTCAGAATGTCATGATCTGTAATTAGAGCTCACTGATCTTGGAGATGGCTTACCGTGGAGGTGTCGTTAGGTAAGGGTGCTTAAGGCACTTCAGCTGAAGAAATAAGAGCGAGCGGTAATTATGAATATAATCCCCATTGGTGTTTGCTTTGTTCATGTTGCCAAGGTTTTTGTTGGTAGCACTTTATTTAAAAGGGACCTTCGTAGGGGCTATATAACACATACATAAACACTACATACATTTATAAAGCTATACTTAAATATTTGGTAGCACTTTATTTGAAAGGGACCTTCGTAGGGGCTATATAACACATACATAAACACTTAATACATTTAGTAAAGCTGTACTTGAATATTTGGTAGCACTTTATTTGAGGGGGAGTTTTGTAGGGGCTTAATAACAACTATATAAACTCTAAATAATGCGGTAACACTTTCTATGTATCAGGTATCTATAAAGCATTATAAATGCCTTCATAAAGCTTCATAAACCATTCATAATTCTTTATTACACTTGACATTAGCCTTTCTAACTATACATAAATGTTTATAATCTCAAACAGAAAACGTTATGACACCTCAGTATAAAGCTTTATATCACAAAGCGATATAATGCATTATAATATATTTGCATTTGCTGTTCTTAGCGTTATTGGTGAGACCTGTTTCATAAAGCTTAATAGATGTTAAGTTCATTTACATAATGCTTTATCAAGATCCACAGCGATGCCTTCCCTCTAACTTCTATGTGTTATAATGAAAATTGTTTTTGTAAATGCACATAACAACTTAACATGAACACTTATAATCACTTTTCTTAGACTTTAGGTTATTTGATAAGTTGTTCCACATTACCAAAAGCATATAAAAAACTATAAATCTTCATAAGCACTTTTCACAGAAATTATGAATGGTTTATAAAGCTTTATGAATGCATTTATAATGCTTTATAGATACCTGATCCGTAGAAAGTGTTACCAATAATGCATTTCTAAAGCTATACTTAAATATTTGGTAGCACTTTATTCGAAGGGGAACTATGTAGAGGCTTTACAACAAGTACATAAACATCTAATAATGCATTTCTAAAACTATACTTGAATATTTAGTAGCACTTTATTTGTAAGGGACCTTTATACGGGCTTCATAACACATACATTAACACTTTGTAATGCATTTATAAAGCTATACTTGAATATTTGGTAGCACTTTATTTAAAAGGGACCTTTATATAGGCTTCATAACACATACATTAACACTTAATAATGCATTTATAAAGCTATACTTGAATATATAGGGGCTTCATAGCACATTCATAGGAAATTAAATAATGTATTTATACAGTAATAGCTGTGTATATTTATGAACAGTTTAAATCAGAACCTGCCAAGTAGGAGCGGTTTGTTTGTTTTGGTTAATTTATTCATTTTCTTTCATATCTTTTTAATGTTTCCTCTATTTAGCTATTTTCTCATGTCCATAAACATGAGGGACATGTATTAGCAAAACAACAAAAAAAATGGGATGATGATGATGATGATGATGATGATGATGATGATGATGATTTGTATCACAGTACAGAGATTATGATTCAATATATCCCAATGTATTGTGATACTGTAAACAAGGCAATATATTGTAATCATATATAAAAATAAAAAATAAAAAAACATAGTAGATGGGGTTTAAATACAATGCAGAATGAACCAGTGTCTGACACCAATCTTTAATTGTAAACTAATAAATTAATATCAATCTGTTTTTGGGAATCGATACAGAATTGCAGCATACAGTATCACAATATGATACAATATATCAAACGTTTCTGATACACCTACATATAAAAGCATTTAGAATTTAGTAGTTTTCAAGCATATCCAGGCATTGGATTGGTAGGAAATGCTGAGGTCTGTCTTTCAATCTCTCAATCTCTCTTTTTTTCTGGCCTCTTCTTGCTCTGACTCTGAGATGCTGTTTGTATGTGTGTGTGTGTGTGTGTGTGTGTGTGTGTGTGTGTATTAGAGAGAGAGAGAAGCATAGGGCTTGTCTGCCATTCCCCCCGTGGGACTGAGAGTGGGCTATCAGTGATTCTGTTGATGCAGAACTTCTCACCATGTTAGAATTCAGTTCCAACTGCCCAGCCGTGCCTGACAACATACAAACCAGCCCTGGCCAATCTCTCCCTGGCATGTCTGAGTGTAGCGTCTATCACTAACCCTCCTGCACTCATATCCACCCCTCTGTATCACAGGATGCTTTCATTTAAAATGCTAAATCACTTTGAATGTAGATCAAAATCATGACTGCTTCCTGTGTGTGTGTGTGTGTGTGTGTGTGTGTGTGTATGAGGTCTATTTATAAAGGCTATTGTTTTATTCATTTCTGGGCATTTTAGGGCATTTGCTCTGACAGCTTGCTTCTAATCATATCCTAATGCAGTGAAAGGTCCACGCAGGCATTATCTTTTTATAAACTCTGAAAGTTACCTAATAAAACAATTCTCCATCAACTTACTTTTACATTACGGCCTTCTTGTGGGAATCAGAATGCTCAAAAGATGCTAATAAATGTGCTATTTAGAGCGGCATCATCGCCCTTATGCGATGGCGCCTTTATTGAATTGATGAGAAGAGTTATGACTTTTACTGGCAGCAGAAACAGCCCTGTAAAGACCTTTACAGGCACTCCTATAAATTCCATTATGAGTTCTGCTGCAGTTCGTATAAAGCTTATTACAGAACCTATTAAATTTCAAAAGTTACTTTCTGAATTTGACTTCTAAATCTCGGAACTAATGCAGTCTGTCATGGTAGCTCCATTTGAGAGCTTTGAAAGCAGCGGTTTTGAGAGAGGTCGTGTAAGAAAGACATAATGTACCTCTAATTCACACCACAAAGCAAAAAGGTAATAAAAAAAACTATTTTCTTAAAGTAATTTCAGCTAGGGGTTGGTTCTCCCTGCCTGTAAAATGAGAGGTGGTAAGTATTGGGAAGTACTACCAAATGGATTAAAGTTAAATTGTAAAAAAAAAAACATACTCCTAATCATGTTCGAGAATAATGTATTATGTTTGAGTTGTACAAAAGGAAAGGAGCACCATGTAAAGTAGGAATACATTTACATTTTTTTTTAAAGATAAATAGGTAAAGTAATCTGAAAGCTCTAATCTCTTGGAGTCCCCAACCTTTTACAAGAGGCGTGTCCAATCTTGTGTTCAATCCAGAAAAGACTGGTAAGTAAAAAAAACATCAAAAAGGTCAGTATTCAAACAACATGAAAATCCATTCCAGCCCATTGCGCATAAGTTTGGACACCCCTAACGAGTCAAAAGAGCTCTCAGATAACTGTACCAATATGTCAAATATTAATAAGGTCTACCTCTTGCTCCCAATTTTGTTAGGAGAGACCAGATTATTCAAATTCAGAAGCTTATTCATCGTCCCAACGTCCAGCAGTAACATGCTCCTCTAATCAGCTGCTCAGCACTTTCACATAGCGCAGGGGTGTCCAAACTACGGCTGGCCTGCTGTTAAGCAGGTTTTTATAATGTGAGATTCAGGTGACAAAACGCTAGGTGTCAGAAACGGGCCAAAGAGTCTAAAAGCGGAGAGGGTGTGCATTTCTAGCGCAGAAAAACGGGCCAAAGAGTCTAAAAGCGGCGAGGGTGCGCATTTCTAGCACAGAAAAACAGGGAAAAAGAGTCTAAATGCGAAGAGAGTGCGCATTTCTAGCTCAGAAAAACGGGGCAAAAGAGTCTAAAAGAGGAGAGAGTGCGCATTTCTAGCGCAGAAAAACGAGGTAAAAGAGTCTAAAATTGCCGTAATTAAGGAGTTTAATATTAAGAGACGTCATGAAATTAAAAATCAATTTGAAAAATCTTAGTTTACACAACACTGTCCAAGAAAAAAAAGATAGTAAGTCAAGTAAAATGGTGTGTAAATGATATATCAGGAAAATGTATTATTTAAAGTGGTATATTTCATTATTTGTTTTATTACAGAGTCTGTGGCCCGTGACTTCAAATATATTTCTCCTTCTGGCCCTAACAAAAAGTTTGGACACCCCTGACATAGCTGAATCCTCAAAATGTAGTCAGTGTTTGTCTCCAAAATAACAACTTTTTAGGAGAAGGACAAGCTGTCTTCTCTGTCAGTGGAAGTCAATGGATTTTATTTCAAAAGGTCATTTTTTTAACATTTCTATTGGTTTGTTCATGCAATATGGAAAACCACTGTCGCAACTGATATAAGTGATAAAGTAATACATATCATATGTAATTTATACTATTTATGCTACTGTCAATTCTCAGGACATAATATAATCTAAATTAGCAGATTAGGCCTTTATGTGATTACCCATATATGTTGGAATAAGCAACTAAATATGGCATTTAATGTCTTAAAAACACTGCTCTTCTGTAAAGTGTTGCTCAATACTGTTACTCACATATGTCATATTAGGTAATGGTACTGCTTTAGGATTGGTCACTGGATTTTGATGTGTAGCATTTAGCATTTTATTTTAAACCATGCCTGCATCAAAGAGAGTGCAATAAAGCCTGGCAAACTTCAATTGCTTTGCCGATAGTTACAGTATGTAATAGCCTATGCTAAGACAATACACTGCAGTGATTTTTTTATCTATGTGTTTTTTCTCACTTTTTTTTTACTTTTTTATTTGCTAATCAGTCGTTTTCTTCATTAACAACACTTATACCTGAACATGTTTTAGTGTTTTAGGCTACTCTATTAGTCTCTGCTCTACACCCTGCTGCCTGGTGTACAACAGACAACTTTTGCTCATATTTTACTCATAAATATTGGAAACAGTAAACAATATGCTCTTTCTCAGTCTGTGCAGTTCCTCAATGTAGAACAAAAAATGTTCCGTGAGTCCATGAAATATTACAGAAACTCCAAAACCGCTATGACAGAATGTTATAGATTTCTCCATCAGGATCTGCGGACGTCTGCATTGTAAATGTGAGCGTTCTACCTCCACGTCCATTCAATAAAACCCAGTTCAATTCTAAACTTTAACAGATGGAATAGCTAAGTGAAGATACAGTCATTCTTACCTGACCCTGCGCTGTGTTTCACTGTTTTAGACTGTGATGACTGGGAGGTAGAGGTGGACTGGGAACGCTGGTCTGAACTCATGCCGTTGCTGTCCTGGCCCAGAGCCGAGCTCTTCCGGGGCTTCTTATCCGTCAGGTGCAGGGGGGACGTCTTCTTGATGAGTCCTCTGCGGACTGTGGCGTTGACCTTCAGGTAGGCCTGGGCTTTGTACTCCTTAAGTTCTCCGTAGTTGGCGTCGGTGACTCGGCACTCGTACAGCCCCTCGTCGCTCTTGCTCACCCGTGAGATCTGCAGTTTGTGGGAAATGTCGTTGCCTTGGACCTTGACTGTCTGTGGAGGAAATGTTGGACAAGGTTTAAGTAACATTCAATCTGTCATTCACTCCCAGTGTTTTGACCTTTCGTTTTACATTGATGTGAGAAAATAGCTATTGGTTCTGTAATATGCAGGCAGCCATGTCTATGCAGTACAATGCTGGCTGCCTGAAGGCAGTAAACACATCAAATCTCGGAGATTGCGTTTGACAGGCATGAGGAAAGTCTTCTGCAAACAGAATTACTTCTACTTTTATTGTTCATCGTCAAACAATGGCCAAATAATCTAAATCAAAGAATTCACACAAAATAAGATTATATACCCTATATATTATTTACAGCACCAGACTTTCAGAAGACAGAAAATATTACAAAAACTTTGAGTATACTTACACTTATTTTAGTTCCTTCATCGTCCGGGTCAGGCTCTGGTACCAGCTCCATCTAGAATTTAAAAGAAGCATCAAATGCATGAATAAGACTGCCTTCAGGTTTTCATCATTTTGAAAGTTCAGCTGCCATCATTTCTGGATATATTATATAACTATATATATAACTATATATAACTATATTATTCTCACTTGCATGCCAAAACAGCCTGTAAATATTTTACGCACTTTATAACTTTTTTTTTATTTTATTCAAGGGGAAGAAAATATGCTGCACACTTTTTCCAAGACGTTTCTTACTTGACAGCTAAAGAAATGCTGGTTTCTGGTTCATTAGAACAGTCACAGGGACAGATGGTACCTCATAAGCCATTGTCTGCTGTTTAAGGAGTGTGAAATATTCAGACAGCTCGACATCAAAAAAGCATTAACAGAAAATCTGTCAGACCAAAGAGGTACAAGGTATAGTGGAGATAAAGGGCTCCTGATTTTATCCTTAGGTGAGCTATGCTGAAATTTGAAAAAGGCTAAAAAATAGGATGGGTAGTTTGGGAGGGGCACTGGTTGATGTATGGGTTTAGAGGCAGGGTAGGAGGGAGAGGTGATTGGCTGAGTTGGCTGATAGCAGTGAGATGCAGATGGTTGGATGTCAGCAGGGGGGTGTTATTATTAATTGACTAATCCGCATATTGTACATATTGCACATCATCCTCACCTAGTGTTTTTTTTTTTTTTAAGTTTAGGAAAGGTTTATAATTTTTTTTAAGCAGGACTGGTAAGTTTCTCAACTTTAAGAGGAACACTTTTCAGCTATTCATGAAAAAATATATATGAATTAGGGTGCAGTGGCTCTTTAAAGCAATCCCTCAAAGGTCTTAAAAATGCCAAGACAGTTGATACATTTTTTTTGTGCATTATTTTTATATTTTGCAGGATTTAAATTTAAAATGTATTTTAGCCCTGCTTGTGTATTTAGTGATAGACTGAACTAAGCAGAACAAACAGCATTATTTATGGCTCAAGGCACAGGTTCATTACTGGCTTTTAGGTAGTGAAGAATACAGTATGTATTTAGAAACTGTTGGCATGGCGATAAGATAACCCCAGTTTTCTATGTGTACGAGTGGTTTCTTTGTTTTGTTTGTGTAAAAGTCTTACATTTAAATGTCTCCATAGCTGCAGATAATGTATGATAATGTATACTGTAGTTTACTGTTTTCCTAAAATATGATTTAAATAATTACACTGTCACCTTGCTTACAGTATCAGTAACCCCTGTATTGTGCTGCATATCACATAATGCCAAGTTCTTCCCAATACACAGCCCAATGGATCAATAGGTTTATTGGTTCTTTTAAAGTTGTGCCAAAAAATCCCAAATCTAAGTGTCTTAGCTATGACCTCCATTGTAGTGTAGAGAATGAAGCGAATGTTATGTGGATTGATGCCCACTAAGGTCTTGCTGACTGCAGACTTCACCCAGGCTACAGTTGTTTTAATGCAGATTTATGAAATGAAACACCTTGCAAAACCAAAGCAATCATCAGCTTTGCAAAGCCATGAGATCTGACTGGTGAAGAAATGAATGTCATGCTTAGATTTGAAAGAAAATTGAGAATAGAGAAAATTCAGCAGGCAGTATTTATTGCATATAAACCCCCCCACTACCTATAAGACTGCATTATTTACTGCAGTGAGGACAAAATCCTAATCTTACTCTCCTCCACTTCCTCCTACATGCTATACTTTATCTCCATTAGTGCCATGGAACTTTCCATCTAGTTTCATACTATAATATGCCACTCATTTAGACCAGGCCTCCAATAGCTGCCCAGTCTGAACAAATACAATTAACCTAATCGTGATCTAATGAATTTCCAATTGCAATCCTGATCCCAGGAATTCGACCGGGAGTTCAACACTCTCTTATTACCCTCTGAGTTGGTCCTTCTGGTCACCACAAAGCTAGCTTATCAGATTGTTTTACTTGTTAGAGTTTACCACAGCTAGTTACTGCTAGTTACATACACTTATTGTTAAAACCATAGACTGTGTATAGCTGGACAGAGCATCGTCTCTCATAGGTTTCTGTAATTCTACCTCCATTATTTAAATGCAACAGCTAGTGTAACCTCTGCTTATATTGTCTTTTTATTTATTTATTTTTTTTATTCAGCTCTATTCAAAAAGGTGTGGTTATTGTAAAAGGGCTGGGTTACACCTAGCCGGGGTCTGTGGAGGAACCCCTCAGAGGCGGGTTTATTTAAATGAGTAGGCGGTCTCTCCACAGTCTTTCTCCCTCCTCTGGTCTCTACTGCGCCGACTCGGGTTTCAGGATCGCCAACATGGCGGAAGATTTTGGCTTCATTTTCATTAAATGAATGGGAACGGCGACACGGCGTCCATCTTTTTTACAATCTCTGGATAAAACAAACAGTTGCAACCAGAAGAAAACATCTGATATCAAAGATCAAAGGTTTGTGGTCACGTCTGGAAGACCTGGTGTCTTGGTGTGGACTGCAGTTTTATACAGTACCAAGTTACCTCAGGCCTTCATTGCAGGCACTCGTTTGCACAATGCTACACTAATGAGGTCTTGCAATCTGTGTTCCTACCTTTTCTGGAGCCACACTTCAGTGTACTATTCCAACAGGACAATGCTCGTCCACATACTGCCGCCATTTCAAGAGCTTGTCTTTAACATACAATACAAATGCTATGCTAATGCTAGCCACATCGCTAAAACCACTTATCCCTAAATGAAAATTTGTGTGTGATGCTATTGGATGTGCTTACAACACTCCAACACCCTTACCACAATACTGTATCTGCAAGAACTGTGTGGGAATATTTGAACTGTATGAGATGGATTATTGCAGGAAACCATTAGGAACCTCTACAACTCCATGCAAAAAAAAAAAGAAACATCCAACATGTTTCTTCAAGCATGCTTAAATAATGTTTTACACACTACTGATGTATGTGTAGCTCAATAAATATTATATTAAATAAAACGTTGCCCATATTACTATGTTTTTAAAGATTTATTGCTAATTTTGGCCCATTTTTTTTCTTCTAAGCTATGCTGGTTTCCCACCCATTCAGCTGCTACTCAGCTGTATATCCCCCATCACTAGTGATGCCACAACCAAGGAGAGTGAAAACACCACGTAAAGTCAGCTCACAGATGCCGTGTGCTGAGCGACATCACCCTAAGAGTGATAAGGGTGAAGAGCGTCATCTACCCACCCAGAGAGAGCAAGGCCAATTGTGCCCTCTCTAAACTCCGGCAGCTGATGGCAAGCTGCATGACCGGGATTCGACCCAGTGATCTCTTAGGCCACTGGACATCTCCGCGCCCTTGCCCATATCACTATTAACACAATTGTAAATTATTTATTGTTCCTGGTAGCCTTTATCTTCTTTCCGAATAGCATTGCAGTCTCTCACTCTCATTCTATTCCACGCATTACTTTGATGATTTTTGTGAAAAGAAATCTACCACACACTGTAATGTCACATTACAGATGACGCAGGAAGTGAAGAATTTAATTTAAGATCTTTACCAAACTGAAATTTGTCACACTCAAAGACTGATGGAAAGTTTTGCCCACAAGTGAATGTGCAGCCTGCATTGAAATTCAACAGCATTACTACTCACTGAGCCAACAATCTTGAACTGAATGTTCTTGATGGGACCACTTCTGATTATTCCCTCCTTACAATAAACTCCTTCATTCAGTACACCCTGTCATTCCTCGTGCTCACTGAAATTGACTTCTTTTAAAAGCTTCCCCTGTGATTATTTTGCATAATGCATGAGGCTCAAGGGTCTCAGCACTAAATTAATGTCAAGGAAGGAGAATGGAATCATTTATGATAAAATATAGACATAACTCCTATGAATGGCCACGGTCATGTAGCATATGCACTTCATTACCATGGAATTTAGCTTTCTACTCTGTACCCAATCCATGCTACACTTTTAACAGGAGCACAAAGCCGTTTGAGAAGCCTTGGATGGGTGTGACCGGATGCCATGGTGAATGTTAAGAAGAAGTCGGTGAGGCATCACTTTCCTAATATCTGTAGAGTTGGTGCTTTCTTCTTTTTTAAGCCCATTTTGTTACACCTAAAAGGTTCTCGCTTCTTGTACGTTGTACAAATTTCATCTGGTTAGTTTCCCACTTCAGTTTAGTAACTGAGCGGAATGAGTAGCAAGAACTTTGCTAAATCTTGTTGGCATCACCTGTGTAGACCATGTTTCCATATACTTGACAGTGATTGGCTTGTAGAGAGGCATGCGTCAAACAGAGGCATGTTGTTAACAGTTCGGCGAGTTGACTCTCAAGGTGTTGTGTCAAATTATGTTGAGTTCTTTCAAGTGCATGCACATCACACAGCAGAATAAGCCTCAGATTGCCCTTGAAGAAATTATTATATATAACATATTTTGGCTTGTTTAACTAAATAATTCCTTATGTTTTTCTTTATAGTTTGTTTGGCATACGTATTGATCTACAACACAGAAAATGTTGAACTAAGGAAAAAACACTGCATTAAAGGTGTGCCTAAACTTTTGACTGGTACGTAACTATTAGTACATATGTGTTAATTTTTTATAGCTTATGTTATTCATTATATGCCATGTATTATACCATGTATTATACAAAAACACATAATTTATAGGAAGTGTTGCCAACTTAACCTACAGTTACAGAAGATACAGGAATCACAAGCATAAAGTGTTGCATGACCCATGTCTACATTGTTTGGAGTCAGATTCTGGCACACCACCAGTTCTTTTTCATCTTCTATTGTTTACTGGGTGATGATAGCCTGTCTCAACTACTAGGTTATTGGTCCAAATGTCCAAACCAAACGAAACAATGTTTTCACACTGCTAATGAACCAGACCATGACTGCCTCTTCTGGCCAGACCAAACTTTGGTCTTTTGGTCTGGAACATGGATTGTGGCACCTTTCATACCTGCTTTTTTGGTTTGAACCAAATTAAGTGTAAAATAGGTATAAAAGCTCCCTAAAACTATTTTTGACACTAAAACTTCACACTAAAACCCACCCATTATTCATACGATCTGGCCCAAGAAAACCAAATTTAGCTCCTTTGAACTGGACTAAAACTTCTGGACCAAAGGTCTGGACCAAACAAGGCTGGTATGGAAGCAAGTATCCTAAAACTGACTGGAGCTCAACACATTCTTCCACTGCTGCATTTCCTCCCCGTGCATGTGGAACAGAATGCACACGCATTATAATAACAGTGCCTTGGGCTCGGCACTGAAACCCAGCAGAAAGCAGAGAGCAGAGAACACAGCTGTTGCTTGAGTAGACATATGCTAAACATACTCTCCTTCCTTCTTAACGACCTTAGGGCTCGGTGTAATAAAACAAATGTGAGTGCATCTGCAAAATTTCACAACACAGCCTCGGCTAATGCAGGAGGAGCGGGCTCCGGACTTGCACTTTTGAGACCGGGGAGATAATAGCTAATTAAGTTCTGCCACTGCACTTTAGCAGTTTTCCAAGTAATCACACATCAAGATTTACTGTTAATGACAATTATCTGGGCTGATTGCGCCATAATTAGCACTTGTGATCAGCATTGTACTGCTGGGCTGGTTTGTCGATGTTAATACTTGTGTTAGTATGTTTGGATTTGTCAGGGTTTAGGTCCCGGTGTCTTAATAGAGAATATTAACCCAGAATAGCTCTCCTAATTATATTTTAAAGATGCTACATTAATTACTCGTTTAAATCCCAAGCCCATTTTGCATCCAGAAACAACAGCTCTAAGTAGCTTCACCCTGTTGCTGCATTCTGTTGCGCTGCAGGATTCTGCAGGAGGTATTCACATGCCAGTGCGTTCGGGATTGTCCCAAATGACCCACGAATCGGTGGTTCAATTCACGTGCACTAAAGTATTCTGCCATTGTTAATATTTTAAGCTCCCTTTCACCGTCTGAAATCTCCCCAGCTGCAGTTGCTTTCAGATTTTAGTAGGTCTTCAGACCGTCAAACTTTTTATCGTCAGTCCTTCATTACGCTGCTGAGAATTCCACGGCAGTCTGCTGAGGTTATAACTCACAGAGTATGCCTCACTTTCTGAACATAATGGATCCGGTGCTCTGACAGGCACACCCCAGTTATTGTGGAGAAAGGTATGTTTTGTGTGTCTTCACAAAGAACATTTTGGTGTTAACTGCTCTTCACCGAGTTGATGAATTGTTGAATCATGTGAGGCAGTATACAAACAAACTCATTACCCTGAGGAAGCCTCATGGAGCTCTGAGGGATGGTGTCATATACTGCATAAACTGCGTGTAGAAACATCTAAATATATGTGTGTGTGTGTGTGTGTGTTGACTTTTAAGCCCAGGAAACGATAGAGGTGCTGTTCATTTGTTGGCGTATTGAAAAAGTAAATCCTTGTTTATGGCAGGGAAATTGCCAAGAGACAGATGTTGGTGTTTAAAGTTCCTAAGGAACTAGTTTCATGTCCCATGACTTTTGGCATATCCCATGCAAGCTAAAGAGCACTGCATTATAACCTGTGGGATATGTGCATGTAGGGTCTCCTGCATTGAATGTGGATGTGATTTCTGCCAGCATTGCCATGGTTCTCTGTTTGCATGGACAATTCTAGCCAGACGCCGCTGGTCACAATCATTAATACACACTGTGGTGCCCACTATGAGTGGTAATGTTCACCTTTTATTAAGTATTGCCAGTATATACATGACACTGTAGATTAAGGAATATTACAGTAAATGCCTTATGGCACTCACTATGAGGCCTTGCTCCAACTTCGATAATTCACATTGTCTTGCCATGAGCATGCTGGCCAGTGTTAAATTAAGCTCACTCACAAGATGACACCTCACTACATATACAGGTGTAGGTGTTCCCAAACCATTCCCCTCAGGTAACCCTTCAAAACCACAAAAAACATACTGCTATCCAGTGCCTTTTTTTGACTACCTAGTTTTTGACTACTTTGACTAGTGTATTTTAAGTCTAAAATGCCATCTATTTAAACTATTGTAGATACCAGCTCATCTTATGCTTCTTATTCTAAAGACCAGGATTTAACATGGAATTACTCATCATTTGCTGCCTTTTTTTTGGCATTTAATCTTCTAAAAATATACTACACTACAGTAAATGTTGCATGTGTGCACCCTTGGTTAGTTTTCATTTAAAAATGTAAAAAAATGTAAAAAAAAAATAATAATAATAATAACATGTTTCTTTACTGTTTTGAGCAAGATTACATTTTTCTGATTGGCATCTTTCACGGTTGGAAAATATCTAAAAAGGAAAAGGTTTGATTTACACCCCTGTTGGCAAGTAAGAGGGCTTGTAAACACCTTTTGTAGCCAATTTTTCTTGCAAAACTGTTGTAATTCTGTCAGAGTCTTGGCTCGTCTGAGGTCTATGCACTGATTTTTTTATTATTTTGGGGTGTGATTATGATCACTATCTTGCTATAGAAGCCTGCTGTAGTATTTTTGTTTTACAGACGTTTTTGCAACGTTAGGTTTGATTGCAGAATGTGCTTGTAGGTTATTGGATTAATACTACTATATTAATACTAACAACAGTGTTAATATAAAAATATAATAAATATAATAATAATGTTCTCTTTTGGAGATCAGCTCATCTTCTACTCATCTAACTCTTTACATTAATAGATGTGTTTACCAGAGGGTTCCCAAACTTTGCTTGCCCCTGTAGTTACATTGCTTCCAAAATGCACTCAATGGAGCTTCTAGAACACTGCAGAAAGCACATTTAGTGCTCCACAGCTCACTGCCTGGCACAGGTCAGAGCATTGTGACCAGAGCAACCTGTACTTTTGTAAATTATTTTTAATAAAGGGTTATATAAGGCACATTAAAGTAAGAGAATTGATTTATAACTAGAATAGGTGTCTGACTACTGTTGGACCCAGTGTGAATTAAGGATGACTGAGACTGATTTTACTTTTACATTAATGGAACAAAATAGGCAAACAAAAGATCCATTCTGTAATAATGGAGATGCAAATTTTGATTTTGTATTTTCACAGCTAGGGCTCAGAAACAACGTTAGTTTTTTTCCCTTCATGCAAGAACATAAAACTAGTAGAGTTCGTAATTCTCTTTACTGTATAGTAAACTTATTTATATTATGGTTTAATATAGCTTTCAGATCTAAAATCTAAATTTAAATCAATGTAATAAACATCCTAAAAGAAACGGTGTAACAACGCAAAAAAAGAAAGATGGGATCTTTGATATCAATAGGACTAGAATTAATTTATTTAACTATTTAACTTATATTGTATTGTCATTTACCTGAACACTCTCCCTACATCTAAACACTAATCTAGACCCTAATATTTAAAGTTTAAAATGTACTTTTTTATCTTTTAATTATTAAAACATCTGTAGATAATTTAAAAGATTAATCTACAGAAAGTGATATTATTATTTTATTTCATTTTATTTCATTTTTTAGAATCAGAGGCATCTTTCCTTTGTATTGGAAATTCATTAAAAATGGACCAATTAAAATGCTCCAAAGTTTTTTACATTGACTTCTATCGGTAATTAGGAATTTTGTGTGCTATCAACAATTTCTTGTTGCTGTCGGAACAACCTTGTATCTTCAGCATTGCAACTTTGCATTGAGTGGGAAAGAAAATGACTGTTATGTAATTTTTTTTTATCATTTAGCATTTTATTTTATGTCATATTCTATAGGTCCATTCCTTAAGTAATTGTGATACATCAGAATTTTGTCTGATAATATTGACACACATGTATACACACACTATACTAGTGCATCTCAAAAAATTAGAATATTACTAAAAAGTTACTTTATTTCAGTAATTCAGTTTAAAATGTGAAACTCATATATTATAAAGATGTATTGCACACAGAGTATTACACACAGAGTGATCTATTTAAAGCGTTTATTTATTTTATTGTTGATGATTTTGGCTTACAGCCAATGAAAACCCAAAAAGCAGTGTCGCAGAAAATTTAAATATTATATAAGAACAATTGTTATTTTTGGCAGTGTGGGCAGTGTGCCAAGTCCTGCTGGAAAATGAAATCCACATCTTCATGAAAGTTGTCAGCAGAGGGAAACATTAACAAAAACAAAACAAAAACACTGAACTGACTTTGTGTCTTGATATAACACAGTGGACCATCAATACATTTTGCATTTTATTTGTAAATCAAGGGAGCAGAGTCTAGAGGAAGAGTGGAGAAACACACAGTACAAACTGCTTGAGGTCTAGTGTGACGTTTCCACAATCAGTGATGGTTTGGAGAGACATGTCATCTGCTGGTGTTGATCCACTGTGTTCTATCAAGTCTAAATTGAGTGCAGTTTTGTTTTCCCACAAAATCTTAATGCTTCCCTCTGCTGACAACTTTTATAACAATCCAGCAGGACTGATATCACTTTCTGTCAACAGTATAGTGCATTTAAAATGTGATATTTTGTGTTTGTTTGCTTTTATTAACTTGCTATCATGCGAACATTTATGTGCTGCATTCTTAAAAAGTTAAAAAGGCTCCACATTGGGTTTGGGTAATATTATAAATGGCTTTTCATAAACAATGGAGAGTTAAAAGGGAAAGTAAGATGACGAAGCTTGACTGTGTGTGTCCTCTGAGGCTATAATAAGCTGCAGGAGAAGAATCATCCTGTGGAATTTTAATAGAGGAACACTCACTTTGAATGTTAAGAGTAAAAGAAAAAAGAATACACATTAAAAACCCACACCACATCAGATCACTGTTTAAACTTGGCAGTGGATGTAGAAATGCTGCTTACATGGAGTCATGGAGTATAAATTAGTATTAATAATAATACTTGATCATAATCTCAGTATCTCAATATGTGTCAGTGGTTCCATTTCATTATCCAATAAAAATAAATAAATAAATAAATAAATAAAATGACATGTTTTCTTTTTTCTCTTTAGAAATCAAAGAAGTCATATCAAGTTAATATTTGTGTTGTGGTGTGGGAAGGTGTGGGCTCACTGAGCTGGCAGAAGCAAATGAGTAAAATAAAGAATGTATTGTGTCATGTGCTGCATGTAGATCATTACGTTACCCGTGTGTGGGCAGGAGGGTGATGCAGACTGGACCCCTGCCAAAATTAACTTTAAATTTACATATAAAACTAACCCACTTTCTAACCTATGAGACTCTTGTCTTTTTACCAGTTGTATAATATCTTAAGTATACTGTAATGATTATATTTAATCATTATAATTATTTATATACCATATTTTTCGTGCTATAAAGTGCACCTAAAATCCTTTAATCTCCCCCCTGCCTTTTAATCCGGTGCACCTTATGTATACATTCTACCTGTCAGGTTGTAAGGAGCAGTAATGCTACTCTGATGAAGTACAGTGTTATAAAGGAGTTTCAGTAAAGTTTCTCCATCACCAAGGCTGGAGCAGCATTAGCATTAGCTGTTAACTGCAGCAGTAGGTCTTTCGCCATTCTGAGGACAGTATATTACAGTGTTAAAACAAGCTACGTGGGACGAACCGCTAGCTAATAGCGCCCTGGCGTACCGTAACACTCTGGGTTTCTAAGTGTAGCACTGTCGGGTGCCATTTACTAGCGATATTAGCGCTGCTGCTAACCGCGCTTTTGAGAATACTAGAAATCTAAGCTTACTGTAAATAAACAAAAGTAATTTACTCACACAAAAAAAAACTGTTTAGATTAGCATCCAGTGCTGGTTTGACTTTGACAGAATTTTTTTTGTTAAAAAACTTTATAATCCAGTGCACTTTATGTGTAAAAATACATCAGAAAATAGATGTTCATTAATACAACGCACCTTATAGTCCATAAAATTCAGTATGCTATAGAATGCAATCATTATAATGTGTTATAAACTATGTTGTTATTTATTTTTTTCTCAATAAGGTCAAACATGATTCAATAAGTAATGTTTGCCTAAGGCTCGAACCCGCTCGACTCTACTAGTTAGCTAGCAGGTGTTAGCGGCACATGGTGCAGTGGGTGTATTGTTAGCTCTACATGAGGTCATTTAGGATCAGCAGATGAGACTCAGTTTGGTGAGAGAGACACCCCATGTGATTGATGGCTTCAGCCTTGAACTAGACATCCTGTCTGCCCATGACTGACAGCCTGAAATGAATTATTTCACTCAGATTCTGAGAGGATTCGGTCTACATCCTTCCCTCCAGCACACAGCACTTTTTTCTCTATTTTTTTCTCTATTTTTTTTTCTCTAACTTCTTTTTTTTGTGGCCGGTATATATGTCTTCACTGATCCCTGACCTCACTGTCTGGTCTACAGAAGCAAGTCAATATGACACAGAGCAGGGCTTCTGCGGGCCTTTGTAAAAACAAGACAAGTTCTTTTTAGGTTTTGTCCAGTGCTAAATGTGTGAATTTAAATTTGAAATGTATTGCATCTGTAAAATAAAAGGAAATGTGCCAATTTTAACAATTGTTTTAATGTGATAAATGCTTGCAATCTTATTCCACTTTAGCATGTTAAAACATGAATCTAAAATTGACAAAAAATACATAAATATGCTTAGCGCTTTCAGAAGAAATCAACTGACAGGACTGAAACTTGGTGGGTGGCCGTGCAAGTCTATCTAATACAGTGTCTCCAAAAACAGTGGATCATCTTCAGTGATGAGTCCTGCTTTGGTCTTGGTGGAGACAACCAACAATTTCATGTGTGGAGACCCCGTGGTCAACTCCAAGATCAAGCCTGGTGTCATGGTATGAGATGCAATTTTGTATGATGCCAGATCATTTTTGGTCTTTATTGCAGTCACTTTCACAGCCCAATATTATGTCTAACCCTCCTGTTAGGTTCCGGGTCAATTTGACCTGTTTTAAATTCTGAAGCTCTAGGAAAAATAGTTGCCCTAATAAGTGTCAACATATAATATAAAAATGGTTAATCTCACATATTTGCAACCACCCCCTGCAAAAACAAAAACTGACACACAATTGCAATGTTATGTTTTTTTTTATATTATGTAAAAACTAGTTTGTTTTATATGTTGGTTTCAAAAGAAATAAAGAAGTGAAACATCAAAAAAAGTTTGAACATGTATTTTTTTTTATCCTAATTGAATCATTACCTGTTAGAGGCAAAGAACTCCATTGCACTTAATATTGATAGAATAATTAGTGATGGAGTTAGTAAAATATATATTTACACTGTTTGTATGGGGTTCTTTGGGTTTCAGACATCTTTTGGATAATTAAACAAATTAACCCTGGACCACCATTGCTGTTCCTGTTACGAAGGAGGGAGGGGATGGACGTAAGTGCAGATATTATTTATTTAAACAAACAAGATAAAATAAAACAGTAAACAAAACACGGGTAACGCAAAAAACTTACAAAAAAAAACAAGGCAAGGAGAAGATCAAACTAGAACAAAAACTAAGAAACATAGACTACTAAACTAAGACTAAGATACAAACGGACAGCAAGGATACAAAGATACAAAGATACAAAAGACTCGACACTGAACATTCTAACAGAGGGGCTTAAATACAAGAGGACAGTGAGAAACACCTGGGCTTGGATGACGAGGGGGCGGGGTAACAGACAGGACACAGGTGAGAACACTAACTGGGGCGGAGCTAGGGTGGAGACAGGTACAAAACACAACAATAGCACATGGCTGGGAAACATGACAGGTAAACAGAGGGCAGGAGCACAAGAGACAAAATAAGGGAGAAACAGAAGACAGACATGGGCTAAGGTGTAACAGTTCCTGACAAATGAACATAATAGGAGGTCCTGTAACTAGTGGCCCTGCATTTTCTAAATGCCCGGTCTGGTGCACTATTTCAACACAACAATGCTCATCCACATACTGCTGCCATCTCAAGAGCTTGCCTTAAAGACACAGATACTATAGAATGTATAGAATGGGATAATCCATCCAATGCATCTTAACTGTTCAAAAAGTTCCTGCAAATTTTGCATTAAGTCTGAAATGTCTGGCATGTTTGTTACACATACAGTACCAGTCAAAATATATATAAGCTATACTGGAACATATGTAAAAGTATTTGTAAGGTAGAGTCAGCTGGAATAGTTTTCTTAGCGTCTTGAAGGAGTTCCTGGAGGTGCTGAACAATAGTTGCTGCTTTTCCTTCACGCTGTGAAGCTCCAGCTCATCCCAAATCACCAAATCTAGATGATCTTAGATCAGGGGATTGTGGAGGACAAACACTTTTATTTTTCTGTTTACTACATAATTCTATATGTGTCCCTTAATAAATTTCAGGTATTTATTATTAATATATTATTTAGAAATTCTATCACATTTAATAAAGAAATCAAGAAAAAAAAAACATTAAGTGAGAAGGTGTGTGCCAGTGTGTCCAGTACTGGTACTGTACTTTACACACTACCTCTATATGCGTACATCAATAAATATGAACTTTGGTGAGGCACAGTGGATATCACCACTGCATGCCAGTGAGCTACCACATTATGTGTAAGACTGGGGTTCAATTCCCAATCTGGGTGACTATAATGCTTCACACTACTGAGAGTCCTTGGGCAAGACTCCTAAAACTACCTTGGCCAAACTCTATAATAGGAATAACCTTGTAAGTCGCTCTGGATAAGAGTGTCAGCTCATATACATATACATTTTTTGTTCCTGGTAACATTTTATAACATTTTTCATCCGAATAGCATTGTAATCCCACACTTCCTTCTGCGCTATTTTTTGATGATGATTTTTGAGTATGATTTGCATGATATTTTGTACATATTATAATGTACAAAAGTCACACTACAGGTCCAGCCTGTACATGAGAGCCTTTATATTAGAGACATTATTGTTCAAAAAAAAAATTATAATAAAAAAAAATACAATTTAAAACAGCACACTCAGTCCACGACATAATGAGAAGCAGACAGATTCCAAATACGTCAAAGAGTGGGAAAAAAAAAAAAAATGCAATAAATTTTTTTGTGTGTGACAGCAACGGATATACAATGCGCAAAAAGTCAATAATGTGAATTATCATGCATATATGAAAGCACAAAATGCTATGGATTTCGAGGCTCTTCAGTTTGTCCCTGCTGAGTGCACACATTATGTTGTTCTATTTTCTGAGTTTTCTGTTTTTCCTTTTTCTTTTCGGTTCCTCTGCTCCTAACAGCTTCAGCTCGAGAGAAGCCTGGTAATTACTAAAGAAGCTGAATGAGGTGTGACATATTAGACTGCAGTGCTGCAGCTCTTCGGGACTGGAGTCTGGAGTCACAGTAGGAAACTATTCTGGTATCATGAAGGATCCTTTCAAAGAGGAGCAGATTTACCTGAGACTAACTCATTAACTTTTCATCACAACAAGAAGACATGCCTTATTCATGAGTTCAATATCACACGGTGGAAAGACAGGGATGTGTCAGGGCTCCCAGCTCTGACTTACAGGTGAAATTCAGAGGAAGCATCCGCACGCTCAAATCTGTGCAAAAATCACTTTAAATTATAGTAACTATAATTAGATTTTTGAACAGGTTTGAGTGTGTAGATGCTTTCTCTCAATTTTACTTGTGGCTTTTTTTTTCAGCACCTCTAGTTGAGTTTTTATATATTACATAAACCATATAGCTCTGGAGAAAAATAAGAGACCACTTAAAAATGATGAGTTACTTTGATTTTACCAAATTGAAAACCTCTGGAATATAATCATAAGGAAGATGGATGATCACAAGCCATCAAACCACACTGAACTGCTTGAATTTTTGCACCAGGAGTAAAGGCATAAAGTTACCGAAAAGCAGTGTGTAAGACTGGTGGAGGAGAACATGCTACAATGCATGACAACTGTGATTAAAAACCAGGGTTATTCCACCAAATAATGATTTTTGAACTTTTAAAAACTTTATGAATATGAGCTTGTTTTCTTTGCATTATTTGAGGTCTGAAGGCTCTGCTTTTTTTTATTATTTCAGCCATTTCTCATTTTCTGCAAATAAATGCTCTAAATGACAATGTTTTTATTTGGAATTTGGAAAAAAAAATGTTGTCCATAGTTTATAGAATAAAACAACAATGTTCATTTTTACTCAAATATATACCTATAAATAGCAAAATCAGAGAAACTGATTCAGAAACTGAAGCGGTCCCTTATTTGTATAACAGTTCATTATAGCACGAAGAGTAAGTGCTAATACATCCTTTTATAAACCCATTAAAACCCAATTTAAGCTCATTTTACCTTTAAATCACACTCATTGATTTTCCTTTTACACTGGCAGGTCAAAAGTCATTGGATAGCAGTATGTAAATTATCGGGATGTGTTAACTTGTTGAACGCTGGTCAGCATGTTCATGGCAATGTGACGTTAACTATCAATGAGAATTCTTGATAGTGGGGGCCAAATAAATGAGGCGTTTCTCATCCACAGCACCTACAGGAGTTGGACAATGAAACTGAAACACCTGGTTTTAGACCACAATAATTTATTGTGGTGACGGACAGTTCTGGTGGGAACAGGAGAGTTGAGGTGCACATTGAATTCTGCCGTGATTTGAGCAGCCGTGGTTTTATGTTTTTTTTGGATACAATCCGGTTTAGCACCCGAACATCCCTTTCAGACAGCTTCCTCTTACAGCATCCACAGTTAATCCTTCTGGATGTGGTTGGTCCTTCTTGGTGGTATGATGACATTACCCTGGATACCGTGGCTCTTGATACATCACAAAGACTTGCTGTCTTGGTCACAGAAGCACCAGCAAGACGTGCACCAACAATTTGCCCTTTTTTGTACTCTGGTATGTCACCCATAATGTTGTGTGTATTGCAATATTTTGAGCAAAACTGTGCTCTTACCCTGCTAATTGAACCTTCACACTCTGCTCTTACTGGTGCAATGTGCAATTAATGAAGATTGGCCACCAGGCTGCTCCAATTTAGCCATGAAACCTCCCACACTAAAATGACAGGTGTTTCAGTTTCATTCTCCAATATCTGTGCACTAGTAATATCTCATACTATACAGTACCACCCACAGTGGACAGCGCAGTATATGATAATTATCGTTACCGACGATGTCTCGTAAGAATTGTCCATGCAAACAGAAAAGAAACTCCAGCAGAAATCGCATGCATATATGCAGAAATCAATGCAGAATTCTTTAGCTTCCATAAGACATGGCAAATGTCATGGGACACAATACTAGTCCTTCTCCCATGTCATGGTCACCACATCACACATCAACACGAAGTTCATTCAGCAGAGGAGAGAAAGCAGAGTGAGCAGTGTGTGCATAAGTGGGTTGATACTTCATTTATAGAATGTCAGTTTTGTTTATTGTTTTCTCTCGGCACATTAAAACATCTATTTGATGTAAATTATCCAAAAAATAACCTGACCTAACCTAAATTATCTCCAAAAAAAGCCATTAAACTTCTTGGTTTCTTGCCCTTGAAAATCAGCATGCATTATGTATGCCATGTTCTCTTATCTATGGTGATTTTAGTATAATTTATTCAAAATTGTAAAAAAAAAAAAATAAATGACACAGGTAGGAAAATCTATGAAGGATCTTGCTCAATGACTCCTATTGGTTTAGTGTTTGAAGTTGGCCTTGGCAGAGTTTCAAGGCTCAGTTTTCTACATGGAGGGTAGCAGTGTCACCCATGTGATATCAACCCTACTGTTGAAATGAAGTGTTTGCTAGAGAGCTAGAAATCCAAAGATAAAAAAATGAGTCATCTGCCAATAACAGAAATGAACATCTTCAACCTTGAACGAGCAGAAACTATCAGAAAGCAATCATAGTTTCCTGATGATTAAGTCATAGACTACATAATCGGGGGAAACGATTCTTAATATATATATATATATATATATATATATATATATATATATATATATATATATATATATATGTATATATTGTGTTCTGTGTTACTGTTGAGTGTATTTCTACAATGGTCATCTGCATTGACAAATTAGCTATCTACTTAACCCTCTTTTAATGTTCTGGGTCAAATTGACCTGTTTTTAAGTATGAAGATCTGGGAAAAATAGTTTTTTTGTTTTTTTTTTTAACATATTTTTTTTTCAGTATAAAACTTCTTCTGCCTGCCTTAATTAGTGTAATCAACATATAATATAAAAATGGTTCATCTCACATATTTGCAACCACCCCCTGCCAAAAAAAACTACAACAAAATTATAATTGTAGGTTTTAATGTTATGTAAAACTATTGTTTTATTTTTTTTTGTATGTCGGTCTTTCAAAAGTAATTGCCTGTAAGAGGTAAGGAACACCGCTGCACTAAATATTGATAGAACAATTAGTAATGATGTTAGTAATTAAATATTTACACTGCTTGTTAGGTTTTTGTTGGTTTCAGACATCTTTTGGATAATTAAACATGACCTGGGATCACCATTGCTGTTTTTGACAAATGTACATAAAAGCAAGGTTAAAACTGACAAATAAATTCTGCCACATATTCATAGATATGGCTTTTATGGTTGTGTGTAAAATTGATTTGAATAAAAATGATGGTTATTAAATGGCAGATCACTTACTACTGCCTTCATGGTAATGCTGTTGGAAAAAAGTCCAAATAAGCTCATGATGTTATTTCTGCATGTAACATAAGTATGTAAATCGCAATTAGCATTTCCCCCTCTCCATATGGTGAGTCTATTCATTATATTTTGCACATGACAATGAGGAATATCATTTATACACAGAACACACAGCTTATCAATGATCATCAACACAGCTGTTCCGAACCCACAGACATACACAATGCATTTAATCAGCACTCAACGGCTGCCACTCAGTACAATAAGCCATTTCTATCCTCTGTAAATGACTTTCACACAATGAGACGCGGTGGCACTTAGAGCCGCGGATCGACATCCTTAATCAAAACAGTGTGGCAGTTCCATCTGAGCAGGATGTGTCAGCCCGAGCCCTCTTGAGTGACTGCATTTCATTTGGTGGCAGGAATGAAAGGAGATAGGCCCGTCGGCAGACCAGAGGGCAGAAGGCTAAACCCAGAAGGGGGTCAAAGTCATCCCACACATCAAGCAGGCCCGTCTGTATTTAATCTAATCTGCCACTTTTATGTGTGGGCACTCATCTCCTTTACGGCCGCCGGCAGCCTTCCACAGGCCTCTGTTCCATAGAGTCACAACTGGCTCCTAATTCATTCCATTATAGGAAAGGGCTGAGGGCTACCCAGATACAGAGTGCGTGTTGTGGGCTTGCACAGGAAACTGAGGTGCCTCATATACTCTCATTGTTCCCGGGGTGGCTTCTGTATATGAGGCTGCAGTGATTTAGGACTGAGAATAAACTGAAAAGTTACCTGTTTTTTTTTGTGATTCTTGTAAAATCACTCTCACTAACACCTTTCAGCTAAATCACTCTATAATAAAGGCCCCTGGCATAACAGACTTAGGGCCATATTTTAGCAGTCTATAATAGGAGAGTCGTCAACTGGGCATCATGCATCTAGATTTAGGTGCATCTAAATTTAGATTTAAGTGTGTCGGCGTGTCTTTGGTATCATTAGGACGCAAAAAAAAAGACATGTACTAATTCTCTTAATTATCCATGGGTGTATTTTGTGCGTCACTTTTTCCTTTAAGAGCCAGATTTGCTCTGACTTTGGCGTGTTGATATCTTAACAGCACAGGGTTTTGCATTTCTCCTAATTCCTTTTATTATACTCTAATGGAATTATTATTACTCTTATGGAATATTCCTTGGTTTTACTGGCCATGCACATGAGTTACCTACCATTTTTTTTAGAATTCTAATTATTGCTGGGGTGCTTTTAGTATATAAGGCTGACTGTTGACTGTTGTCAGGGTTTTAATCAGTCAGTGGCGCATCTGAGTTTTCTGCCACCAAGATAGAAACTCTCCAGAAATCACGTTAGGACTGTTGTTTTTAGTGTGGTCTCAGTGTATGAGATAAGTATATTTTTATCAAATATTCATTTGTGTCAAATAAAGGGGCTATTTTTTTTTAGCTAAGGTAAATTTAGTTTTTCTGGATTCACTGAGCATGCACATTAGTTCATTGTAATTTTTATGTTAGGAGCAAGTCACAAATGGCTCCTAATTCCTTTTTATTATAGAATAGAGTTAAGTGCTACCCTGATACACAGTGTGTGTTGTGGGCTAGCACAGAAAATTTGGGTGCCTCATATACTCTTATGGAGTATTCCATGGTTTTACTGGACGTGTACTTTAGTTACCTGCCATTTTCGTATTAGCATTCTTATTGTTCCTGGGATGGTTTAATATTCACACTGAAAAGGTACATATTTTGTGTGATTCTTGTAAAATCACATCACACACTAATATATGCCTCTGACATAACAGACTTAGTGTCTGGAAAAGTAATTTATGTGTTAGGACTGTTTTAGGACTCACATTACTCCCGGGGTGGTTTCAGTAGATGAGGCTGCGGTGATTTAGGACTGAGAAGAAAGAATAGATGAACAGATGCTTATTTTTTTTGTGATTCTTGTAAAATCACATTTAATAACCCCTTTCAGCTAAATCCCACTTTGATACCTGCCTCTGGTATAACAGACTGTGTGTCTGAAGGAAGATATTTTATTTAAACGTACCAATATTAATATGAAATCAGAAGAAGATCTTACAAACTCATAAGCTGAAGCATTTTCCTGTTGTTTTCATTAAATATTCATTCGTGTTGAATTTGGGGGGGAAATTGCTAGCTAAGGTAATTTTAGTTTTCCTGGATTCACTGAGCATGCACAGCTATAGGGGAAGCAGGGCATTGCTTATTTAGCTCATGGAGGGTCGGCATTATTGGCCAAATTAGCTGCTGGGTTTGTTCTTATTTTTGTGCATGATGTCTTACTTTGAAATAACTTGTTGAAAATGTAGTCAGTGTCAGAATTTAAAAACAGCATATAAGGCTTTCTTATACGTTTAGTTTACGCTTTGCACCCCCTCACACAAACACACACACACACACACACACAGTACCAGAGAAGGACACACCTCAAAGATGGACACACCTATAAAGGAACACATAAGGAATCATGTAGTAACTTAAAAGTATTTAACAAACCAAAATACTCTGTGAAGCATTTAGGTGCTCTTATCTGGGGTTAACTGAAAGCGATTCCAGGTGACTACCTCATAAAGCTGACTGAGAAAATGCCAAGATGTATAAATGAAGAAGTGCCTGGTTTGTTTAACACATTTTTGGTTTACTAAAAAAAAATCATAGTTTTTATTCATAGTTTTGATTATTTTATTATTACTCTACAAAGGAGAACATTAAAAAAAATAGGATTTGCTCAAAAATTTGACTGGTACTGTACATACAATGATATGCCAAAATCATGAGATAGCAAAATATAAATTGATCATAAAGTGTTATACCCAAGAGAAATGCCTACTTATGTGAGAGAGGCTAGTTGAACACTGTACATAGTGGTCATGGCAAAACAATATGAATGATTATATTTTAAGTTTATAAGTCATTACAAGGCATTACGGCCCACAGTGGACAGCACAGTGAGTGCTAAAGATTGAGACCAATGGCTTCTGGCTAAAATTGTCTAAACAAACAACAAAGCAAATCTGGCAGAATTCACATCCATATTTACTGCAGAAGACCCAACACACACACATCCCACAGACCAGTTCAGCGTTCTTTAGCTTGCGCCTGAAATGGCAAAAGTCACGGGATACTCTTTCAACTTCTCAGTTGGGACTTCTGGCCACTACAATTAAGAAACCTTCTGCTTTCCTAAATATCGGCACAGCAATTGACTGTGTTCTGGTCTTGTTTTGCATCCATTGGCAGAGAGAACATTTGACTGGTAGATGAAAGAATGAATGCATTTAAATATCAGCAAATTTTGGAAGCGAACCTAAACACCATCTGTATAAAGCTGATGATGAAAAGGGCATGGCTCCTACAGCGAGATAATGATGCCAAGCACACCTTAAAATCCACAACAGACTTCCTTACGAGGCACATAGTGAAGGTTTTGCCATGGCCTTCACAGTCTCCTGACCTGTGCATCATTAAAAATCTGAAATAGTAGCGTCTGCTGCAGTGTAACAACATAAATATAAATATGGTCTTATTCTGCAGTTGGAACGAGTTCTTATTGTAATATGAATAGAATTCATAAACTTTAAACCTTTCTGTTCAACATTCTGTCCATATATTTAAAATGGGCCAATTGTACCTTCTCTATATACTAGTTCATCTCAAAAAATTAGAATATCATTGAAAGTTACTTTATTTCAGTAATTCAGTTCAAAATGTGAAACTCATATATTATATTATATACATGTATTAAACACAGAGTGATCTTATTTTAGTGTTTATTTCTTTTATTGTTGATGATTATGAAGCCCCAAAAAATCAGTGTCTTAAAAATTATAATATTATGTAAGACCAATTGGTATTTTTGCCAGTGTGGGCAGTGTGCCAAGTCCTGCTGGAAAATGAAGCAGATGACATGGCTTTCCTAAACATCACTGATCATCAATCAATTTTAACATTTAATTTGGAAATCAAGGGAGCAGAGTCTGGAGGAAGAGTGGAGAGACACACAGTCCAAACTGCTTGAGGTTTAGTGTGAAGTTTCTACAATCAGTGATGGTTTGGAGAGACATGTCTGTCATCTGCTGGTGTTGATCCACTGCGTTCTATGATATCAAGTCCAAAGTCAGTGCAGTGTTTCTCTGGAAAATCTTACAGCCCTTAATGCTTCCCTCTGCTGACAACTTTTATGAGGATGACGATTTCCAGCAGGACTTGGCACAGTGCCCACACTGCCAAAAGTACCAATTGGTCTTAAATAATATTCTAATTTTTGAGACACTGATTTTTGGGTTTTCATTGGCTGAAAGCCGTAATCATCAACAATAAAATAAATAAACACTTAAAATAGATCACTCTGTGTTTAATGCATCTATATTTATTAATTAATTACTGAAATCAAGTGATTTTACAATGATTTTTCTGTTTTTTTTTATGCACTGTATTCACTCTACTTCTCTCAAAACATTAGTTAGTTGCGAAAATGTTAATGAAATAATATTACAGACACACTACTTTTTATTTTTTTATGATTTTAACATTGGCCTTATTCTTAAACATATATGCTGTATATTCTATATAGAATACTCTAAATAAATGTTCCTGAAAACAAAAACAAAAAATTCTCAACTGCTCTTGCATTTTACGTACTTTTAAACAGTACAGATGCTGATGATGATATAACAGAGTGATTGAACATCTACAACTAGCATTTCTCCAACGTGAGGGTCCAGATATGAAGGTTTACTATATTAATTCTAATTCTAATTATACTAATTCTATTGTTATTGCTTAAAAAAATCTCTGAGTGCAATATTGTCTTAAATTAGATTGTAATAATATTGGCACCAACTAATGGTCTTTAATTGTGCATCTACATTCGCACCTGTGTCAAGACCACACTCAGACATGTTCTTGCAGGAGCTGCGATGGATCAAATGTGCGTCATTCCCTAATTGGACGCCCTCGTGCCAAGTGTCTTCAAAGAGAACAACTTTTTTTTTGATCTAGAAAATTGAATTGGACTACGCTGCTGGCATCTTCACTGCATACTGCATGCTCACTGAATCCCTCTCCCCCTCCATCCTTCTGCCCACTCATTCTCTCTCTCTTTCTCTCTCTCTTTCTCAATCTAACAAGACCATGGGTGTTGCACGGAGCCACCAGATTGTTTGAAGTCTCCAAATTCTCTTTGGTCCATGGTTTATTGGGTGCCTTCCCGTAAACTCTATAGACACTAATGTAGAGCTGGGCAAAGCCTTCCCACAGATTCCTGTTCTCAACAACCACCTAATTCAGCACTGCGCATGCACTCAGTTAATAAAGCACTTGATATTGATCCTCATTGGCCGTCTCTGGGGAAAAGTTGACTCATCAGCCATGAAATATGAGCATCTCCACTGAGATTGCTTCCAAAACAAATCCTAGCCCTTTAGAAAACACCCTCAGCACATCACGTTATAGAGAGAGATCCCTGAAGGTTATTTTCCACACGGCTCTGAGAAATCTCAGAGAGCTTCATGAGGGTCTTCTCCGTTCGATCTATTCCGGGTTTGTACACTAGCTTAGAGTAAAATGCAGTTTTGTTATCTACCCAATATATTTATAGTCCAACCATCAGTTCAGTTACTATACTGCCATTGACTCTATATCTTGTGATTAAGATCACTAGATGTCCAAATGGTTGTGGACACTCCTTCTAATGAATGCATTCAGCTACTGTAAGTTACACCCATTGTTTAAGTGAAAAACCACACACATATACACACACACAGTTTTTCTGGTCCCTGTAGAGAAGTATTGCCAATAGAATAGGACTCTTTGAAGCAGATGAACACAAGCCTGTTGTGGGATAAAGAGCTATTAAGTATTAAGTCATATACAGCTCAGGAAAAAAATAAATAAATAAATAAACAACTTAAAAATAATGAGTTTTTTTTATTTAAACTAATTGAAACCTCTGGAATATAATCAAGAGGAAGATGGATGATCACAAGCCATCAAATCAAGCTGAACTGCTTGAATTCTGCTTGAAATTACACCAGGAGTGGCATAAAGTTATCCAAAAGCAGCGTGTAAGACTGGTGGAGGAGAACATGACAAGACCCATGAAAACTGTGATAAAAAAAAAACATGATTATTCCAACAAATATTGATTTCTAAACTCTTAAAACTTTGAATACGAACTTGTTTTCTTTGCATTATTTGAGGTCTGAAAGCTCTGCATCTTTTTCAGCCATTTCTTATTTTCTGCAAATCAATGCTCTAAATGACAATATTTTTATTTGGAATTTGGGAGAAATGTTGTCTGTAGTTTATAGAATGAAACAACAGTGTTCATTTTACTCAAACATATACCTATAAATACCAAAATCCAGAGCTGTATTTTTGGGATAATTCTATAGGCCAAAGTCTTTCCTACACAGTTTCCTAGACTCTAAAAAAATAATGATTTAACCTTGATTTTCGGTAAAATGTTTTAACCTTGAACACATCTTTTGCTGCTGTGAAAATATTCAAGTGTACTCTGATATTTGATATGATTACTGTCTGATATTTCCTCCTAATGAACTCCAGTGAGTTTATCGGTCACTCCCTGTGTTACATTTGTCCTGGAGAAATGTGATAAAGCTCTTCCAATTTTAATTCTTGATTTAAATTCAGAGTGTATACTGGATATTAGTGAGTATTATTGTCCAACTATAATACTCAGAAATAGGTTGGATTAATGGGAGTTTAGGGAGACAAGGGGTGGAGTAATCGAGTCTTGTGGAAATGAGGGTGGAGTGATAGAGCATTGAAAAGTGTCTAATAAAGAGACTGACAGTGGCTCAGTATAAACAAAGTCAAGGCTCCATTAGGTCTAATAATCCAAAACACACCAGAAACACAACTACCTATCTGTAGAATTGTGTCAGTTTTTCGAAATGTCCTATAAAATAAGCAAATCAAATGTTATTAAATGATACCACAAAAGAACATTGCTAATTATTTGCATTATGTATGTTTTCAGTAATAATACTGAAAAATAAGATCACTTGTTCACTTGTGTGCTGTCGTTCTCATTTCCACATCAGATATTCAGCCTAACTTTAACTCATTTGTCTCACTGAACACAAAAAAAAAGAACTGAGGAAGAACGGACAAACATACAAATGCATTTATTCCATTTATTAAGTTTATGTGATGGTCTTTTGAAAAAAAATGTAATGTTTCTTTTACTGTTCTTTATTAAGTTAAAGTGATGCTGGTCTTTAAAAAATGTACTATTCTATGTATTCTAGCTTGTAGCGCTAGTCAAAACAATGCATTTTTTATTGTTTATTTGTTAAATAATTATTTGAACCACATTTAATAATTTACTCATTATATTGTATCATTGTGATGTTTAATTTACTGTTTTTTTGTATAAAAAGGGTTATTATAAATGCTATATAGGCCTACAGTATATATGTATTGGGCAGAACCGAGCTAAGTATATTAGTCTGGTCCTCTAAAACCGTTCCAATTTCTCATGTGGCCCCTCGAGAAAATGAATTGGCCACCCCTGATCTAAGGGTTAGACATTAGCCATTTGATTCCTGCCATTTTTCCTATGCTGATACACAGCTGAGGTTTATCTGTGGTGGGTGCCATGTTGTCTGTGAAAACGCCGCTTTAATGTTTTCACAGACAACATGGAAAACATGCACCAGCACGAGGAGACCTGCTGGTGCATGTCTCCTCGTGCAGACATGCACCAGCACGTGTTTGACAGGCAGGACAAACATTTGCTCTGTCATGCTGGCGCAGTCTCTGATTACTAAGGCCAAACGTCATGACATTTTGGAGGTGCCTGCGATGCCTCATAATCTACATCTATTTTGAGCGCTGAAACCCAACCAGTCGTGCAGAATGCTTCAGCAACCCACAACAAGAGTTCAGCAAAAAGGGTCAGCACAGAAACACCAAAATAATACACCACCCCTGGCACCTACACAATGGGCCAGATGTGCGGCACCGTATTTATTTCCACTGTATCCTCAGCATGGCGGAGCTCTCTGCAGGGCTCGCTTTCTAAACGCTCGCTGCCTGTTTGGCTGCCAAAAAAGACTAAAAAGTCTCTGAATCAGAGCAGCGGATTTTAACACTTTACAATACAAATATGATCAACATGGTACCAAATGAAACAATATCCACTCCATCTGCTGTCAGAATGAAAGAAATAATGAACAAAAGAAAATGAAAAGAAAGAAAATGTGTAGGTGAGCAGGATGCAGTGGTACAGCTAATGGGCTGCTGGTCCAAAAATTATTTATTTATTTATGTTTTGATGAGAAAAACACTTTTTAATAAACAAACGTAGTTTAAGATGTGACACATATGTAAATTGAATCCTTCGAACGAGTAATCTTATCACTTATTATTTGATTTGTTATTATAAGTTATTCTATTTGACTATTTCTACGTCTAATAGAAGCACATTTTGATTTTTTTTATGTAACATATGTTTCTTTTTCAGATTTAGTTGATAAACATGGATTTTAACGCTTTATAATACAAATATGATCAACATGGTACCAAATGTAACAATCTGTATCCACTGTCAAATTGGGGGGAATAAAGACGAGGAAAGAAGAGGAAAATGAAAAGAAGGAAAATCATGTAGGTGAGCAGGATGCAGTGGTACAGCTAATGGGCTGCTGGTCCAAAAAAATAATTATTTGTTTCTGTTTTGACGATGAAAACACATTTAAATAAACCAACAAAATTTAACATGTGACAAATATGTAAATTGAGCCCTTCTAACAAGTACTCATATCACTTATTAATTTGTTTTCTACAGTAAGTTGTTCTATTTTATTATTTACCATTTCAGATTTTTAACATATTTTTTTCTGATCTAGATAATAAACATGATAATATATGGTTACTTGTTTTAAGGGTTCAATTATTAATCATAAAATAAATATTATATATAATATAATATTTCTGTCCAACTCATTTAATGGTCTTGCATAGTACAGTCACATTACTGACAAAACTAGCTTGTAGATTATTAATCTATTATCATTAATATTATTTAAATGTATCAATATACAAAAGCTTGAGGCAGTTCAAGCATGTCATTTTAATAGGTTACATTGATTGTTGTCGTGTATTGATTTCAATTTGAAATGGTCAATTCAATCGTCGCATGGGTCATGGAATGCTTTGTTTTGTCTTAAGTGGACCATTAGTTCTAGATTTTAAACTCCCTGTGATTCACATAAACTCAAAAAACTATATTTGGCTTGATCATTATTTTAAATTACGTTGGAATACCCAAATTGCATTTCTTCTCAATTGGTTCCTTAGCTTTTTTGCTCTAATTGGCAGAACACTGTTTAGAAGCACTTAAATTCTACATTGTAAATTCTCTTAAAACCTCTAAAGAATCACCAGTGTTTTTTTCAAACTTGCATAAATTGGCCAGTTTGCATTGCTTTGCATGTAGTTACTGGTAGGGCTGCAGAATTATGGGTAAATGTCATGGGCAGGCAGGGGTGAGCGCGGATATAAGTAATCCAAAATCATGGTCAAAAACAAGAAACGTCAAAACCAGGAAACAATCACTAAAGGCAGAGAACTTACCCAGAACTGTGAGAAAGTCCAGGTCAATAACAAGGTAGGCAGTATAGAAGGGCAAAGCAAAATCGCAGTCGTGGTTAATCACAGAATAAACAACAGCCAAGCCAAGATAAGCTCTTTATATAGACAGACAAAACCAAAACTAGTACTCGGCAGGAAGCGAGTAAAGTGCGGGGGTATATATAGTAAGAAAACAGGTGAAATCAATAATGAAATCAGTAGTAATGTTGGTCTGGGAGGTGTCATATGATCAGTCACGTGAGGGTGTAAATGGGTGATGTAGTTGTGTGGTGCATTTTGGGCAATGGAGTCAGGAGCTGGGAGATAACTGGTAGACACAGATGCAAAAGGCGCACCATCGGTGTCACTGACATTGCAATATGCATGTATTGTAATATGAGAAAAATACAGGGATTTTCACCAAGCCAGTGATCCAACATATTGCAGTATTAATGATTCCAAAGCTGGAGTAAATATAACTATATTAGGCAGATATATACGTCATGAACAATGAGAATAATGTGATTTTCTTGTTGTATCAAGCTTGTACTATTGTCTGGTAGGATTGAAAAGATGAATTTAACATTGCACAAAACACTTTGTGTCCTGCATTGAGAGTTTTGCACATTTGCACATTGCAATAATGAATCTCAAATTATATATTGTGCTGTTTTAGTTACCAAAGTCTAATCCTTAGGGTGTATTACAGTCACAGAGCCAAATAGTTTATTGAGGCCTGATTTATTTATTTTTTTCTCAAAAAGGTCAAATGTTGTCCATGAAGCGTATAGCCAACACACAGTACATGCAGAACATGTTGATGACTTGCCTGTGTGACCAAAAAATGTTCAAAAACATAATTAAATCCACATCAGCTTCTTACAAGGAGACTTAACCAAGGTTTTAGTCTTTTTTTTTTGTAAAATGGCTCTAAGATATGCATTGCTAATAATTCAGTATATGCAGATGAGACAAAGGAGTGGTAATGCTTGGTTTCACACAAACAGTTTAACACACCAGTTATCCTCAATTATGAAAAAGCAAAAGTGTTACCATGAAATGATTAGCTCTTAATTCCGCAATAAACCTGATGGTGCATTTTATGAATTTGACCCCCACGTTCGTTCATAGGTAAGAGTATTAATAGGTAGTTTTTATTCTTCTTTTGCTGTAAAACAGACTCCTCTCTTTGGGGAAGGCTTTACATTCAGTGTTAAAACATTGCAGCGAGCATTAGTGAGGTCAGGTTCTGATGCTGGATGATCTGTTCAGGATCACACACACACACACACAACACTTCAGCACATATCAAAGGTTTTGGATGGAGCTCCTTCAATAGAGAATGCAATTCCCCTGTTACACAGCCCAAAGCTGGGGGGCTTTACACCCCCCGTAGCCAACATTTTGTGTTGGGAATTTTGATCTTAGACTGTGATATTAGATGTGCAGCTGCTCCAGAGCCTTTCATTCTATTGGTAATGCATTTTAAAGATATTACGCAAGCTGTATGTGCAAATTAATATATGATTTTGAAGGGATGTCTAGATAGCTTTGGATGTAAAATATATAACAAAGCTTATAGCAAACTATTCTATATTAAAAAAAAAAAAATGTTGCCATTGTTGTTAATATATCAAGAATTAAAAACATTTTAGCAGTTAATTTATCTTTTTTTTTTTTTTTTTTTTTACTTTGCTTAAATGTACAATATGTATTGATTGATGTTTAGATACTAAATATGTGACTTTTGTCTCTTGTGTTTTTGGTGTGAGAATGCTCGGATGAGTTTTAACAAGCATATTTACATCACTTTTATTTCAGCTCAGAATGAAACCTACTGTTTCGGCATTTACAGAGGACTCATAATCAACTATTAATTTGCCTTTTTTTTTTAGCTGGTTTATGGCACCTTGCCACCCACATTATCATATATACAAGCCTATCATATCCTAGCCTAGCTTAGTCTGGCCTTGCAAATATAGCTTTTAAAACAACAAGAATTTTAATTATGGACATTATGGAGTCTTATTGGGTAGTGCTGCTCTCCTGTCTGGACCCTGTGTGTGTTCAGATGAAACAGAGTATAGTAAGGTAACTAAAGAGATGTTGGTGTTGGTGGTATGGTATTGTATGATAGGGCTATCTTTAAGGACTGTTAGCTTTGGTCCTTTTTAGCTATTCTCCCATATTTATTAAAATAGTCATTGCGTTTGGCTCAAAAGACTTTCATAAGTGGGCTTATTGTGAGTAAATTTAAGGGGTTGGTTTCCTAGACAGGGATTAAATCTAGTCCTAGACATTTTTTTTTATTCTCAGTGGAAAATCCCATTTAAAATACTGTGTAATCCAAGACTAGGCTTAATTCCAGTTTGGGGAAAACTGCCACTGTGTGTATAACTGTTAAGTAACAGCTTTGAGGTTTTGTAACTGCAGCTCTGTTTTGCTTTTTAATTTATTTATTTTTTGACTAAAGAGATGACAGTGTTTGAGGTTCAAGGTATGTCAGTTCCAGTTCTAATATTGAACTTTTATTAATTTAATATGCCAAGATAAATGTTTAAAAGTTCTAGTAGGAGACTTTAATGTTGTCACCTTTAAACTCTTTAAACAAGTTACCAGCTCACACTTGTTTTTATAAGCCTTTTACAGACTGACACGCCTACTTTGCTGATTTCAGAGACTGATGTTCAGTCTTCTCTGGAATTTTGTTTTCCTCCCTGCCGCAATCAGTGTGGGTTGATTTATTCATTGTTTTCTATCAAATTGTCAAAATTCTTGTTGTGATTAAAGCTTTTCTATTTGCACGCTTGCTTTGGGAGAATTTTGTTAGAAATACAGTTTTTCATTCCAGGGCACATCAATTATAATGCATTTTAAACTCTATTGTTAATGTTATCAGAATGGCATGATTGTAAAAAAAATATTGTGCTGCTACATTGCAGTTCATCAAATATACTATTTTGTGCAAAACTTTGGGCAACCCTGGTCAAATGACACATTCTGTTGGTTTCCTTATTAAAAATGATGTGAAGTGATTAATCTACCTTAAATCCACAGAAAACCAACTTGAATGTGAACATTTCATATGTTTTTATTTTGAGATTTAATTGATTTAACACTACTTTCGTGTGCTATAACCTTTGCATTACATTTGTTTTAGGTTAAATTAAGCAAATTCGACTAGAAGGAATTTGGAAGAAGTGGAAAAATTATATTTTCCAGAAATACCCATCATTAGTGTAATTTATAAGTGCACCCCATGTTCTGTTGAAGATTTGGTTGTCCTTTCTTTCTTGGTTTTGATACAAATGCAAAAGATGAATCACATAGTAATGCAATCCACACTGCTGTAACATGTCAAGAATCTGCTGTCATATTGATATGTGATTCAAAATAAAGAAAAAAAAAAGAAAATTGACTAGGGTGCTTAAACTTGTTGAAATAAAAAAAAATAATGACATTGCATATCTTCATTAGCCAATGAAAATCATTTTTGTCGATTTTTAATAAACTACATAATTTGAACACACAAACTGTCCCTTATACTGTGAAAAAATACCTTGATGAATGGACCAATAGAAATTCTCCAAAAATGACCTTTTTACATTGACTTTCATTAAAAGTCAAAAATGTTTTTTTTGGTCTCCTCTTATTGCTCTCCTGCTGTTTTGGAGATACTAGTTTTTCATTGGACAGCGACAAAATACTAAAAAACAAAAGAAACAAGCTTTAAAAAATGGCTTTGTTCTGTGGTTTTGGCTTTTTTGGCATGTATGCAATTCACAGTAATATATGGAATTTTGTCTGTGTGTGCAAATCACTACTACTGCTAGGATCTCCTTAGTTCAAATTCTATTAACAACCATTTTCAAAGAGCACGACATCCATTCCATTACAAACGTCCATTGGGAACAAAGAACACTCCAAGTATTTATAACTAATGGAAAACTGAGCTTGAGCCAATACCAACACCCCCCGTTCCTGTAGCAGTAAAGTCTCTAGTGGCTGCATATATTAAACTGTATATGTGTATGAAAATCAGCGAGTTCAAATAGTATTGGAATAGTGTAGTGTGTGAAATATAAAGATGAAGCCTAGAGTGAGAGAATTATACATAGCAGCCCTTTCAACTCGCTCTCTCTTTCTCTCTCTTTTTTTTGATTTGTGCTTTCGAACTGAATATGTTTACATCTGATATTGTATTACTCATGTCTTTGAGTGTTTTTTTAGTAAATGCAATAGTTTTCTGTGAACTGTAAAATAGTAACAACTCAAAGAACCTTTAAACTTTAGCATTTCAATGCTATATAGAACCCATTTTCCTTAGTATGCCAGGTATTTAAACTATTAAACATGCAATTTTAACGCCTTGAAATAAATCAAAATCAAATCTGTTCTTTACGCCAAATACGCCTCCAACTGAAAGGTTGTGAGAAACAAGGATAGATGGCAAAAAACAAAAACAACACAAAAACTTCTTTATCTCATTTTAATGTATTGATGTTTCAATTTATTACGGCCCATTTCTTGATTATAAGCATAATAGATCACTAGTAACGTGTTTTGTTAGTTAGCTAGCTAGCTAAATTTCCCATTCCATCTTAAATAGCACAACAAGAGTTACTGATTCTGCAGCATTTAAAAATCCACTAAACCATAAACCACGTTTTTTTTTCATTAATAGCTGAAATGTGCTCCTTTGAAGTAATAAAACCAGTTCTGCTTAACATTTTATAAACATTTCCTAACCTTAAAAAAATGCTTTTATTGTAGTAATTTCTGCCTCTGCAGTGCCCTCTCAGGTTCAACTGTGCTATGGGAGAGAATGATGTTTCCATGGTCTTTGGTACGCAGATACTTTACAATATGCAGATCAGTCCATCAATAATACCACACCCTGCTGATGTCCAACCATCTGCATCTCACAGCTATCAGAGGCACACTGATAGCTTATGCCCTGCCTCTAAACCCATACATCACCCAGTTTTTAGCCTTTTTCAAGTTTGAGCTAAGGGTGTAGTCAGAAAATAATCAGGGGGTTTAGTGCCCCTTTAAAGTGGAATAGAATAACTCTAACTTGAATCACTGTCGAGTAGCTAGTAGCCTGGTAATAAAGCAGTGTTCTCTTTATTTATTTAGATTACTTTGTAAATTTAGTACCAGGTTCTTGAATGGCCGTCCCATTTCTGAGGGAGAAAATACTGTAACATTGTTGTTTTATTCTATAAACTACAGACAACATTTCTCCCAAATTACAAATAAAAATATTGTCATTTAGAACATTTATTTGCAGAAAATGAGAAAAGGCTGAAATAACAAAAAAGATGCAGAGATTTCAGACCTCAAATAATGCAAACAAACAAGTTCATATTTAGTTTAAGTTCATAACAAGTTTTAGTTTAAGTTCAGAAATCCTGTTTTGGTGGAATAACCCTGTTTTTTTATTTACATTTTTAATGCATCTTGGCATGTTCTCCTCCGCCAGTCGTACACATTGTACTTTCAAATTTTCATAGTTGTTACTGAGAAGTTCACAAGCTTTAAGAAAATAATAATAAGTCTCTATTTATCTGTCTATTTATCAAATCTTTACATTTATCGTCTTCAATCCCATTCTGACCTGATTTTTGATATGATTCTATTTGAAACCAAATTTCCTTTTTTACTATTTAATATAAAAAAGCAGCATTTTGCAGACAAACCAAGTCTCCCTGAAGCTGCGGGAGTCTCCCGCATTTCGGTAGTGGCTCCCTGATGCCCGCGAGTCACATATAATCTCCCAGAATTCAGAACGAGTGCCCCAAACGCGCACACAGGCGACAGACTTTTTTTCTCTAATCACGTGTGGGAAGGATAGAGAGAAAACAGAGAGGGTTCTGATTGGCCTGTTCTCTGCAAAGAGTCTGTGAGACAGCCAATCAGTTTTTAGTGTGGGCAGGCAGTGTTTTCCCCCCTCCCGGACGGGATTTGTTCAGCGAGTGAGAGAAAGCAGATCATGGCGGAGGCAATATTAGTAATTATTGTAATATAATATGAAATGTTTTTGATGTTGTGCAATTTTTGGTGATATTGTAATTGTCAATTTTTGTCAAATAAAGGCTTTTTTCCAAAAAAAAAAAAAGGAAAGCGGAGGCAGGGTAAAGTAAAGTTTCATTATCCTTGGGGGTGTGTGACTTTTGCAACTTGGGATGTCTGCATTTTGATACAGTAAATGCATTTGTTCTATGAACCCCCCAATGCCTGTAGATATAGCTGCACTCAGTTCACTATTACCACTGAAACCACAGAAGGACAGAGTTAGATGTATGGTCACCTGAGACTGGTTGTATGGTTTCTACTGTAGTGCTCTGGAATGCAATTATAGAAGACCAAACTGGTCCTAAATCAGCTTTAAAGGGCAATTTCTATCCAGACCCAATACCCATCCTCAGGTAACACAATGATCAGGGTAATGTCACACTGATTGTCAATGTGTCTTCTTAATGAGGAGCTGGTCGATGGAGGCAGTTATCAGAGCCAAGCGTTTTCATTGAGCTCCCATCCTTTTTGTCTTCAGCTGTCGGGCGGAGGGAACTTGCTGGAAAATTGGGCAGTGACTAGGCTGAATGAGAAAGCCAGAGAGATGGATTTTGTATTTACTTGTGATTGTGAAGGTCTTGCAGGCTAAATCAAATGGCCACTATCTTGGTAAATGGAGAATATTAAAATGTCATTTTCAATCATTTTCCATTATGTAACTTAGTTCGTCTTCAATAGCTCCCGGCTGGCACAGTGCTCTTTTACTGGGCAAAACGACACAGGAAAAATACAGCAACAGAAAAAGCAAACAAAACAGCAGCAAAGAGCATTTGATTATACTTTTAATGCAAGACTTCTGATCTAATTCTGATTATATTTGTCCTAGACTAAACACACTACTTTGGAAGAAGCATTGACTGCACCAGTACTGCAATTTCCTATTTCCTTTTTAAAATTAATTTGGCTACCCACACACTGCAGTCACAATTCCCTGTGCACCAAGTTTCTCCTCTCTCTCTCTCAGATTCACTGCTTATAAATCCTAGCAGTCCATTTTTTAATGATCGACCGCATGGCACCGTCTAGTGTTAGAACATGCTTGGAGGGTAACTGCGCAATTCCGTAGATGCCTGGTTGCATGGTGTGTCATCTGCTTTGCCTTTTCCAAGAATGATCCCACTGTACATTCCTGCCCATTTGGCACCACATTGAGCCTGACTCTGACTGCTGGAACACAGCTGGGTCTTGGAGCCTAAGGCTTGCTTGTGTTGCTATGCTGGGCTTTATACTGTACAGGTAGATCTACTCAATCAAACCCCATAAAACAGCACTGCAATCAGTGTTTTCCAGTGATTACTGTGCAATTTACAATAGTATAAATTAAATGATATCATTTCTTGAAGTGGGCTGGTCTGGATCTGTCTAACTAATCTAACTATAAAGTAACTGCCTTAGATTTGCCAGTATTAGTGAATTTTAGGCAATCTAAGTGCCATGTCCAAGCACATCCCCACCTCCCAAAGCCTAGTTCATTTGACTAGTGTGATCACTCCACACCGTGCTCAGGCATGGTACAGTGCCCGAGCATGGTACAGACATAATTCCTGTTGGGATTTAAGTTTTTCTATTTGCACACTTGTCTTGGGAGTTTTCTATTTTTCATTTTCATTCTTAGAGTTCTCTTTTTTTCGAGATCACCTCTGAAATATTGCATTTTAAACTCCATAGTAAAAATACTGAAGGGCATAATTCTAAAATGCATTGTGCTGCTACATTTCAGTATATTACAACTAAAATCTCATGCATAGACCCTGGGCAGCCCGGGTCAAATTACACATTTAGTTCTGAATCTGATTTCCTAGTTCCTGTAGTAAATCTACAGAACACAAACTTGAAAAGAAATTATAGTAATGGTAGTTACTATTTGGGTAATGATGTTTGAGATGGTGAAAAAAGTTGACAAACCTCCAGAAACCAAGCAGACCACAGCAGAGATGTCACATAACTATTTAGTAGAAATGTTGATTATCTATACTTTACTGGAGTAATTATTTTTCAGAGGATTTTGTACTTGTCTTTCTTACATTTTTACACAATTATCTGTACTTAGCCTTGTTGCTCCTATTTTATTTTAGCTAGGTTTCATTCCGGCTTCTTATTATTAAAAAAAAACCCTGTTCAGATAAATTTCTACATCCAGATATAGTGAATCTGATTGTGATTGAATGTAGATTAGTATAAAAATATACCATTCTCACACCCTATTGGTTTATATGTGATCCATCATACCTGCACACCCCCCCCCCTACACACACACACACACACTGCAGCAAGAACATAGCAGACGTACGTAGTCTAGTATGAAGATGAGATGATCCGTGCAGAGACTGATGTCTCAACTAAGCTTCTTTAATATATTTGCATTGTACTAAAATGCAATAATTTGCAAAAGGTATAGATACAGCTAAAACAGCCTAGAACCAAGTGCATCCCAAATGTATCAACATTAACATTTTAATATAACATTAAATACATTTATAAAAAACATAATTTGTATAAATATATTTATTTTTTTCTTATTTTCTCCCTAATTTACAAGGCCAATTACCTAACACACTCATTAGGACCCCCCCATCACTAGTGATGCCCCAACACCAGGAGGGTGAAGACTAGCACATGTCACCTCCGATACATGTGAAGTCAGCTACCGCCTCTTTTTGAACTGCTGCTGATGCAGAATTGCTGAGTAGCATCACAGTGCACTCGGAGGAAAGCGCAGAGACTCGGTTCTGATACATCAGCTCACAGACGCCTTGTGTTGAGTGACATCACCCTTTGGAGTGATGAGGGGAGAGAGTGCCATCTACCCACTACCCCTAAGAGAGCAAGGCCAATTGTGCTCTCTCAGGGCTCCAGCAGCTGATGGCAAGCTACATGACCGGGATTCAAACCAGCGATCTCCCAATCTCCCTATCATCTATCATCTTTCATCTTTCATTCCGGCTTCTTATTATTTAAAAAAAAAGAAAAGAAAAATCCAGATACATTTCTACATCCAGATATAGTGAATCTGATTGCGATTGAATGCAGAGAAGTACAAAAATATACCATTCTGACACCCTATTGGTTTATACGTGATCCATCATACCTGCACAACCCCCCCACACACACACACTGCAGCAAGAACATAGCAGACGTACGTAGTCTAGTATGAAGATGATCCGTGCAGAGACTGATGTCTCAACTAAGCTTCTTTAATATATTTGCATTGTACTAAAATGCATTAATTTGTAATAGGTATAGATACAGCTAAAACAGCCTAGAACCAAGTGTATCCCAAATGTATCAACATTAACATTTTAATATAACATTATTAAAGTCATTATGGCTTTTAATAAAAAAAAAAAAGCCAAGTTTTTGGGGAGGGGTTGTATAGTGAACTATAGGACTCTGTGGGCGTGGCCTAAGCTTTTGTGCTTAATGATATTTTTTACCTTAACATTATTTTAACTTTTTTTTTTACTTTAAGTAGTTTTGAAAGCAGTACTTTTACATTTTTACTTAACAAGTAAAACGCTTGAGTTAATACTTTTTGAGTTAATAACTCATACTACAGAAGTATTTTAAACCATAGTATCTATACTTCTACCTACAGAGTAATGAGTGTCAATACTTTTTGCACCTTTGTTCCACACAGACAACACAATGAGTTGGTAGATGTGATGTTACATTATGGAAAAAAATAGTTTTGAATATATTAATATTTATAATAATATGTTTGTATAAGAGAACCAGGCCTATTATAAATACATGAGTACCTGCTTAAAGATCAGCAAGCCACTTTACAATGCAGTTTTTATTTTTAACCAAAAGTACATGGTTAATTTGTACTTTAGGGAGTGTTAATGCCAATATATCTGAGCTGAATAAATAAATAAATAAATAAATAAATATAAAAAGTGTCTACTGATAAGTAGTCTTAAGGCAGGATTCACCGTGTGCTCGGTTCTATAATGCTTTTGGGGAATCTGGCTCCTTATCTATAATGCGAGGCTCCTGCTGTATAATCTTACCGTGTGGATAGTGGCCAAACAGTGTGTTCAAATTAATGTGCCGTTCACTTAGCCTGGTTCACTGAGCTTACTCTTGTTTCGTGGTCTGACCTTTGGCATTAATGTGTATTAATGCATGTCATGAATACACTGATGGGCCTCCACTGCGCAAGTAACTAGAAGAGCTGCTTTGTGTCAAGATAATTTACTCCTAAGAGTAGAGATAGGAAATAAGAAAAGAAAAAAAAAACTATTATGTGGTGGGGAAAAAAAAAGGATGAGGGGGGGTGTCCTTAAAATAAATACTGGTTAAAATGAAGATGCACTCTCTGATGTGTTCTTCCAGATGGATGAATATTAAATGTGGCCTCTTGAGAGAAAACTCCCCTCAGTGGGATTCTTCAAGAGGGTCCCATAAGCTTGGAGCAGAAGCATTATTTAAAAAAAAAAAAACACTACAGTGAGATTTCTTCTCTTTGAACATATATGAATAATCTTAGGGGCGGAGTTCACAAAGCTTATATATTCTATAGCATTTAAGATTAAGTTAACACTAAGGTGCTTGTGGGATTTAGAATCCTGTTGGATGCAGACTTCTGTTGTGTATATTTTTATAAATATATTTATTTTTTTCTTATTTTCTCCCTAATTTACTAGGCCAATTACCTAACACACTCATTAGTGATGCTATCACTATCACTAGTGATGCCCCAACACCAGGAGGGTGAAGACTAGCACATGCCTCCTCCGATACATGTGAAGTCAGCTACCGCCTCTTTTCGAACTGCTGCTGATGCAGAATTGCTGAGTAGCATCACAGTGCACTCGGAGGAAAGCGCAGCGACTCGGTTCTGATACAGTAGCTCACAGACGCCTTGTGTTGAGTGACATCACCCTTTGGAGTGATGAGGGGAGAGAGCGCCATCTACCCACTACCCCTAAGAGAGCAAGGCCAATTGTGCTCTCTCAGGGCTCCAGCAGCTGATGGCAAGCTACATGACCGGGATTCGAACCAGCGATCTCCCAATCATATTGGCAGCACTTAGCCCCTTGGACCACTCGGAGCCTATTGTTTTGTACCTTATTAAGCGTTATATTTTTACCTTAAATGTTTTATATCTTATATATCTATTGTTAATAACAGCTATAAAACCAAAGATCTAAAGAAAAAGATCAAAGATGTAACACAAACAGAATTTCAGCTTGAAGGTGTGTGACTGCTTTGTGTTCATGGTTACTAAGACTGTGCTGATTTTTTGTTTGTTTGTTTCATTTATAATTAATAATAGCACTGTCATAACACTCCACTCCTAGGGTCAGAAATAGGAAGCAATAAAAAAATAACTAAAATAGGAAAAAAGGCCTAGGCCTATCACAACAACTTTGACCTCAATATTGCCCATCTTGTTAAACGGATATGTCTTTTATGTTATTCATGTTTTATTTATTTAGGATGAATTAAAATTATGTACATTTCTATATCAATGTCTGAATTGTATTGATCATTAAACATTGATTGCTTTTTAAAAGGGTGTAATTGCCTTATTACACTACAGTAATATTATTTCTCTTTAAACATATATTAAACAAATCGAAATATGTTTTAGTCTTAGGTGTAGTGTTGACCATGCTTATGTACAGTACCAGTCAAAAGTTTGGACACACTTTCTTAAAAAGTGTTAAAACAAAATACTCTGTGAAGCATTTAAGTGGCTCTTATCTGGAGTGATGTGAAACTTAACTGTCATTTTTTATAGTATTTTTTTTTTCTTTAATTAGTTGGGTAGTTCTTGCCATAATACGGATTAGAACATTACTCAAATTGCTATTGGCTATTCAACCTCTTTACAACACAATTGATGCTCTCAAACACATTAAGAGGCAAGAAACTCAAGTAATAGTTAACTCTACAATTTTTTGACAAGTTCAGCACAGCTGTTAACTGAAAGCCTGAATTCCAGGTGACTCTACCTCATAAAGCTGACTGAGAAAATCCATATATGTAATCTAAAAAAGAGGTGCCTACTTTGAAGAATCTAAAATTTAAAACATATTCTGGTTTGTTTAACACATTTTTGTTTAATAAATTATTCCATATGTTTTTCATCATAGTTTGGATGATTTTAGTATTGATTAAAAAAAAAACTCTATATTTAAGGCATTTCCAAACTTTTGACTGATACTGTACTCTAAGATGAAGTTAACACTAAGATACTTGGTGTAATTCAAAGTCCTGTTGGGTGGATCTGTAGTGCAAGCTGTATCTATGTACTTGTTATCCTTTTTTGGCTATTATGTGTTTTATTTATCTTTTTGTTCAGTGTTAATAACAGCTATGGCATTCACTGTAAAGAACTGAATGTAAACTGTGAGGAAGATCAAGGACGTAGCAAACAGAACTCCAGCCTGAAGGTGGGCGAACACTTTATGTTGATACTTACTAAGACTGAGGATGAACATCTTCTTTATTCTTAGTCATTAATAGCACTGTCAAAACATTCTGCTTTTGAGTAGTAGAGATGAGAAAGAAATAACAAAAATGAGAAAACAATTATGAGAGAAAAAATGGATGAGGCTGGAGTTGTTTATATATATATATATATATATATATATATATATATATATATATATATATATAAATCAGTACTGATTAAATTGAAGATGCACTATGATGATGTGGTCTTCCTTCCAGATGGATGAAAACTAGAGTGTATTTGGGCCAAACACTCCAAGAGTAGAGGCATCATCAAAAGACACTATAGTGAGATTCTTTCTCTTTGAACATATATGAATAATCTACCAGAGTGGACAGTGCCTATATGCTCTATAGCATTTAAGATAAAGAGTGGGTTTAGAGTCTACTCTGACACTCATTGTATGGACCTTAATGGAAACTGTTGACCAGATAGAGTGAAGGATCAAAGACCTAGCCTACAGAAACCCTGGAGGAGGACTAATGGAGCACTGAGCACTATTTCGCATGCAATGTTCAGCATTATAATGCTGGTTGGAAGGGAATCAATCTATCGATGACTGCAGTTATATCAACCTGTGTATGAGGTTGAGACTGTAACCTGTTACATGATATTCCATGACACAGTGACGCCAGTACTGCATTTCACCACCGCTTTTCCCACTGCGTTCAACAGAAATTTATATTCCTGTATTCTTAATGGGTACCCTTCAGAGGTGAGTGCCTTTGGTGTAACGTATCAGAGCGCATTTCAAATAGTCACCCATCTTATTACGCTGGCTTGTCAAGGATGTATCTTTTTATAGGATATCTCTTCAATCCTTGTTTTTGTCAGACCCCCAGCTCACCAGGGACCCAGCTGCCTGTCATCCGAAGCGTGCTACTCAGGAAAGAATGAGTTTCAATGAACGCCGCCACACGCCGCACGGCAGCCATTGTCATTCCACATCCGAAATTGATAGAAGCTGTGGATCAAAGGCTTGGCAATATGTGCATGATGAGTGACAACAATAGTGCGGTAATAGTGGTATTAAACCCAAGCAGATTTTTCTAGGGGCCGTGGGGTGGGCTGGAGGGGGGAGGCAGGCCTCCTTCTCCTTATTGTGCCGCCGACTGGATGAAGGCAAAACACATCAAAGGAAAGATGTCTGCATTTAATGTCAGCGATGACAAACTGCCAAATGCCCCCAAATGCACACCAATTGACTGACTGAGTGCTTATCACAGGCAAGTGCTTGTATAACTGTAGTGCCACAGACTGCAATTTCCACGGCCATAAAAAAAAAAATAAAAATAAAATAAAGCCTTTGATGACTTAAAGTAATGTCACAACAAGCCACGGCGTTCAGTCAAAGTGACTATGCGGCAATGTGACAAGGTTAAGTACCTCCGTGCGACGCGAAGGAAGGATGCATGCTATGACTCAGTCTCCGACGCGACGTGGCACAACTCTGACAACAGATTCGAATCCGCCTTATTAATAAACATGTAACGTGTCGCACGCTACATCACTCCAGCATCTAGGCTTGCTGCCGTTGTGTTGTCACGAGTCTGTGTGTGTGTGTGTGTGTGTCAAAAGTGCCTTCTTCTAGAGGAACACAAAGATGCAGGCGGTCAGATACAAACTTGTTGTCATTCAGTCAATGCCATCGCTAATAAGCGTGCTCCGAGTCTAAGATGCCATCTCCAGATATGCCTCAGTCCAACGTCCTGTCCTTCAAAATCAGACCAGCAGCCTCAGAGCGAGTGTGTCACAGCAATTCGCAAGACCAGGCAAGTCCTAAATCTAGTGGGAAGCATGGGGGTTGAATCACAGTACCATTTTTTTCCTTCTTTCTTTCTTTCTTTCTTACTTTCTTTCATTTTGTGCATCATACATACATAACAACAGCTGTGCATGTGTGTATATGTGCATATATATATATATATATATATATATATATATATATATATATATATATGTGTGTTGATATTTGATATATGTTTGTGTGTATTTTGTTGTACAGTGCTCAACAAAGCCTTTGATGTAATTGCGTGCAACAGCAATGCAACAGAATGCAGCAACTGTCAAACAGAAGAAAAATAAAATAAATAAATAAATAAATGAATAAAGCAGCAATGCATGTATACATGGTTCAGCAGACAAGAAGCAAAGATACTTAACTGTTCATACAGTTAAGACTGTTCCTTAATAACAGCAGAAGCAGAAGTGATTTTTTTCTACAATCATGAGCTCCAACCAACCTTACCAGTAACTCACTTCAACACAAATCAGTCAATTACAGCAACTGTGAACAAGCACCTAATCTGCCTGATTTATTGATTCATCAGCAAGGTAACATCCTGTGAAAAGCCTCACAACTACTTCATTATACTGTAGCCCTCTGGAGCACTCTTTAATAAGATGCCTACAATGATGTGTATTATGATGTGCAGTGTGCAGGTATGTACATAGCATATTCCATTTACTCCATATCTCTCTCTCTCTCTCTCTCTCAACAAATATCTCCAAATCAGCAATTTTACTGGAAAGAGATAAGCCCTGCTTAACTTTCAATGGAAGTCAATGTAAAAACTTTTAATTTCAGGTAATTTTGAAGAAATTCTATTGGTCCATGCCTCAAGAAATTTTAACACAAAATAAGGGACAGTTGGTTTGTTGAAATAATGTAGTAATCAAAGAATCAGCACGAATAGAGATACTTGTTTTACATTGGACAGCGACGATATACAGTATGATAAGCTGAGGTAAGATAGCACAGCATTTTCAGCACTGCTGCAGCAGTAGTACGCTGAGAGAACTCTGTAGGTTGGGTTGGGTTGGGTTAAGGATAGGCAACACAATATGACCACCATAACCACCACAACCACCAATCACACTCAGTTATTCTTTTCTTTGTTCCTTTGAAAATGTAATTACCTCAGTTTCTTCCTCATCCTCCTCCTCCTCGCTAGTACTGGGTTCCTCTGGAGCTCGTATGAACCACCACTGAATCTCCAAGTAAACAGAAGATGTCCCACTTTGAAAGGCACAGGCCATTTCAATGTTTTGTCCCTCTCTCGCAGTAATGTTGGAAGGCAGATCCGTAAACTTTCCTGTGGAGCGAAAAGAGGTAAAGGAATGACCAGCTGTTGTAGCTGAAGTGTGGAGGAGCACAAACTATAGTTTAACATGCTGTTGCACAGATGCTTGCTCCTGTACTGTGATCAGCTAGATAAATAAATATTGACTGAGAGCTGAGATGAAGCCCTGGATTTAGATGACTTTGAGAATGGTTGGAAAACACTGATTAAATGTGGTTTATTTTATTTTATTGTATTATTTAGTTTTTATCCAGAAGGAAATGGACAGGTTTTTGGTTAGGAAAGGGCGATGCATCAGTGTTATTCATGCAATGTTTTATTTTTTTAGATTATTTTATTTATTTATTTATTTATTTTTTAATTCTGCCTTTGATTTCTCTCTGAGATGCACAAGAGCTTTCTAGGCTTATTATTATAGTGGAGAGCTTTCAGCGTGCATGCTACACGAGAGTCTCCTGATAGTGCTGAGGCGGGCTCGAGCTCTCCGTGGTGCTGAACAAAAAAAGCCCTGCAGTAGCGCGGAGCTCGAGCGAAGCCCCGATTCTGCAGCTCCGCCACTTGAAATGCAGGTCGCGCATCTCGTCCCCTTCAAAGTTATTCCCTTACGTTTAATGTCGAGGAGTTGGGCGAGGGGAAAAACAAGCCTCACGCGCGCTCATTAAAGAAATGAGGGGCCGACTTCAAGTCTAACTAACCCGCGGAGCTCTCAAATCAACAGTTGCACGTTAACCCTTCAACGCGGATCAAAGTTTACAGGCGTATTTTTGAACATCAGTGCTTAGGTTAAAATATTGGGGGTTTAAATTGAAGTAGACACTTAGATTTAGGCCTAGAATTTCCATCCAATATTTACTTGATTTTTTTTTCATCATCATTCCATTTTAATTTGAGACCAAAAAAGATACAGAGCGTAAAAAAGAAAAAAGAAAATACTGGGAAAACGCTTGTTAAATTATTTGGGGAGTATAATAGTGTGTATTCAGGTGGTGGGGATGGAAAATCAGCCATACTCTAGATATTATTTTTTAGAACAAAATCATACAATTATTGAAACAAATATATGCCGACATAGTTTTATTTGGAAGCTACACTCATAATAAATAAAATAAAAGATAAGTAAAATAGTGCAAAAAATAAATAAAAACTGTGACTGGGGTGGTATACCCCTCTCGTCAATCTTCATTTCAGTAACACCACGTCTTCAGTATCTTTAGTTATAGTCATTTTTTATGTTTAACTATATGCATACGTTTGCTTATAGTTGTTTTCCGGACTTTTTTGAAGAAATCAGCAAAACAAAACCAGGCAGGGAAAAGTGTAGCTATAATCGGCTTGCGTAAAGAAAAAATATATATACATAACGCTGTAATGTAGTTCCGAAGCTTCAAATCCCTCACATTCACATCACCACCAATATCACCACATCACCACAGCTTCATATATATATATATTTAATATATGAATAAGATCCATCGCTCGTTAAGTACTCTAGAACAAAGCCGTCTAAAAACGTCTTACTCAAACGTCGCACTTACCTTGCAGAGAAAATCCGATCTGGATGGACAAACAGGAAAAGAAAACAAATCCAACACTGTCGTGTAAGGTCCACATCGTTCCACAGAGCGCGCGGATCTCGCATTAGCTGAGAAACGACGTCTTTCCAAAAGAAAAGGAACCCCCCCTGATAAAAAAGAGACGATTCAACGCATTTAAATCAAAGCCGCGCAAGTGCGATTGGAGCGCAATTGCCGAACGCGGGGCATGCTGTAAATGTTGCACGCGCGCTCACGCACAGAGAATCACGCACACAAAAAACACGCTGCGAGGAGATGAAAGAGAGACTCCAGTGAAAGTTGCGCACAGGTGCTATAGTAGCAGGCACGCGGCGAGGTGGGCTGGATGCTGGATGCTGGCTGGACTGCTGCTGCTGCTGCGTCTGCGAGCTGCTGCTGTGATGGATGTAATAGCAGGCTCAGTTCCTCTCTCTCTCTCTCTCTCTCTCTCTCTCACACTCTCTCTCTCTCTCTCTCTCTCTTTCTCTCTTTCTCTCTCTCTCTCTCTCTCTCTCTCTGCCTATCTCTTCCTCTCGGTGCGTGGCTTCTGCTGCTGCTGATGCTGAAACGTCAGTATGTGGGGCTCCTCTTCAGACCAGTCAAACAGTCTGCACATATCTGCGCGAGCCAGCAGACCCCCTCCAAAACAAAAAAATGACTTTAATTGCGCACTAGTAGCGGGTTATACCTGTGCGTGCATGCATGCGTGTGTGCGTGCGTTTGTATGTTTTGTGTGTGCGTGTGTGTGTGCGCGCGCCCGCACGCATGTTGTGCAACTTTGGCCAGGAGATATCTTTGACCAACCAAAGATGATCCACTGAATCTCCAAGCGCTTCTTCCTCAAGCGTTTTTTTTTTTTTTTTTTACGCAGCGCATCTTTTTTCTTTTGTGCGTTGTTTAAAATATGCCGGGCACGCGGCAGCCGACTTATCGCGCGTGCTTAACGACTTTCCGTGATAAATGCATGTGTGAGTGCGTGTGTTTGGGGGAGTTGCAGATTAATGCGCGCTGACAGGGGCTTCTGAACACGACTATGTGGCGTTAAGGGGCACCAAACGGGCACGTGGGCACATGTGTGTATGTGAGGAGGGATGTCATGCTTACCCAACTGCCACACAACCGACCTTCAACGTTTAAATGTGTTTGAAATTTGGTTGAAGTAACGTCGGTCTGTTGTTGTTTCAACGTTGAAAAAACATTTAATATTAAAGCAACATAATGTCGTCAACCCTCCCCAGCTGGCATTTCAACATTGAATCAACGTTGATTAGCGTTGATGTTATAGTTGAATCAACATTGGATTTGGTGTGGATTTTGAAAGGTCAATCAACGTTGATATAGCAACCTTGTTTCAACGTCATACATACAACCTTCAATAAACCATAGCTGTCTTAAATGAGAAAATCCTATGGTTAACAGAGTGTTAAAAATAAACTTACATCTGAGTATGAAGGAAGTTTTTACCCACCACTACCAATCTGATTCAACATCTGATTTCAAAAACATTAAAACTAATAGAACATGAACATTCCCACAGGTATGGTGAATAATCTGTGTTAAATTAAAAAGCAATTACTACAAATGGAATAAAACCACGCTTTCATCCCTCTCACTCAAAAAAATAACTCATTGGATTAACTCAAATAAATTGAGGGCAGGATTTCCACACATCGACTTTGTGTAGTCTCAACCCAACCTAAATACCTCCATGGAACACAACGTAATTGAGTTGGTCGAACCCATCTTCATTATATGTAGCCACAATAACTGAAATACCCCGGTGTACTATAATGTAACTGAGTTGGTCAAACACATCTGTATCTAATGTAGCCACAACAATATACATATATTAAATTGCATAAACCGATAAAGATTTATGCAATGAAACCTAAGAGTGCTAATCCAAAATAAATTTGTTATAGTGAACTTAAATACATATTCATATATATTTAAAATTTATATTTTCCTGAACTTGTATTTAGTCTTCTTTCTGGTTTCATTCAAATATTTTTAAATACTTATAGAAAAGAAGATGAAAGAAAACAGTAAAGAATTAAAAGTACTGAGAGCACAGCAAGAACACAGAGTTACTGCAGCTCAGTAAATGATGCTTGTTCTACAGCCAACAACACAGAGACCAAGTATTTCATCATAATATATGATCTAGAAGTTTACCTAACCTAGCGTGGGAGGAATCACTACACACTGATGGTGAGTGCTAGAAACTGGGGGACACAACCAGTATGCAAATCGTTTGTGACAGAAGCCAATGGAAAAGAGGCTTCCAATGGCAACAGACTAAACTCAGTTATTATAAGTTGGTTCAACTCAAAGATCTCAGTTTGAGTGTATATGTGCCCACAAATGTTCATCTAACTCAGAATAGCTGGTTAGAAATGGGTTTACAGTGTACCTCAGTTGTCCCCCCACCCCACTTCAGACACAAAATTTGGTTGTTGTTTTTTATTATTATTCAAAACAGCAAAGAGCACAACTCTGCCCAACCAGAACTTGGCACCATGTGCTATCAGCCCTGAAGTAAAAAAAACACTAAATCCCTTCAAACATTTCTATATTTTAAGCAAAGCAAAGAGGCACTCAGGCTGGAGGCAAAGCCAGGCCACCCTTCACACTTACCTCACACCGCTTTATGATGGTCTCTCTTCCTCCGGCTTAGGCTCATGCGTACGAGAAGGTCCCGAATTGAAACAAACATTTGTATTGGGTTCATGAATGATGGGTAAATGTATTGTGTTGAAACAATTAGATCCAAATGCATTTAATATTTAACCAATTTGTTCGAGCAAATCAAGCAAAAACATAATGTGGCACACCAAAGGAGGGCTTGGGTCATTTTTTTGAGTGTACCCAGCTGGCACACAACCGACCTTCAATGTTAAAATGTGGTTAAAATATGGCTAAATATATATATGTCTGTTGTTGTTTCAACATTGAAACAACATTTAATATTAAATCAACATAATGTCCTCAACCTTTTGCTTTTTGAATTAGTATTTTTTGTTTAATCACCATACAATTTCAAAAAACGGTTGGATGGAGGGATGAAAAAGTGTTTTATTTTTTTTTTCATTTGCAGTAACTGCTTTTAATTTGGCACCGCTTTTTTACCATACCTGGCGGTGTGGTCATGTTCCATTAGTTTTACTGTTTTAGGGTTTTTGAGATCAAATGTTTAATCAGACTGGTAGTTGTAGGTAACTTTATTTACTACAGTGATGTAAGTTTACTGTTAACATTCTGTTAATCATAGGATTATAGGGAGCCATGGTTTATTAAAGGTTGAACATACAACATTGAAACAATGTTGCCATATCATTGTTGATTCACTTTTCAAAATCAACACCAAATCCATTGTTGATTCAACCATAACATCAGTGTTGATTCCACATTGAAATGCCAGCTGGGTAGACACCGCAGAGATGAAGCTGCTCAATGGATGGAATGGTCAGAGCAATCTTAGCAGTGCTTAGCAAAATCTCTTCAGACTAGATTATGTCTAAATGTCTGTGTGTTAAATGTGTGTTTTTAGGTGTGTGTATGTGTGTGTGTTTGTGTTTGTAGGTAAGCAACTAAATACGGCGCATCCTAATGAATCTGTGGCCTTCTCACTAGGAAGGCTAAGCAGACCTTTATTTATGATTTGCATATAACTCAAGAACACTCCTAAAAATAAAGGCGCTCCAAATAGTTTTTTGAGTGATGATATAGTACAAAGGCTCTTTATCATTTTTTTTTAGGATTCAAATGACCTCTTTATGATTTAAAAACAAGCGATTGACACTAATGCTTTCTAAAAATAAGAGAATAATAATTAAATACGTTTACATGCTTAATTAGGGCTCAAGAACTAAAAGTACTGTGCATCATAGACTTTGAAGCTGAAGTTTCTGGATTTGTTTTGCATTCCATCTTGCAGTTCTACCTTCTGAAAATGCACTAACCTACATTATTAAACAAACGCAGATGTGTAGAACCTAAATCAAGTTAAGTTAAAGAGTCATGTAGAGTGGTGAATGAGTTGGTTTGGTTCAGTGAAAGGATAACTCTAGAACATGTCTAGATCTGATACTCCACACATTTGTTTCACCTCTTGGCCCTACCACTTACCCCCTACCCCTTCCTTTCAAGTGTACCCCTTCCCCTTGGAACAGAGTTGCTGGTTAACTAGTTAACTTTAGAGCATCAGAAAGTGGGGGAAATGGTGTAGAAATTAATTGTTAATTGTAATTGTCCATTCCTTAATTCCTCTGTGACGAGGAGCTGAAATTAGCTTTGATTAGCTTTTATTACATTCTTCAATTCTGCCTTAAATGCTGCAGCTTCTACTGTCTGTTGCACCATTTAAGGTGGACGGGGAAGTTCCACTACTAAGACAAACTACTAGAGATCTTTTTTATGCTTGCTATGAAGAATTTTACCATAAAACATTAAAACCACACATTAATCTAAAATAGTGCTAAACGTCATTTTTTTATGCCATCTTAACAGTGACTCTAATACTCCTTTGTTTGAAGTGTGCCTCCTTTGTATGAAGGGCTAATAGGCACTATCCCTTACCCCTACCCCTCCAGCCTAACAAGAATCAGGACACCCCTACCCCTCGGTGTGCACATGCAAAACTGAGGGGTAGGGGTAAGGGGTAGGGCTAAGGGGTAAAATGGGATTGTGCTTTACTCTTTACTGCTCTCGAACTCTGCACTGATCCATTGTTGCGACACTTCATAGATGTACATATGGATGCTTAAACTGCCTGGATTTTACCATTAACACTGAGCATGTGCCTTTCATCACTTACTCACACTCATAATTCATAACCTATTTCTACAATTGCTATAGCTCTCTATTAACTCTTTGTACAGTTGTGTTAGTTTTGTATTTGTTTGTGCTGTTTAAGTCGACCTGAGGAGGATGGGTTCCTCCTACTGAGTCTTGGTTCCTCTCAAGGTTTCTTTCTTTTTTTAGAGGCAGTTTTGCAGTGCCACTGTTGGCACAATCACATTGGTGCTTGCTCATAAGAGGCTTGGACCCGTATAACTGGAGAGCAGCAACATTTGTTTAAAAAAAAAAACAAAAAAAAAAAAACACTGTATAAATAAGTTTGGATTTTGCAATGTGCAGCCTCAACTATTTTGCAATGGCTTTACATTTTTACCAATGTAGGATTTGATTGTATTCAATCACAAACCCATTTATAAGAAGAGATATTATGCTATGATGGCTCAAAATCAAATTGGATCTGATTCTTATGCAGTGTAACACCTCCACATATACAGTAAGCCACTGGGTATTACCTACAGCAATCAATGTAGGTGTTGGTGTAGCGTGGTAGGAAGCAACAACATTTTCCCTGCGGCAGACTACGGTTCAATTCCCTTGCTGGGCAATCACACCACGCATCACCAACAAGAGTCCTTGGGCAAAACACCTAATGCTGCATTCACCTACCTGTGTTACATAATTCAAATTTACCTATACATGGCAGTAGTCACAAAATAGCAGTATACGAACTGATAATGATGTGTTACCTCATATATTGATAAAATAAGACACCTTTTAAAAACAATGAGTTTCTTTGATTTTACCAAATTGAATCACAGCCATCAAACCAAGCTGAACTACTTGATTTGTTTTGCATCAGGAGTGGCATAAAGTTATCCAAAAGCAGTGTGTAAGATTGGTGGAGGAGAACATGCCAAGATGCATGAATACTGTGATTAAACAGGGTTATTCCACCAAATATTGATTTATGAACTCTTAAAACTTTATGAATATGAACTTGTTTTCTTTGCCTAATTAAAGTTCTGAAAGCTCTACATCTTTTTTGTTATATCAACAATTTATCTTATTTTCTGTAAATAAATGCTCTAAATGACAATAGAAATGTTGTCTGTAGTTTATTTTACTCAAACATATACATATAAATAGCAAAATCAGAAAAACTGATTCAGAAACTGAAGTTGTCTCTTGATTTTTTTCTAAAACTGTATATAAAAGGCATCACCACTCACAGGGAGGAGTGCATCGGGTAGTAATGATTGTGACTGGTGATGTCTGGCTGAAAATGTCCATTCAAACAGACAAGCAACAGAAAGTGTCAGAAGTCAAGAAATTACATCCACATTTAGTGCTGGAGCCTGTTTTTAGCTTTACTGGAACATAAGAACAGTCGTGGGACACTAGTCTCAATACTAGTTTATGCCCCATGACATATGGCATGTCTGTGTCACAAGTCACTCTGAATAAAAGTGTCAGCTAAGTGTCATCAATATTCTGGATGACAAACAACACTCCAACTCATCATAAAGAGACTGGATGGGGCTCCATTACCAAAGAACTAAGTTCCACTTGTCTTCCCCTTTAGCTGCCACTTGTCATTGGATATGATGACCTGATCCACATCTGTGGTGACTTCAGATCAGATTATATTCTATCCTATTATGTTGGTAATGCTTTACTATAAGTATATGGAGAGTATATGTGCTATATATGCTGCACATTATATATATATATATATATATATATATATATATATATATATATATATATATATATATATATATATATATATATATATATATACACTGCTCAAAAAAATAAAGGGAACACTCAAATAACACAATATAACTCCAAGTAAATCAAACTTCTGTGAAATTAAACTGTCCACTTAGGAAGCAACACTGATTGACAATCAATTTCACCTGCTGTTGTGCAAATGGAATAGACAACAGGTGGAAATTATTGGCAATTAGCAAGACACACTCAATAAAGGAGTGGTTCTGCAGGTGGGGACCACAGACCACTTCTCAGAACCTATGCTGTCTGGCTGATGTTTTGGTCAGTTTTGAATGTTGGTGGTGCTTTCACACTCGTGGTAGCATGAGACGGACTCTACAACCCACACAAGTGGCTCAGGTAGTGCAGCTCATCCAGGATGGCACATCAATGCGAGCTGTGGCAAGAAGGTTTGCTGTGTCTGTCAGCGTAGTGTCCAGAGGCTGGAGGCGCTACCAGGGGACAGGCCAGTACACCAGGAGACGTGGAGGAGGCCGTAGGAGGGCAACAACCCAGCAGCAGGACCGCTACCTCCGCCTTTGTGCAAGAAGGAACAGGAGGAGCACTGCCAGAGCCCTGCAAAATGACCTCCAGCAGGCCACAAATGTGCATGTGTCTGCACAAACGGTTAGAAACCGACTCCATGAGGATGGTATGAGGGCCCGACGTCCACAGATGGGGGTTGTGCTCACAGCCCAACACCATGCAGGACGCTTGGCATTTGCCAGAGAACACCAGGATTGGCAAATTCGCCACTGGCGCCTTGTGCTCTTCACAGATGAAAGCAGGTTCACACTGAGCACATGACAGACGTGACAGAGTCTGGAGACGCCGTGGAGAGCCGTCTGCTGCCTGCAACATCCTTCAGCATGACCGGTTTGGCAGTGGGTCAGTAATGGTGTGGGGTGGCATTTCTTTGGAGGGCCGCACAGCCCTCCATGTGCTCACCAGAGGTAGCCTGACTGCCATTAGGTACCGAGATGAGATCCTCAGACCCCTTGTGAGACCGTATGCTGGTGCGGTTGGCCCTGGGTTCCTCCTAATGCAGGACAATGCTAGACCTCATGTGGCTGGAGTGTGTCAGCAGTTCCTGCAAGATGAAGGCATTGAAGCTATGGACTGGCCCGCCCGTTCCCCAGACCTGAATCCGATTGAGCACATCTGGGACATCATGTCTCGCTCCATCCACCAACGTCACATTGCACCACAGACTGTCCAGGAGTTGGCGGATGCTTTAGTCCAGGTCTGGGAGGAGATCCCTCAGGAGACCATCCGCCACCTCATCAGGAGCATGCCCAGGCGTTGTAGGGAGGTCATACAGGCACGTGGAGGCCACACACAATACTGAGCCTCATTTTGACTTGTTTTAAGGACATTACATTAAAGTTGGATCAGCCTGTAGTGTGTTTTTTCACTTTAATTTTGTGTGTGGCTCCAAATCCAGGCCTCCATTGGTTAATACATTTGATTTCCATTGATGATTTTTGTGTGATTTTGTTGTCAGCACATTCAACTTTGTACAGAACAAAGTATTCAATGAGAATATTTCATTCATTCAGATCTAGGATGTGTTATTTGAGTGTTCCCTTTATTTTTTTGAGCAGTGTATATATAATGTGCAGCTGAACAGGTATCATTGTCAGTCAAGATGCTGTCAGAGTGGCATTCCCGCTCACCCAGATTGACTGATTGTTTGCACCTGGCCTGTCTTGTATAAATACCCCTCTGTTTTCTCTGTCTCTTACTGAGTATTGACTCTAGTTTGCTAGCTCTTCTATGACATGGTTCCTTTGTTTGGTGCCTCGGTTATCAACCTGTTTTTGTTTCCGTTTACCAATTTTTGCCTTGCCCTCTTTATTGTTTGTTTCCGTTGCTGACCTATCTTTGCATTTTTGTTTACTCTTTTGTCTTGCCCCTTTATTGCTGGATTTGCTGTGTACGACCCTCTTTTGCCTTACTAAGCTCTGGTATGACCCTGCCTGTCCCAAACTTCTCCTGTAAGTCTAGCCCCTTTATTAAAACTGTGTGTTTTTGGTATCTGGTGTCTGGCAATGTCGGGTAGCTTAATTATTTTTTTTTTCTATTTTGAAAGAGTATGGGAAAACTTTTAGTGGATGAATAATTATTTGCAAATCCTTGCTGCAAAAGAAAAATCGTTTATCTTTAAATTGCCAATTTTAAAGAAGTAAAAGAAAATAAATGGAAATTAATGTAAAATCTAATGAATTTGGAGCATTTCTATTAGTCAGTTCTTACATTAATACAATTTGTTTACAAAAAGTACATAACCTCCACAAAAAATATACATTATGGCAAAAAGTGAAAAACAGCAAACATTTATGTATATATATCTCTAGACCTATACTTGATTGAAATGTGTGGGATGCTGTATGACGCACTATTAACACTCCTACACTTGCAGGAAATGCGTCAGAATATTGAAGCTGCATGAGATGGATTATCGCAGGACACCATTGTGACTGACTCCATGCTGAGATCAATATATATAATGCTCATATCAGTGTGAATTTGTAATCATTTATTGTTCCTGGTAATCTTTATCTTCGTTTCGAATAGCACTGCAATATGACACCTCTTTCTGGGTGCAACTGTTTCTTTTGTTTGGTGATGAGTGTATATTGGCATAGAGGTCATGGGTTTAATAATCCAGACTCAACTGATCATGATCATGATGATGGTGATGATGATGGTTATGATATGCATGTGCTGAAACCTCTTGATGTGTACTACAATGGATTCAGTAATGTGCATCATCTATGTTAGAGCACCTTCCCTCTACTGCATCCACTCATGCTCAGCACGTTCTGTGTGACCCATTCTGTTCGCATGCTGGGCTGTAGATTGCTTTTCAGCTACATTTTGCTGTGAATAGATCTTAGGGTGATCACAGAGGGCAGAAGATGATTGCAGTAGCGTTATGGGAATGATATTATAATGAGTGGTAGTTTTTTTTTTTTTTTTCATTTGAAAAAATATGGAACTTGTGGCTCTGCTTCTTGTGTCATTGAATGAGAAAATGCATGCACTGCTTTATTTATTTATTTATTTATTTTTTATTATTATTTTTTTTAAACTAAGGCTGAACCAGTAGGCCTTTCACTTCCTAATAAGACTCCCTAATCTAATCAGCAGTGTTTTACAGTAATGCCAGTTACACTCTTCCTTTTCTCAGCAGAAGAGCACTGAGATCAAGCTCTCATTTGCATGCAGGCCTGAGGGCAGAGGAAGGAGTTGACGGAGAGTACAGTGCTTGGGGTTAAGAGCTTAGCTAAAGGGCGCAGCAGCAGTGGTCAGAGGACAGAGACCACACGGCCCACGTCCATGTAGCAATATGCTGTTCTAGGCTTTGTGCATGTTGGACAGATAAAGTCAGGCATTTAACATTGCCCTGCAAACATGCAGAGCTGGTTTACTGTGCTGTTCACAGCAGATCAAAATCTGGTTATGGAGGGTCAGGCCATAACAGAATGTGTGTGTAAAACTTAGATTAATGTAACAAAATGCAAAATCTAAATTAATTCAATTGACTTTGTAAAGGTTTGTGGCACAGTTGCAAAAGATAGGGCCTTTCTGGTAATGTCAATACTCAGCCTCATTCAACTGTATGTGTGACCAACAGTCTACTACAAATGAGGACCGTATTTTAGCCGTCTATAACGCACCAGTCAATTACAGGTTGTGTCAGTCTGTCTTTGGTATCACGAGGGCACCAAAAATACGCCTTGCTCAGCTTAAAATGCGCAAAAGGCACGTACTAGTTCTCTTAATTAATCATGGGTGTGTTTTGGGCATAACGTGAAATAAACCAGTATAATCAGTGTGCCAGTTGTCAATCCCTTTAAAATGCAGGTGAGCTCTGACATTGGCGCTCTTAACTTTGAGATCTTAACAGTGCGGCGCTTTTGTGCATCTCAGCAGAGGAAACTGACCTGCGCGTTCCCGCTGTAAAGGTACTTCAGCAGCTCATTTAAGGGAAGAGCAATGTTATTTTATTCTTTATTTTGTTTATTGTTGTGTTAAAAGTCAGGTTTGCATGCTGAGGCATGTCATTGTGTGTGTTTGAAGAGCAGAGATATGGCTAAGATAGGATTAAGCAGCTGTTGACTGTTGTCCGGGTTTTAATCAGTAAGTAACACACCTGTAGTTCCCGCAGCCAAGATAGAAACATGCCAGAATTGTACCTAAGCACACCTCACTTCCAGACCACCATGCCTATCATTGTAGATTTATTCCTAATTCCGTTATTTTGTAACGGCAGAATACGTGAAAATACACTGTTGAGGGGGTGTAAGATAGCAACGAGCATTGTGACGTGCCTTTCGCAGGGGGTAGGGTAAGGGCTGGAGTCTTCATAGAAGAGGAAGAACATCTGCATGAAAAATGGCCGAAAACAAAGCCTTTGGAGCAAAATATTAAAATATGAGTTTTTATTTCAATTCTGTAAAAAAAAAGAAAAAGCCCACATTTCTTTCTTCAGTGTCATGTGATATTTGAGTGTGACATCACCTCAAAACCTTGTTAGACTGTTTCATATGTGTGATCAATACAGTACTTTAAAGGAGTCTTCATAGGACAGTCCTAAAGAGGACTCATCTTACTCAACTGCAGCCTAGGCTTTAAAGCACAGCTAGTTACTGTTTTCTCAGTTTTTCTTCAAGTACAAAGCAGACGAGGTGGGCGTATATGGCAAGATGGCTCCCATAGGATCTCTAGTGTGAATTGCAAAATGTACTAAGATCTTGTTGAATCAGAATGATATTGAAGTTGTTTTAAACATTACATTTAAATTCAACATACCTGTGGAAATGAATTGTTTCATATTGACTTCCATTGAAAGTTACAATTATTTTCTATCTACTGGATCCCTAATAAGAATCCCATACTAGCAGTAGGAGTCAAAGAGAGCACAATTGGTTGTACTCTTTCTAAGGTGGGTAGCACAAGGAATTTTGGGTTGCCTCCCATGAATGGGGATTGCATAATTGGTCTTCCAACTAGAGGAGAACATTAGGTAAAATAAGAAAGACCGAAGGAAACAAACAAACACATGCATAAATGAATAATAGAACGATACTAATGCTTCGAAATGATTTGGAATAAAATGATTTTAGCTTGACACTGAAAGTTAAGTTCAGTTAAGTTTTGTGCAAAGTTGCCATTTTGGAGATTTTGGCTGTTTTTGACAGTTATGATAAGGAAAGTACAATTAAGATTCTGCAAATGTGTGACATTGACCATGTTTAAGCCTTTATACAAAAAGGTCAGATTGTTTTTGAGTCTTATCCCTTCCACTGGAGCTCATTTTCAGACAGCTCTCAGGAGGATGTGATCTGCTCATCAGAGACTTCTGCACAAATTGCGGAGTTCATGCAGCTCAAGTGTATTCTGCCATTAAAGCAAAAGAGAGGACACAGGCATCATAAGATCCATGATAAAATTGAACAATTTGACTGAAAGACTAAATATGTATATAAGTTATTCAGGCAAATAGTTATGCTGATATAAGTTGGAATAACATTGCTGATGTAACTGTGGTACAGGGATGGATTGGTCTGGTATTTTTGCTTTGTGCCCATTGACTTTAGGTTGGCTCCAAATATATTGACCAGAATAGGATGTGAAAAGATAGTGTATGAGTTCATAACCTTTAAAACATTGCAGAATAGAAGCATTTTCCTCTAGTGGTCTCTGACTTTTAGACCTACCTGTATAATATATGAGTAAACATGTTAAATAATCTTTGGTTTCTCTGACTGTTGGTTGGGCAAAATTGCACATTTGCTAACAGACATAGACACACCTTAAACTCAGCTTTGACAGTGACAGTCAAAAAGCAAAAGTGAAGCCACCACTGGTCTGCTTACTGGTTGTATGTAGATTCAGCCATCCCAGTGAACAATAGATTATTTTTAATCTCATTGTCTCATTTTTGAATCTGTCTTTCCATCTTTAGTCTCTAATCCCACAGTTATTTTTTTTCTGTAATAATCAGATATGTATAAAGTACTAAAAACCCAGACTTAAGTAAAATTACATTAGTGCTCTATCAAAAAAATGACTAGGAAGTTGTGAAATTGAAGTATTCTTTAAGCTCCACACTTAAATAGAAGTACTAACTTTTTCCACATATTTGGTATTTAAGTATTTACTCAAGCAGTTTATTGTATTGTAAAATGTAATACTGAAGTACTGAAAGTAAAAGTACAGTACTGTGTTATTAGTGTAGTTATTACAGAAATCAGTTTAAAGTTCTCAGAGTGAAAGAGTGAGGTCTTCTTATAAGATCAGCTTGATCTCTTGGTTTACTCAATGAAGAGCAGCTTCGTTAAACCTGGTGACAGTGCAGAAAGAACATCTACCACTCTGGCTGTAGTGAAAATGTACGTTCGGAATGATTCCTAACATTTTATAATTGTAATGAGTAAAGATATTATACATAAATGTAAATAAATGTATTGGAGTGAAAGTATTAAACTCATCTTAAACTAATGTAATGAAGTAAAAGTTGAAGTGGGAGAAAAAAATAAAATAAAACTCCAGTAAATACAGATACAGCATTTTAGTACTTAGGTATACAAGTCGTGAAGTAGTTCGCATTTTTGTTCCCCCAGAAATGGGTTATGTAAGGGTTATTCCACTATTTCACCATAGTGGCTTTGATTTGTCTCAAAAGCAAACAGAGCAGACAGAGCTGAACTCTGGTATTGTAATTTGATGGAAATGTAAATAGTTTCATGATAAAATGCATGAACTTTACTTTTACTGTTAAAACATTGTTGCACTTACTGGGCAAACTGAGATATCCAGGGGGAAACCACTTTGAATATGGTTGAGGTAGTCTTTTTTATTATTATTATTATTATTATTATTATTATTATTATTATTATTATTATTATTATTATTATTATTATTATTATTATTTATTTTTTTTTTTTATTTCAGTTAGTGACTGTGAATCTGCAGCGTAACTGAACTTGTGGAGTAGATTATATACCAGAGAATGTAGAGGACTGGGAATAAACATAGCACAAAAGTGAGGAAATTAGTGTTAGAAAATATCATTTCTGATTATTTGTACAGGTGATTCTTGGCAATGCATCTTATATTATTGGAAAGCCTGTACATTCTGTACATCTGTAAGGGACATTGCATTTGTGGAATGATAATGTGGTGCAAAATGTCCAATTTTTCCCCATTGATGCCCACTTGGCCTTCAGTTTGGAGATACTGGTGCTATAGGATTCTTTCAAATAATGCTGCGTCTTGGTTTTGAGTAACACCGGCTTGAATTTGAAGCCCTATCGCACAGGCTTTATCCAGATCAGTCAAACCTGGTGTGATAATTTTTGAAGCAAACACCTACAGACCACTGTAGCTGCTGCCAACAGACCCTCACAGGTGCTGCCAATCAGGTACCAGAAGCTCAAAACAAGAGTCAATAGCATCAGCAAAATAAACTGGAAAGATTTGGCAAATGTTTCATGGTGAAACCCTCATACTCAGCTCCTACTACTATCACTTCTACTACTTCCACAAATGCATGGAAGGATGAAGAGAGTTCCACAACGATACCAAAAAGGATATTGATAGTCTCAGAGAAGACGTAATCTCATTGGACAGATTCAGTACACTGTACACTGAAACCTGCTGTCACTGACAACTACATTTCAGTCTCTAGCTTTATGAGCCACCTGGAATCTAATTTGTCAGATATTTTATTTGCCCGCAGACCAAACACAGTTATCACATTTTCAGTGCCATTTCATTTAGCCTCATCCTTGTTGGACAGTGAATATAGATTTTCAGAATACGCCTGCATTGCTAATAACACACGCTTGAGGCTAATGAGAGAAATGAGCCAGAGGAGACTTATTTAATCAATCATGCCTTAGAAATAGAAATTTAATTACAGCCCATGGTGCAGAGTTAAATGTCCAGTGTCCCTTGCCCAAGAGGGCATTCAGAAGACTCTCTGCTGTGATTAACGTAAGAGCTTTAATTGCGTAAAAAAAAAATATAAGATAACTTCACAGAAGACGGTAAACAGCTTAACTTTAAGCAGATGTCAAAAGTTATTTTGCAGCATTTCATTGGCTTGTTCATCGCTGTAAAGAATGATAGCCAGATTCAATATTAAAAAGTAAAAATTGCCAAACATAGCGATATACAGGGGTTGGACAATGAAACTGAAACACCTGGAGTTGAGGTGCACATTGAATTCTGCCGTGATTTGGGCAGCTGTGGTTTTATGTTTTTTGGATACAATCCGGGTTAGCACCCGAACATCCCTTTCAGACAGCTTCCTTTCACAGCGTCCACAGTTAATCCTGTTGGATGTGGTTCGTCCTTCTTGGTGTTAAGCTGACATTACCCTGGATACTGTGGCTCTTGATACATCAGAAAGACTTGCTGTCTTGGTCACAGATGCACCAGCAAGACATGCACCGACAATTTGTCCTCTTTTGAACTCTGGTATGTCACCCATAATGTTGTGTGCATTGCAATATTTTGAAAACTGTGCTCTTACCCTGCTAATTAAACCTTCACACTCTGCTCTTATTGGTGCAATGTGCAATTAATGAAGATTGCTCCAATTTATCCATGAAACCTCCCACACTAAAATGACAGGGGTTTCAGTTTCATGGTCTAGCCCTTGTATGTTGCATGTTGATATATGTAGCATGGGAACCCTAGTAAAAAAAAAAAAGTAGATTAAAGTATACTAATATATACTAAGCATTATTAAGCTGTAGTGCACTAAAGTGTACACACGTAAGTAACACGTACGTAAGTAAAACACTGCACTATAAAATTCCTTTTGTAGTCAGCCCTCTACCTCCCTGCTTCAAATAGGTTTACAGCATGTCTTAGTGGCAGGAGTCTGTCAAGGGAGGTTAAAATATGGGCACTTTGGAATTGGCTGGTTTGGCTAGCCCTTGTTCTAAATCACAACATTTTGAGTGGAGTTTCACTCAGAGAGGGAGATTGCTGCTTTTCCCTCTCTCTCTCTCTCTCTCTCTCTCTCTCTCTCTCATGCTTGTATTAACTCTGATATTTGCCTTTGTGATCTCTGTCTACCAGGTAAAATGGTAAAAGGGTGTGTTTTTGGTGGTATTCATATTAATACTTGCCTCATTTACAATGAACACTATAGCCAAATTAATTTATTCAGTTTCAACATGTAACTAAGCCATTGATACACCCATCTGTGTATCCTAGAACCAATATGAGCCCACTAAAGTGCATTGTTTAATAATCTAAATGGTGATTAAAAGGATAACACCATGCAAACTCCAAACGCTTCTCTCATGTATTGTTGGTTATTAATATTATTATATGAACAGATTTCTGTTCTTGGTGTGTAGCCCAGAAAGCAGATCTACAGTTTTGGTGCCTGAAACCAGAAACACTACAAAACTGATCAAAACTATCTAAAATCCCTTAATGACTCTTTGACGCTATTTTTCTCGGCCTTTGTTGCAGCTTACTTTTCCTTTCCGTCTACCTGAATTCAGCAACAGCCAGAATAGTGGTAATTTGGGTCCAAATTTGCTGACTATTTGGAGTGTAATTGCCTAGCATCCAATTCCTATTATGCTTGACAAGTGAATCATGAAGCACCTCAATTTGCATGCCTTTTGAATATTGGCTCAACTCAGAGCTAAATATTTGGCTGAGAAGTGCCACACACAGAACAAAAGTGTGATAAAGTGGGTGGATTTCACAAACTTTGTGCATTATAATCATATAAAGTGGGTTTGTGACAAGAGGAAAGAGATCTGGAGGAAGGCAATTGGAAACTTAAAAAGAATAGGAATAGGATATTCTGGTTATAAAACATCCACTAAGCAAAAAACAACATAAATAATGTACAAACATATGTAGTTGCTCCTAAAATGAGTGTGTTCTATCTCACCTGTATTCAGTCATTTTAAACCTTTAATATCTAAATACAAAAATAAACCTTCAACTTGTGCTCTTTCTGAAGTTTAACAGTGCGTTGGCCATCCAAACAAGTTACTTCATGGGACACGGAAGCCCGCACTCAGTGAGAAGCAAGAGTTTGGCGGCTTAAATCTTCTTATTCCAAGGTGGACATGTTTCAGCTCATGCCGTCCTCAACACATTACACCCTATACAGTCTGTAAAGCACATGATCTCAAATACTCACATGACACGTCACATGACCCTCACATGATCCTCTAAGCCCTAACTGACAATATCGCACCAAAATTATCAGAAGAAATTTATATACAAATATTTACAGGACATATAAAAAAATTTCAAAAAGATGAAGATTAAATTCATCATTAATTCAGCTTGATGACATAGTACACAAAGTATGGATCCTTTTTTAAAATCTTATTATTAACATCTCCATCTCTTCTACCAAGTGGAACACTTTCAATTCCAGTGCATCTCAGGTCTTGAACATTATGGTTTAACTCTATAAAATGTTTAGATACTGGTGATTTTTAAATCATTTCTCCTGATGCAGCTTTCACGTTCTGATAATCAGTTTTGTAGAGGTCTTGTTGTTTTACCTACATATCCCATAGAACATGGACACTGTAAAAGATATTTAGCGTTCGCATCACGTGCAATTCTAAGAGATTAAGGGCGTGTCAGTGTGTTTTGTAATGCACCTCGCCCAGTGTGTAAGATAGAGCTCTTTATCTTAAAAACATACTAAGTTTGATTAAAAAAAGAATCAAATTAAAAAGATTAAACAGTTGGTCATTTATAGTGTTGCTCAAGTGGTAGATATGCTTCAAAATAGGACAAAACCAGATGCTCGCAGATGTAAAACCAGAAAAAAAGGTTTAATATTTGAGGGGTAATCCAAAGGTGTGGTTAAAAAGACAGGCCAGGACAAGGCCAAAAATTGGGCAAAAAGGTAAAAAAATAATAATAATAAAAAAAAATAAAAAAATAGAACAAGTAAAAATCCAGCAATCACAGCAAAGGGGCAAATCCAAAGGGTAAAAACAGAAAAGAGTCAAAAACACACAAAAGTCACAAAAAAGAAATAAACGCCTAATATATTTAACAAAGTTTCAGCAATACCTCACAAAGGGCAAGTGAGACAAACAGGCATTATATACATACAGAGACAATGAAGCACAGGTGAAAGGAATCACTAATCAGTCTACAGAGAACTAAAAGTCAGGTGACAAAGAGCATGGGAGATATCCATGGTTGGTTGAAGGGGGCATGTGACTGTAGCAGGAGAGGGAGTGGGATTCTGGGTAATGCAGTCCAAAGTAGAAGAAATAATTTAGCAGCTAAAATTTATTTACACTAGTTACACAAGTTACGTTTTAAACACAGTCCAATTACAGCACAGTTTGAACTGATTTTTTTTTTCTTTTTAACGAACAATCCAAAATTGGCAAAGTGATTTAAAACCCCTTTAAAAATTTCTACATTTAAACAACCTATAATATACACTGCATATCATACGGATATACCAGATCTCATTCATTCATTTTACCTGATTAAAATATAGTTGAATGTGTAGTTAACATGACATATTAGAATATGTAATTTTTGCAGTTTATAATTAATAAGTTAGTTTTTGTGTTCTTAATTACTGTTTTTTTTTTTTTTCAAACAGTGCCTCTTGACAATACATACATAGATTTAATTACATTCATCAAAACTACATCAATAAAACATGAGTGAAGACCAGTTGTGGGCCTGAAAGGCGGCACGGCTATTTAAGGCCACATTAAGTATATATATTTTATCATTACAAATAGAGTAAGTGCTGAGAATTTACGATACATTACATTAAATTCATTTTCTATAGATACATGATAGAGAATTCCAGAGCAGCGCTGGAGCTACAGATCTTTTATAAGGAATCTGATAATAAGCTTTAGATGTGGAGCCTGTCAGAGCTCATGCTGTACAGTAGAAGACCCAGTTACTGCTTGTTGTCATGCATTATGCAGCATTCTTTACTATATATTTATTTATTATTTGTCTTTCAAGATCAGAATGAATGGCAACAAAAAAAATCCCAGCATAAATATTTTGTAGCACAGACAGCGGGATGAAAGCACGTGCAGCTTTACAAAAAGTGGATCCTTAAAATAGAAGCCAGATTAGAAATTATTATTCAAAAACGACCCACATGTAATGTTAGGGCTGTTGTAAAAGAGAAAGTATAAGTGAGTTTGTATGACTAGAGCATCATCACTTGAGTCTAAGCAAGTGGAAGCATTTTCTAGTGATGAACTACAGCACTGGCCTTCATATCATTTCTTTTATTTGAGGTGAAAGGCTTTCTAAGAAGAGATTTAATATTAAACCCCTTTATTTTACCACCACTTTTATGTTTGAGTTCCTGTTGAGATACAGAAGTGTTTGTCACGGTATCTTCACTGAAAAGTCACTTAAAAAAAGGAACTTTTGATGAATCATCAAAGCATGGCTTAGTACTTGGCTTTTGAAGCAGTGTGCAAAACATATTTTTTCCACTGATGCAGTCTTCAGAAAATGTCTTCATAAAGCCTTTTAGCTGCAAGCTTCTCCAACTGATTCACTTGATCTTTCATCACTTGTTTGTGAAGCACATTTTTGGTGTACGTGTGGTTATTCAGGGAGTATTTGGGAGCAGCTATTAATTTTTTTAGAATTGACACCTATTGATGTGTGTTAACTTTAAATATAATTCAAGAGTTAAAGTCAGGACTAATCCCAGTGCAGATTCTTTTGAGTTGTATAGAGATGATTTTGAACTCATTTTAATGAGATCATGGAAGGCCTTGAACAGAATAAATCTCATGTAATCACAGGCTATTTGGTACATTTCAATTCATTGGTTGTCTTGTGTGTTTTTTTGGTGCTAAAAACAGGGAATGATTACTAACTAGGTCAGTTTAACCAGTGCTCATAGAGCTGTTAGATTCCAAGTGAATGTAGGCATTTAAATTATGTGGGTGGGCAACAACAAATATATTGGTTGGTCATTAATTGGTTTTGTAAACGAATATGTTGTTTAACTCGGAGAAGGGGCATTTTTAAATGGGGACCCAGAGTCGTTATCCTATAACAAATTAATAAATAAAATAAAAATAAAAGAGAAAATAAAAATAAAAAGAAAAGAAAAATAATTCAAATGAAATATTAATAATGTTGGCTGTCAGTAAAATGATTGCTTTTACTTTTAATGGATGGTCTATTATAGATAAGAGATGCCCTAAAACCTAAAACCTCTGTATCCCTAACTCTATTAATAACCTAAACCTTAAACATAACCCTACACCTAATCCTTAATTTATCCTAAACTTAACCTTCCCCTTGGCCTTGAATCAACCCTAAATCCTCAATACCCCTAACTCTAAAAATAACCTAAACCCTATACCTAACCATAACCCTAATATTAACTTAAATCTTAAAGCTAAGCCTACACCTAGCCTTTAATTCAACCTTTACCTTCCCCTGAGCCTTGAATCAACCAAAAATCCAACTCAGTATCCCTAACTCTAATATTAACCTAAACCTTAAACCTAATCCTTATATTAACTTAAACCTCAAAAAGCTAACCCTACATCTAACCTTTAATCTAACCTTAACCTTCCCCTTAGCCTTAAATCAACTCAACCTACAGTATCCTTAACTTTAATATTAACCTAAACCGTAAACCTAACCCTTATATTAACATTAACTTTTAAACTATTTTGTAAAAACCTAAAAACCTTTACATTTAGGGGTAAGGTTACATTCAATAAAAAATCAAGTGCTGTGGTTCTGGGATATTTTAAAAATGGACGTCAGACTAGGCACACCCACACCGATAGTAAAGCAGTGCAATTTTTGATAAGCAGTGACACATTTACAGAAAACTATGAATGTTTAGAAATCACCTGTGTTAGAGTTTTTATTTAATGAGCAGAGTGTTTTTTTTTTTGGGAGACAGTGTCCACCCATCTGTAGACACGCCCCTGCTGACTTCCTAGGAAATTAATAGAGGCTTCAAACCAAAATACCCAAGGTGATTTCAATTGGTTGTGGAGAATAAAGGAATGGAAGAAATCGTCTTCAGATAGACAAGCACATCAATATGATATTAAGCCAAAAGCCTTGAGTAAACACCATAATCTTGAGTGGTTTTTGCTGAAAATATCAGTGAGCAGTACGTTGGAAGGGTTTCTATGGGATGATGATGGGATGAAAGGATTGCAGGATTGATAGATAAGTGTTATCATTTTGAATTGCCTCTCTGGTATTTATAAAGGGTTATAAATATCAGTGCTAAATTACTGTTTTTATGCGATGGAGGATTCAGACAAAGGATTTCAAGGTTGACAGGTTTTGTCTGCATATAGTCTGGGTGATCAAAATATTTCTATTCCTATAAGCTCAAAAATAAATGAAGTGGTAAAATCAATGGGATGATGACAGTATCAGAGGGATGCTGGAATCATTTTCATCTGTATAGCTTGCAGTCATGTGCCTTCAGGCCACAGAATAATCACTGTACCATGTTTGATGTGTGCAGCTTATCAGTGTTGCATTTTAAAATGATAGAAGAAAGAAGATATGGGTAATATAAAAAAAAGGTAAATAATATATGTTTACTTTAGTTTAGACTTTACAGGCAGTATAGTTTTTTTTTGTTTTTTTTTTGCAACAATTTCCAATTTACCACTACAATCCAGAGTTTCATTCACAAATGCCACCTAAAACTTTACTTTATAAGAAAAAAAAAAAACCTTACAGCAATTACGGTAATCCAGAAGTAGCTTCAAGCAGCATCTTTGGGCTTGGATGCATCTAGAATCAACCATCACACAATGGAATCATGTATTAAATCAAAATGCAGGTATTCAAGATTTTTATTTAGAGGAAATGCTCTGGACTAAAGAAGAAAGGGACCATCCAGATTGTTATCAGTCAGAAAGCCATGAAAAAAGTCTGTCATGATTGGGGTTGGGTCTGTATTAATGCAGAAACATATGTTGCCTTTCAAACTATATTTTTTCAGGAACATCCATGCAAAACCATATCCTGCACACATTACAAAGGCATAGTTGCTTCAGAAGATGGTATGGGTGCTGGACTGGCCTGCGTGTTGTCCTTATCTGTCCCCAATAGAGGATGTGGATTTTTTTTTTAAAGAAATTTGACAATAGCCCGTACTGTTGTACTCATTAAGATGTGTTTGCAGGGAAAATGACACAAAATAACACCTGAAAAAAAAAAATCGCTTGGTATCATTAGTGCCAAAATGTCTCTGAAGTGTTGACAACATTATAAAGTGGTAAGCAGTTTACTGTCCCATTTTGTCATGTGTTGCAGGCCTGAAATACAAACAAAACATGAACTTGAGTCTTGGGTTCATACTGTCTGCAAATGTCTCTCAAATAAAATATATATATATATATATATATATATATATATATATATATATATATATATATATATATATTTTTTTTTTTTCTATACTGTCCCAAAATGTTCTGCTCTGGGGTTAAAGAATTATTAGGCATATCTGTATGTTCCACAGTTGAATCTTGTTATTTAAGTTTGTGGTTCTCAAGGATTCAAGAATTTGCAAAAAGAACAATTTTATAATATCAGAGAGTTCTAAGTCAGCAATTAATTTTTTTTTTTGATAGCTCTGGCTTGAATATTGATTGAAGCAGTGAAGGAACAACTTTAGAAAAATGAATGTTATCAGTGAGATCATGCATTGTCAGGGCCAGACAGGAATGAGACTGGTGCAGATACAATAAAATAACTTTTATTAAAGTTATAGAGTAGACAGGGGTAGTCAACAGAAACAGGGTCAGTAACAAAAATGCACAGTGTAGAGAAACCATACCATAACCGGAGGACAGTCCAGAGTTCATACACGGGTAGGCAGTATCACAGGGTAGGCAAAAATCCAGAGTACAATAAACAGTCCAGGTCATACACGGTAATCCAACACAAGGGAGCAGGCAAAAATCAAAGTCGGTAGAAAACAAAAACAAGATCATACACGGAGAATAGCAAGGGCAAGAGAAACGCTTTGTATTGTAGGATTTACCAAACAGATACTCGGCGAGGTGTGAGCGTGAGCATGGTCCTTAAATACACTGAGTAATCAGTACTCGGGACTTCCTGGTGGCGTCATGTGACGTGTCATGTGATCGGGAGTGTGTGTTGTGTCATGGAGTGGTGCGTTCTGGGTATTGTAGTTGTTACTGTGAGAATCGCAGATAGAGCTGGATGTGGGAGACACAGACGTGCTTTCAGCACCAGACATGACAGTACCCTCCCCCTGAGGGACCGGAGCGGAGGCAGAACGGGGCCGACCCCGGCGACGACCACCCGGCGGACAGGGAGTACCGGCGGGAGGTGCAGGTGTCGGAGCGGAGGTGCCAGACAGACGGGGCTCACCAGAGCGAGAAACCCGACGAGTTGGAGCAGAGGAGGTCGGAGGACGCTTGGGACGTCCACGGGGCCTAGGAGCAGGCTTACCAGGAAAACGAGCATGAAACTCCACGAGCAAGGCAGGGTCCAGCACGTCTTTGGCAGCCACCCAACAACGCTCCTCCGGACCATACCCCTCCCAATCGATAAGGTATTGGAGCACACCCCCACGTCTGCGTGAATCCAGCACCTCCCGGACAGCATACGTGGACGACCCCTCCCCCTCCACAGCCGCGGGTGGAACATCAGCCGGTGCAGCGTCAGCGAGCGGACCCGGGACCATAGGCTTGAGGAGAGATACATGAAAAGAATTATTAATACGATACTGAGGGGGTAACTCCACCTTGTAAGTAACTTCATTAATACGTGACAAAATCTTAAGAGGACCAATAAACTTAGGCAGGAGTTTTCTACAACTACCCTCAAACCTAAAGTCCCGGGTAGAAAGCCACACCCGATCTCCTGGTTGGTAGTCTGGGCTGTCACCACGGTGCTTGTCAGCACGCTCCTTGTACACGCGCAGTACCTCAGAGACTTTACGATGCGTGTCTTCCCACACCTGCTCACTGCGCTTCATCCATTCATCCACAGCCGGCACATCAGTGGACACCGCTGTCCAGGGAGCTAGAGGAGGCTGAAAACCCAGAACACACTGAAAGGGGGTGAGGCCAGAGGTAGTATTAACTAGGGAGTTTTGTGCAATTTCAGCCCAAACGAGGTATTGTGACCAATCAGTGGGATGTTTGAAGCAGTATGTGCGGAGGAATTTCCCGAGTTCCTGATTAACCCTCTCACATTGACCATTACATGTAGGGTGGAAACCAGAAGTGAGACTGACATGTACACCGAGATGTTCAAAAAATGCCTTCCACACACGAGAGGTAAATTGAGGACCACGGTCAGACAAAATATCTTCGGGGATACCAAAGTGTCTAAATACATGCATATAAATAGCTTGAGCAGTTTGGAAGGCAGTAGGCAGAGCTGGGAATGGAATAAATTTAACCCCTCTAGAGAAACGATCAACAACAGTGAGAACTGTAGTATAACCCTCAGATACAGGCAGATCAGTGACAAAATCAACAGCAATATGCGACCAAGGTCTCTCAGGTACAGGGAGAGGTAGTAGCTTACCGGCTGGAAGGGTTTTAGGCGTTTTACATTGCGCACAAACAGAGCAGGAGGTAACGAATGAGTGAACATCAGCACGCATAGAATTCCACCAGTAACGGGCAGAGAGTAATTGTAACGTGCGTGTGACACCAGGATGACCAGAGGTTAAAGCGGAATGAGCCCAGGTGATGAGCCTGTCTCGAAACTGGACGGGTACGAACGTTTTACCCTGAGGACAGTCCTCAGAATCGGGCTGATTAGCGTTACTTTGGCGAATCTGATCGTCTAACTCCCATTGAATGGCTGCGATCTGAACAGAGGGAGGAAGAATGCGTTCAGCCTCCTGGGGCTGGGATGCGCTGTCCACAGTGCTGTAAACCCTGGACAGCGCATCAGCTTTAGTGTTACGGTTTCCCGGACGGAACGAGATCGAGAAGTTAAATCGAGAGAAGAAAAGAGACCAACGTGCTTGTCTCGGATTAAGTCGTTTAGCCGTGCGGAGGTATTCCAAATTCTTGTGATCAGTATACACAGTAAACGGATGAACGGACCCCTCCAGCCAGTGACGCCATTCTTCTAGAGCTAATTTCACAGCAAGTAGTTCCCTATCCCCTATCCCATAGTTACGCTCCGCAGGGGAAAGCTTGCGTGAGAAGAAGGCTACAGGAAACAATTTGGGTGGCGACCCACTACGCTGAGAGAGAACCGCGCCAACACCCGATTCGGAAGCGTCCACTTCCACTACGAAGGGCAACTCGGGATTAGGGTGCCTAAGTACAGGGGCTGAAATGAACGCAGCTTTCAGCTCACAGAAAGCGCGATCCGCTTCGGTTGACCATTTCAGGATTTTAGCAGCCCCCTTAGTGAGGGCAGTAAGGGGCGCAGCAATGGAGCTAAAGTTACGGATGAACCGCCTATAAAAATTAGCGAAGCCAAGGAATCGCTGGAGTTCTTTAATGGTCTGGGGCACAGGCCAACTAGTAACGGCAGTTACTTTGTCATCGTCCATAAGGACACCGGAGGAACTGATAACGTAGCCGAGAAATGTGACCCTTTGAGTATGGAACTCACATTTCTCGGCTTTGGCAAACAGACTATGTTCTCTCAGGCGTTGGAGAACTTGACGGACATGCTGAATGTGTGTGGGGAGATCTGGTGAATAGATAAGGATATCGTCTATAAAAAGGACAACAGAGTGATTAATTAGGTCACGAAATATGTCGTTCATAAAGGACTGGAATATGGCTGGGGCGTTAGCAAGACCGTAACTCATGACCAGGTATTCATAGTGGCCGTTGGTGGTGGAAAACGCTGTTTTCCATTCGTCACCCTCCCTGATGCGAATGAGGTTATAAGCACTACGGAGATCGAGTTTGGTGAAGTACACGGCATTACGTAACTGTTCTAATGCTGCTGGGATTAACGGGAGCGGGTAAGCGAACTTTTTGGTAATGTCGTTTAAGCCTCTGTAATCTATGCAGGGTCTCAAACCCCCATCCTTCTTCTTCACGAAGAAGAAACCGGAACCAACAGGGGATTTGGATGGGCGGATGAAACCCCTGCGCCAGAGCTTCACTAACATACTCTTCCATAGCCTTCTCCTCATCACGAGACAATGGGTACACACGAGCTTTGGGCAGTACAGAACCCTCTATTAAATCAATAGAGCAATCATAGGGGCGATGCGGAGGTAACTCGGTAGCTTTGGATTTACTAAACACATCAGAAAAATCATAGTACTCGGAGGGAATAGCAGGGGTATCTACAGAATTAGGGCTTTCAACAGAGGTAGATTGCAAAGAGAGTGAATTTAAAGATAAACAGTTCTCACGACAGAAAGGAGACCAGGCAGTGATGTCTCCCAGGCTCCATGAAATGACGGGGTCGTGTGTCTTTAGCCATGGCGCTCCCAAAACCAGTGGATGTTCCGTGCGTGGGAGCACATAGAGAGAGAGCTGTTCCACATGTAGAAAGCTGGCCTGAAGGGTGAGAGGAAGAGTCTGCTGGGTCACAGGTTTGGAGCGTACAGTCTTTCCATCAATGGCATGGATGGGGATAGGCCTAGGGAGATCCTTCGTGGGTATGGCGTACTCCTCCACCAGATCCAGGCTGATAAAGTTCCCCTCCGACCCAGAATCTACAAGCGCTGAGACACAAAACACATCCGTTGGAGTGGTGATAATAACAGGCAACACGAAACATTTTTCTTTAAGTTCAGAAACAGGGGTACATACCACGTTAGCGCGTGGAGTACACTCCACGCGCTGTCCCAGAGCAGACGCTTGAGCAGAATTGGGCCGGAGTTCACAGTTAGCCCTCAGATGACCTGGACCACCACAATAGAGGCACAGGTGAAGGCGAATGCGACGCTGCCTCTCAGTGACAGATAGTCTGGATCGTGTGATCTCCCTAGGTTCAGAGATGGATGCAGGTGCAAATTCCGGAACTGGATTCCCGGACTGGAGTAGTGCAGGGTGAACCACAGGCGTGTGGCTAACAGCTTTGGGTTTACGGGAAAGGAGCTGATCCAGACGGATAGACAGAGTGATCAGCTGATCCAGGGTGAGTGAATCGTCCTTGCATGCAAGTTCTCTTTGAATCTCGGGGTTAAGTCCGTGTCGAAACATGGAGATGAGAGCAGGATCGTTCCAACCGCTGCTAGCGGCTAACGTACGGAACTCCAGAGCAAAGGCTGCCACAGATAGTTTACCTTGCTTCAAGGTAATCAGAAGCTCTCCACTAGATTGCCCATAGCGTGTATGATCAAAAACGCTGCGAAAAATAGACAAAAAAGTGTCGTAGCTGGATTCAGAAATGTTCTCCCAAATAGCTGTAGCCCAGTCCAAAGCCTTGCCAGACAACCGAGAAATTATAAACCCGATTTTAGCTTTATCAGAAGCAGGAGGTGAGTTGCTAAAAAACACGGAGCACTGGAGCAGAAACCCATTACACTTCTCAGTGTTACCGTCATAGACTTCGGGTTTACACACAGCGAAAAAGGGAGTAGTGGTTTCGTTAGGGCTGGCTACAGGACTAACCACTGGGTTAGGGTTCTGGGTGGATAAACCCCGGAGATGACTTATAATCTCGGCTAGCTGCTGCTGTTGGTTAACCTGGTGGCGTGCTAGCTCGTCAACAGCTTGGGTCACACCAGCGAGCGTTTGCTGGTGCTGACCTAAAAGCCGACCCTGGTTAGCCAAACCAGACTTAATAGACTCTGTATCCGCAGTCTCTGTCATTATGGCCGAGTATCTTGTCAGGGCCAGACAGGAATGAGACTGGTGCAGATACAATAAAATAACTTTTATTAAAGTTATAGAGTAGACAGGGGTAGTCAACAGAAACAGGGTCAGTAACAAAAATGCACAGTGTAGAGAAACCATACCATAACCGGAGGACAGTCCAGAGTTCATACACGGGTAGGCAGTATCACAGGGTAGGCAAAAATCCAGAGTACAATAAACAGTCCAGGTCATACACGGTAATCCAACACAAGGGAGCAGGCAAAAATCAAAGTCGGTAGAAAACAAAAACAAGATCATACACGGAGAATAGCAAGGGCAAGAGAAACGCTTTGTATTGTAGGATTTACCAAACAGATACTCGGCGAGGTGTGAGCGTGAGCATGGTCCTTAAATACACTGAGTAATCAGTACTCGGGACTTCCTGGTGGCGTCATGTGACGTGTCATGTGATCGGGAGTGTGTGTTGTGTCATGGAGTGGTGCGTTCTGGGTATTGTAGTTGTTACTGTGAGAATCGCAGATAGAGCTGGATGTGGGAGACACAGACGTGCTTTCAGCACCAGACATGACATGCATGTTCTGTTTTAGACATGTAATTCAATCAGGTGTATGGCTTTATTTTGAAAATTTGAAAAATCAAGGACTACAAAAGTCAAAGATTTCTGTAGAACATTGTTAAGAGCATATCAGAATTAAATAGATGAATGATTCTCATGGAAAAAGCGCTGAATGTCTAAATAGAATCTTTTTTTTTTTTTTTTTTTTAAATGCTCAGCAACGCCAAGCCTTGGTCCTTTCACCCATGTCCTAATTACACACTACAGGCAGTTCTCTCCATCAGTGTTTCACTGAATTAAGCCCACAGTATCTCTGTTAGGGTGTACTCACACTACGGGCACGGTTTGGTTGAATTGTGCTGGAGCACAGTTCTGCCCCCTCCCTGCTCCCCTGCTGGCCTGCACTCAAACTGCTCTTAAACAATCCGGACCCGAGCACACTTATATCATAGCTCACTGCTGGCCAGTGTTGTGCTAAATTCAACACCCTATAAAGCACCCTCTCTCTGCAGTGTGTACGCACCGTCTTCTTGATAAAAGCGAGGATAATCTGTTTTAACTGACTTAGAAATACGCGCCAAAAGTCACGGTTAACTCAGTCACGGTTACATACATAGAGATATAGCATGCGCTCCTGAAAGGGGGTGCTTGTCCTGGCACCGGTGCTGAATTCGACACGTTTGTTTACAGGAATGTCACATCACTGATATCATCTTGTTCCGTGCTTAGGCACAGAAAACGCTCACACTGCATGCGTACTGTCCCCGAATCCAAGTGAACCATGCTCTTTAACCAGGGATTACCTAGTGTGAGTACACCCTGAGATTTAACACTAAATTCTGCCATCTGTAACCTACTCCCCTCTAAGAGCACTTACCCAGCGTGATGTGATGTGAACCTGGTATGTTTTTCTGAAGTGTGAAAGCTGTTTTTAAGTCTGGAAGTGGTTGAGAGTGTTGATCTCTGGTCCTCCTGTAATTGGTTATTTGGGGTTCAATTCAAGAGGGCTCTGGTGCAGTCTGCTGCAGGTGTGAAAGCTATCCGCTCCTGTTGCTGCGTGTGTGGTTGGTGATTGGTTAATGACTGCTTCAACTTATTGAGTTTCCTCCCCTTCCAAGTTTACTGGGTATTGTAATGAACTTGTAATGAGCTTTGTGGAGTGAGTGCTGCACTGACAGCATGGTGATAAACGTTAATTTTACTCTGACCTGCATGGATAAAACCTACTTATTTGAGAAGAGCTCTTTGATTAGAGGAGCTCATGCACTGTAAAATGCAATATATCCCAAAAATAATGTTTCTCACCTCTTGAGTGTTGTGTTATTTTAATAAAAGAAAAATAATAAAAGGCAGCAAACAGCTGATGCATGGAATTGTGCAAGACCCTCCCCAAACAACCCCAGAACTGATCCTGGGTGCGCACTCGCTTTTGGGATAAGTGTGATAACATCCTTATCAAGTATTCAAAAATAAACAAATTAATAAATACATTTACGGCACACTACACCTGCTGCAAATTTAATCACACACTGCCCTTCCTCACTCAGCCTCAGCCCTTCTTATCAACATCCACTGACTAGATCATTCAACTACTTCTGTTGGTTCTCCCATATCTCCCACATCTTTATAGCATCACTAAAAAAAACACATTTGAAGCACCTTCATTTTCAAGTGTACTGATGAACAGCCATGTTTTATTAAATACGTTTGGTAGAATTTCTGAAAGAAGCATCAGAAATACAACAAAACAAGAAACAATTGGTTTTGACAAGTTATCCTAACCTTCACATCAATATTTACTTTGATAGCTCTATGAGAATTTCAGGATATCTGTCAGTGAGAACATGATTGTGAACCTGTGAAGACTAGTCACTGTGTAGCAAAGAGACAACACATAGTGAACAGAGTCTACGGGTTAAAAAAAGATACATGATAAGAGCATTACACTCGAAACCACCAGACCATGGATAGATCAATTTTACTCCAACGATTCCATTTATTCCCAGTGTTATCACCAAGGAATAAAAATGTTAACTCAAATAGAGATCTAATAATCTAAAATTGATCATCTAAAGCTAGATATTCTAAAGGGCATGGCAGCGTAATAAACATGGAAATGCTTCCTACTTTTTATTCAGATTGTATCGTGACATTAACAGCCAATATGCTTCACGCTTGATGTCAAAGCAGTGGCGTAGCTGGGAGGGTGATTTGCCACCCTGCGTGCCACTCCAAACTTTCTCTTACATAACTGTCTGGTTTTAATGCGTCCACCCACTCATCTGGGAGAAAGTAGTTCATTGCATGATGTAAGACATAGGGCATGGCAAGGGTGAGTTAAAAAAAAAAAAAAAAAAAAAAAACTGCTACTTGTAATATTTTCTTCTGTGTTCTTTTTGTATTAGCAGTAGCATGCTAGTAGCTAACATGGTCTCTATTCATGTGGATTGTGTTTGGAATGTATTTAAATTATGTATTTAATTATTTAAATAGCATAATGTCACACACCATGGAGCACTACAATACATGTCTTTTGTTCACTTTTTTATGTTTTTGGTTGGTCCTGGTCCAAATGAGTTAACAAATTTGTAAACTTGAAGTATTTCCCATTTGGTTTGGTTTGTTTTCACACAGACAAAAAAGGAGCGCAGCAGTCAGGAGGTAACATAAACATTTATACTGCCCAATTGTATTTGGCCATTTTTTTCATTCTACAATGTTCAGTACAGTTTATTACTAGTATATAACAAAACTTAAACCTTAACAAATTTTTTTTTTTTTTGTGATCAAGATTTTTTATTTTTCATACAATATTTAAACAACAACAAGGGGAGGGGGAGCAGCAGACAGGCATAAAGAGAGAATGCAAAAGAGAAAAAAAAGGAGCATACATTACAATTTCTATGGGTACAGTCACCTTTACAGATAGAAATAAATAGGAGAAAGTGTTTAAATTCAATGCATACTTTGCAGAAAATCCAAAATACTCAACTCAAAAGTCTGCCATGTTTCAACAGTTATGGGCTTAGCATGATGAAGTCGAGCAGCCGTACATTCAAGTTTTGCTATATTGAGTAGATTAACCACCCAAAAGGATTCCATATGAAGTCCAGGTGTGATCCAGTTTTGTAGAATTGTCTTTGTAGCAGCAGTAAATCCAGAGAACAATAGCTTGCACTGTGTCATCTTCAACTCCAAGTTGGAGTTATCATTCAGGAGACAAAAGCATGGATCAAAATTGTATTCTATTTCAAGAATATAAGGCAACACTGTGTTTACATATCTCCAAAATTTTACAGTTACAGGACACTCCCAAAACATGTGTAAAAATGTACCAGGGGCAGAGGTGTTACATATGTGACAGTAATAATTAGTAAGGAGTAAGGTATGCTCTATGAATAAGCCTAAAGTGAATAAGCTAATGTGCTACATTTTTTGAAGTTAAGCTAAGATTGGACCAGATAGTGTCCCATTCTGGGGTATAACCTAAGGTGACAAGTTCCTTGTCCCAATGTAGTGAGTGTTAGGGGAACAAATTTGAAATATATCATAAATGTATCATCTGTTGTCTTTTTATAGTAATTACAGTACTTTTCTTAATTGCCTTTCCACTAATGTGCCACACCCTTTATCTGTTGCTGCACTGGCAATCTAGAATAACCCATCTAGTGTTTCATTGTTCTGTAAAACCCTGTATTATTATAATTGTAATACAGTACAGATGAACAGAATAGAATCAGAGTTTAGATTTAGCTGTGCACGCCTTGTGTGAAAGAATGCAGAATATATTTTAGAGCATTATAAGACCCGTTTATTGAAGGGTGTTTTTCCATGAAGTTTAAATTACACAGCTTCTTAGAAGTTGATAACAGAACGAGATAACAGTTTTTAATGAACAGTGTGTGCAATATGTGCATTTTTTATGTAGTAGTGTGTCACCATCAACATAATGTGAGTCACCTACTTATATGAAGACAACGTTAAAAAAAAAAAAAAAAAAAAAATATATATATATATATATATATATATATATATATATATATATATATATATATATATATATAAAAAAAAATATATATATATATATATATATATATATATATATATATATATATATATATATATATATATATATAGATTGTAGCGGGAGTAAGGAATATACCATATATGGCATGATTTTTATTTTATTTCACCTCCGTTTTTCACCCAATCCCCCCCTTAAACGAAAAATTTGTTTGTTGACTCAAGGGAACAGCGAATACCCATTCTACACAGGTACTTTTTTCTATACATACACATGCAATGGAAATGGAAGAAAATGAGCTACTGTATTATAAAAGAATAGCAACATTTTCATATTTATTTAAACCAACATCAAGTTCACGCATGCACTCACACGTCATCACACGTCACTTAACTGGCTGACCGTTAGCTGCCCCCTGATTTCCATACTGTTATTTTTTAAATGTGATTTTGGTGCCCAGTTTTGCTCACTGTCCTCACTGTCTGACAGAATTACAGTAACAGCCCAAACATGTACCTTCCTCCTATAAAAAGCACTGTCAATATTATTATTATTATCTGTCTGTGTCGAGTGTGGTCGATATCACTGCACCCTTCACACTACACAACTCCACACAACTTTACATAACTCTACATAACTCTACAAGTCTTCTTGTAATCGGTGCTTGGGTCAAAATGGCGTGCTGTAAGGAGGTTTTGTAACACGTCATTGCTCTTATCAGAGAAGATTCCTGGCAGTGGAATGAGCTGGTTGTTAAATGTGTTCCAGGATTGTTCAAGATGTTCTCCAATTTTGCTATCATCCTTTTCTCTGACACTGCATCCAGTAAGGCATGGCTAGTCTTCAAGGCCAGTCGTTCAAGTGTTTGACATTACTTGTAGTGGCATGGCACCCCTAGTGGGCCACTGCATTAAAAAAGGATGCTGGGCGTCTAAGAGAAGATGGAGGAATGATAGAAAGTACAGCAGACTTGGCTTGACAACATCTGAGAGGATATAGTGTAGTTACTTCTAAACTATAAAAGTAAGGAGGCATTGAAAAATGATGTCTATGGGTGGAAAAGTCAGGAATGAGAAATAAATTATAAGGCAGAGATAGCTGGGTGAAATGATGAGTGCTTTGTATCAGTCCTGACATCCTCTGCAGCAAGTTTGATGGTTTTAGCTTGAAATGTGTCAGAGAAGCAGCAGTTTGAAAAATTCGCCCAGAAATGCCTAAGTTTATAACGGAAAATTGAAAGTATATATATATATATATATATATATATATATATATATATATATATATATATATATATATTATTATTATTATTTATTTTTTTTTTTTACTTAAACACGATTCAAGTGGGCAAAGGATTAAGCGTTTCAGAAGATTGGTGCTTTAACTGTACAAAAGAACTTAATTCAGTTTATATCTTTAGAAATGTCAACCTTGACATTGGATAAATAGATACTTTAACAGAAGTCTGTTTATCCACATACAGTTTAGAGACTGTTGAGTAGTAAAAATATAAATACTGAAGGATATTGCTTCACCTATGACATCTTTAAACACAATCCAGTGCATCATTAATACACATCCACACACACACACACTTAAAAAGCACATGGTTTATTAAATAAATGGTTTAATAAAGCTGCAGTTGATGGTGCTGTGGTTATATATTTGACTGCTACAGTAATAAAAATAAAAAGCGTTGTAACCATGCTGAACCTGTTTTTTGGACGTTATCCAATTTTCCCAATTCAGTAATTGCATGTGTTTCCTGTTGTGTGAGTTGTGTAAGTTGTATTTGGCAACCTTACATCATTAGAAACTGCTGTCATCTTTATTGATGAAACATCACTGAAAAGCTTAACATGTGGAGAGGAGTGCTAACTGCTAATTCTGTCCAGCATCACACTGAGATTGTGACAGAGTGAAACAGCTGCCAGCAAAAAAAGCCAGCGAGCCACGTATGTCTTTTCAGTGCTGATTGATACACTGCTGTCTTGCTTTTGAGCATTTTATGCACATTTCTCATTTCAGGTTTGTCCTCTTTCTAACCAGGCCACTGTGAAAGCTATTGGTATTTCAAAACGAAGATAGCATAAAATTTGCACACAAACAACTGAAATTGTATTGCCACTGTTTTATCAAATAAGCACAACTTGTTTGCCATGTACTTGAAGAAGAATTGAGAAAACAGTGTTCAGTTACATTTAAAGTTACATACAGCCTGCTTCTCTCCATTATGAAACTTTTTTAAACAGAAACACTTGCAAAAAAGGCAAGAATTTCACATTCTACTATTGTTCAACTTAGGGTTAGATTAAGTTTAGGTTTAAGTTGATGTGTACACTAGGTTAAATGTGGATATAGATTAAGGTGCAAGTTAAGTTTAGGTTTAGAAAAATAAAGAGACCACTTCAGTTTCTGAATCAGTTTCTCTGATTTTGCTATGTATAGGTATATATATTTGAATAAAATGAACATTGTTGTTTTATTCTATACACTACGGACAACATTTTCCCCTAATATTATTGTCATTTAGAGCATTTATTGAGAAAATTCAAAATGGCTGAAATAACAAAAAAATCAGAATTTAATATTTGGTTGAATAACCCTTGTGGTTTTTAATCACATTTTTCATGCATCTTGGCATGTTCTTCTCCACCAGTCTTACACACTGCTTTTGGATAACTTTATGCCACTCCTGTTACAAAAATGTAAGCAGCTCAGCTTGGTTTGATGACTTGTGAGCATCCATCTTCCTCTTGATTATTATATTCCAGAGATTTTCAATTTGGTAAAATAAAAAAAAAAACTCATATATTTTTTAATATATTTTTTATAAGTTTATGTTTAGGTTGATGTGTAGGTTAAATGCATATACAGATTAAGGTGTAGGTTAAGTTTTTGGCTGAGGTAGAGATTAAGTATAGGTTTAGATTAAGTTGCAGGTCAAAGTTTAGGTTTGGATGAGGTGTAGTTAGGATTAGATTGTTTCATTTTTCTGGTATAAATGTTAAATGTGACTGTTGCACATGTACATGTTACAGTGACAATGTTAAAAAATAATATATTGTCCATCCCTAGTTCAAATCATTAGATTTTTGCTTGTTTGTGTGGAATTATGTTTACTATTAAACTATATTTAGTGCACGTTGTATGAATCCTGTTTTAAGTCATATATGTACAAACTCTTCTTGAGACTGGGTCTACAGGCGTGGAGACATGCTTCATGGGCCCCAGTGTAACTTACCTTCCTCAACCACATGAATAACCTCAAGTAAATGGGCAGTATATGATAAGTGCATTACACACAAAAGCACTGTAAGCTCAAAATATAAAAAAAAATATAGTGTCTAACAATTAGCTACATTTTTCAAAGAGTATGGAAATCCAATACATATACAATACATATCTATGCTTATCTTAATTTGTATTGAACTGATCCCATATAATACACATGCAGTCAATATGTTTAAAGCCTTATGCCAAAGTTCAGTGTAAATATCGACTCTCTACTGGGAGAATATGCAATATGCAGGAGCTCAGTAAACAGAAGAAAGTCAGAATGCTTATCAGTGTGTTTTGGCTGTAGTGCTGGGAGTTTCCATTTACAGAAAAATTGCTTGTACTTCCAAGTCATGGCTGTTGAGTGCACTAATCCCAGCCTGTCTGTGGAGAATCTGATTATTATCCAGTCCCCAGAGCAGATGTCGCCAATACAAGAGGAACCTTAAGACACATTAAACACGCAAGCACTGTGCAAAGATAAAATCTGCCACAACGTATTAGCTTCCCACGGTAATTAGCTTTTCATAAATGAATCTGAGCCTAGGTAGCACTTGAATTTCAGTCATCAGAAAATCTGCAATTCCATCTGGATCTGGTAGAAAACGCAGAATTGAGCTAAATGAAGCAGCTGTGCGCACTAGGGGTGTCACAATACCAGAATTACCAGAATATCACTGAAGTTATATGGGTGTTGATAGCAATTTTGATATCAAGGTAAAACTAAAAATATATATATAAAATATATATATATATATATTTGGACATAGGCCCATCGTCTCAATTGGCAGGATTTACCTGGCGTTTGGGGTTGGTGGGGGTAAGTGGGGGTTTGGGGGGAAAATTGTGACATAACTAAGAAATAAACATTCAATTACCATAAATTAAAAATGTCAAATATGTTATTTTTAATTGTTTTAACATGTGAAATATACACTGTAAAAAAACAAAATTACGGTAAAATACTGGCAGCTGTGGTTGCCAGAATTTCACTGTAAAATAAATGGTTGCCAAGAATTATACTGTAATATCTTCTAAATGACAACCATTTATTTTACGGTAAAACTCTGGCAGTTGCAAATGTATAAGATATTACAGTTTAATTCTTTTCAACAGTAAATTTCATATTCATAAACCGTTTTTTTTACAGTATTTTCTTGTGAAAAAAAGGATATTACATTGTAAAAAAAAAAAACTCTTGTCAAATTTACGGTGAAAAACTGGCAGCTGTGGTTGCCAGGATTTTACCGTAAAAAAAACGGTTGACATGTAGAAGATATTACAGTATAATTCTTGGCAACTGTTTATTTTACGTTGAAATTCTGGCAACCACAGCTGCCAGTATTTTACTGTAAACTTTTATTGGAACTTTCATTTCAGTTTAAAGCTTCTACAGGTTATTTTCTGCAACATCAGAGGGATGTATGATTTTGTTAATGGCTTCTGTTTTCAGTAAAAAAAAAAAAAAAAAAAAAAAAAACAGCCGTTGAAAGGGTTGAAAATTAACTTTTTTTTTCTGCAGTGCCCAGCTGCCTGAATTCTGAAAGAAATATTAATTGCCAAAACAAACAATTCTGTGTTATGAAACTCACTCAGCCTGTTATGACACAGCGTGTCACAGCGCAGCTGTAGCCTGCGTGCACATTCAAAAACAAAAAAGGCAAAGTTGTTGATTAGAGCAAGGAGGCCGCTGACCTGGCTCTGAATATCAAGTGCAGCAAATGATATACAATATATAATAATATAGAATTCACTGACTGGCTCAAAAGCCTCTTTGTCTAGACATTGTCTGGACTGGAATGTTCCAGCAGACTAAGTGGAACCACAGTGATAAGTGGATTGCCATTACAAATCCCGGATTATGCTGTTTCTCCATCAGCAACCAGAGTCTGAGAGAGCACAACTGTCCATGCTCTCTCTTGGGGGGAGGCCGATGGCTCTCTTTCCCCACATCACTCCTGTTGTGATGTTGGCAGAGATGCACAGTAGTAGAACTACTGCACTACTGTACTTAAGTCCTAAAATGCTGTATCTGTATCTACTGGAGTATTATTTTTTTCTTCTACTTCCACTCTTACTTTACTATATTTTTCATTGAGTTTGATCATTCTGTGCTGCATTGTTACTCATCACAATGATAAAATGTTAGGAATCATTCCAAACCCACATTATCACTACATAATATGTAGTTATTTTAAGGAAAGTAATGTCTGGATCTGGATCTCTTGTATTAATACTCAATAATTTAAATGTTGATCAGCACACAAATTTGCTAAATTTGCTAAATTTCCTTTGGGATCAATAAAGTATCTGTCTATCTATCTTTCTATCTGTCTGTCTGTCTGTCTGATCCATCCATCCATCTATCCATCCATCCACAGGCTTTCTTCCGAGGGCATTTGGCTACCCAGTGATGCTGCATCAGCGGAGGTGGCTTACTTCACATGTATTGGAGGAGGCATGTGCTAACCTTCACCCTCCTAGTGTTGGGGCATTAGTAGTGATAGGGGGAGTTCATATGAACAAGTATTGGGTTATTGGCTGTATTAATTTGGGGGGAAATAGAATACAATTTGAAATAAAATTTATAGAGAGCGGTTATCACCATGCATCAACATGCATTGTCAAAATCATTAAACAAGCCTAACGAGTTAATGTTAATAAAATGCCTTTATGAAGGAAATTCATTCACAATAATAGTAACAATTTCAAAGAATATGCTAATTTAGTCTAAACTATTTTAGCAGGGATTTTGTGTACCGATCTGGATATCTGTCTTTGAGGAGATGGTTTAAGGGGTGTTGCCTTTTTCATTCTGAATGTTTTGAATTGTGTATTATGTTTGTTTTGGATGTAAAAGTTGGGTTTGTGCACTGCTGCTTTGTGTTCTTGTGTGTCTGTAGTGAGCAGGGTGTACCTGCATTGGCAAGATAGCAATGAACGTCTGACAGTTGACTGTTGTCAAGGTTTTTTCAGACAGTGGTGCACTTGTGTTTTCCGTTGCCAAGATAGCATTATGCCAGAAATGTACATAAACACACATTACTTCCAGACCTATATCAGTGTAGATATATTTGTAAACTCCGTCACTATTTAAACAATACGGGCATACAACCTGAAAATAAATGGCTGGTGAGCTGAAAGATAGCAATGATCATTGTGATGCACTTTGCACAGAGTGTAAGATAGAGCCCTACATCTCCGACTAGTGTCTTATTTACTAAGTCATACAACACATGACTTAACTGATCAGTCAGCTGTGTCACAGTGTGTCCAATTTCTGCACAGATTACACTAAAGGCATCTTAGGAAAAGTATAAAAGCATGATAACATTGTTTTTAATAAGTTAGTTACTATATTGTGATTACAATATTAAATATAAAAAAAAGTAATCACATTACATTGTACCACATTACCCCCAACACTGCTTGTGACATCTCTTGTGGACAGTTTAAATATACGACAAAAATCAATATCAATGACACCAAGATTTAAGTTGGAGTTCTTTTAAACAAGCCTCTACTTGTTTTAACTGCTGCATTCTCAACAGCGAAGTCTATAAATCAGTTAGGAAAAGGGCTCCGCTTCCCAAAAGTCACCCTAGCACAGCAATCATCGCAAGATTGTAGAGCATGAATCCACTTAACAATTGGAGAAATTGGATCCTTTTCATCCTTGAAAATGCCATGGTTGCTCGTACGTTAGACACTGGTAAGGTCACATGGTTTGGATTCTCACAGTGCTCGCTCAAAAGTGATGGAATGGATCCCAGAGGGTTGAGTTAATGCCAAATCTTATTCTTCTTGCGAGCCTGCCGGCCATATATTCCAATGCCACACTGGCTTATGTGAAATATTTCCAGCGTGAAGTTATTACCAGATCCGTGCCCCCCTTCCCTCCCGCCTCCCACTGCTGTCAGTGCAGAGCAGCATGCAAATACAGTGAGCTCTCCCATATTGAAGCATGCGTTTCTCCTCCCCGGCCCGCTCAGCGCTCAGTGGGCCCTCCAACAAGGTAAATACCAGACCTGTCAACGTCCACCTCTGTTTGCAGGAGTTGCTCATTTTTGACCTTTCCTTTATTAGATTTTTGTCTCGCGTGGGAACGCTTTTGTTCCACCGGCGTATTTTATTGTGTTAAGTGACGGGAATGGATTCTTTCTTGTGTGTGAAGTCAGATGTCGGGGGGGGGGGGGGGGGGGGACTGAGTGATGACCATCAGTGTAAATCCATTTCATTTATTTCACACTGAGTTTGTACGGTTAGGAAGCTTTCGCTCATGAAATGTTCTCAAAAAAGGAAAAATAGACTGCAGCTCAGTTACCTAGGGTTTTACTTCTAGGAAGGCATAGATACTCAGAAATTCACAGAAATGTCATGATTGTGAGATTGTGTGCTGTCTAATATCTGATACATACAGTATACAAAACACATTTCATTGATTTTTAAGATATGCTAAATACCATGTCGGGGTAACACTTCTTTATGAACCCTGTATTCATAATGCCTTATGAATGCATTTATAATGCATTAAATGACATGCATAATACCTTATAATGACTGTAATAAGCCTGTATAATTGCTTATAAGTACTTACAGCAACATTCATAATACATTATAAACTACAAGTATAAGGGTTTATAAAGAATAGCTGTATAATGCCTTATAATATCTGTTCATTAGAACATTGTACAGTGTATTGTCGTAATGCACTATAACGCAGATTTGGTATATTTTGGTATAATGCATTAGTGTTTTCATAAACTTTTTAAACGTGAAAGTAAAAGTAAATTTTATTATGCCTCACTGTAATGTCTTATAGAGCATTATGAGTGCTCTTTATTGGCTTTAGGTGAAGTGTGTTTTAAATGTGTTTTTAAACCAAGAAATGTTATTATGCCTCACTGTAGGCATTTGAAAAGGCATTTAAAAACACTTTTCACTTAAAGCCAGTAAAGAGTGCTCATAATGCTCTGTAAGACATTACAGTGAGGCATAATAAAATTTACTTCACGTTTAAACAGCATATGAAAACTCACTTCACTTAAAGTCAGTAATGACTGTATATAAGGCTTTATAATGTGTTGCACACTTTTATAAAAGCCTAATTTGAGAAATCATAGCTGCATATTATAATGCATTATACCAAAATATACCAAATCAATGTTATAGTGCATTACAACACTACATTGTAAAATGTACTAATGAACAGATATTATAACGCATTATATGCCGTTTCTTTATGAACCCATATACTTGTAGTTTATAATGTGTTATGAATGTCGCAGTAAGTACTTATGAGCAATTATACAGGCCTATTACAGTCATTATAAGGTATTATGCATGCAATATAAAGCATTATGAATGCATTCATAATGCGTTATGAATACAGGGATCATAGGAAGTGTTACCCATGTCTGCTTTACCACCACCACCACATATTTTCAAACACAATAGTACATGGATATAGCGTGAATATACACTCACCGACCACTTTATTAGGTACACCTGTCTCATTAACTTCTCATTAACGCACATGTCAAAACAGCCAATCACATAAATGCAGCAACTCAATGCATTTAGATATGTACACATGGCCAAGACGATCTGCTGCAGTTCAAAGTGAGCATCAGAATGAGAAAGAAAAAGGTGATTTAAGTGATTTTGAACGTGGCATGGTTGTTGGTGCCAGACGGGCTGATCTGAATATTTCAGAAACTGCTGATATACTGGGATGTTCTATCCCTATATCTAGGGTATACAGAGAATGATCCGAAAAAGAGAAAAAGCCTTGTTGATGCCAGAGGTCAGAGGAGAACGGCCAGACTGGTTTTGAGCTGATAGAACGACAACAGTAACTCAAATAACCACTTGTTACAACCAAGGTCTGCAGAAGAGCATCTCTGAACGTCAGCACAACACTTCCAACCTTGAGGCAGATGGGCTACAGCAGCAGAAGACAGGGTTGGACCCCCCTTTGCCTTCAGAACTGCCTTAATCCTTTGTGGCATAGATTCAACAAGGTACTGGAAACATTCCTCAGACAGTCTGGTCCATATTGACATGATAGCATCATGCAGTTGCTGCAGATTTGGACAAAAGTGGACAATAGAAGACTGGAAAAACGAGTCTCTGATGATTTCTGCTGCGACATTCTGGTGGATGATAGGGTCAGAATTTGGCGTCAACAACATGAAAGCATGGCTCCATCCTGCCTTGTATCAACGGTTCAGGCTGGTGGTGGTGGTGCAGTAATGGTGAGGGGGATATTTTTCTGGCACACTTTGGGCCCATTAGTACCAATTGAGCATCATGTCAACAGTGAAAACAGCCTACCTGAGTATTGTTGCTGACCATGTCCTCCATCCCTTTATGATCACAGTGTACCTGTATCTTCTGATGGCTACTTCCAGCAGGATAATGTGCCATGTCATAAAGATGACCGCGAATCATTTCAGACTGGTTTCTTGAACACGACAATGAGAGGGTTCACTGTACTGGAATGTCCTCCACAGTTACCAGATCTCAATCCAATAGAGCAGCTACGGGATGTGGTGGAACGGGAGATTAGCATCACTGAGGCTTTCTATCATGTCAATATGGACCAGAATCTCTGAGGAATATTTCCAGTACCTTGTTGAATCTGTGCCACGAAGGATTAATGCAGTTCAGTAGGCAAAAGTGGGACCAACCTGGTACTAGCAAGGTGTCCCTAATAAAGTGGCCGGTAAAATGTAAAGCTCCAAACACGGCTGCAATATTTTGGGGTTGTTAATAAGCTGTAAACATCAGCACACCCTGAGATAAACCTTTTTTTAAACCTTTTTTTTTAGCCTGAGGACATTAAGCTACAACCCACAGTTCAAATTTAACTCTTGACGTTGTTTGACAACATTTCATCACCCTATGAGTCCTCGCAGCTATGACTATGCAGCCTATAGCTTTTATATAACCTTACTATGATAAGAAAAGCAAGAGTGTAGTTGGAAATATCAAGCTAAGGATGTACACGCTATTTTAAACGCATGGCACAGCTGTCTTATTGGGAGTCAAGGTGACAGAGATGTCAGAGTATGCTATTTATGAGATATTTATATTTATAGGATTTATAAGTGACATATGCACTGTTAACAGCATTAAGGCAGGGCAATTTAAATTATAAAGTCAATTCAACTTTTTAACTCATTTCAATTTGGTTAGCATAATATTATGGGTTGACCCAACTCTGAGAACTCTATAATAACCATGTACAAGAAAGAATGGAAGCGTAAATGTTGTCAGAACTGTATTTTTTCATGCAATGTATCCTTTAACAGCTGCTTATATGTGTGAGAAAGTCCAAGTTCAGATCCCAGCAAGAGCTCAGAGCTTTATTGTCAAAGGTCTCCCAGTCAGAAAACAGCAAATAAATTAAACCAATTAGAGCCAATTTCAAGAGCCAAGATTAATTCCAGTTGCACAACATAACATTTTAAATAGTTTAAAACATTCAAATTAAATATTAAACTATACTAAAATGTAGAAAAAAAGTCCTACTGAAACATCAGCCCTGTGTACAGCTCTGCACACCCTTAAATCATCTGTTTTATTTTATTTTTCTTCTTACAGTTAAAAGCAATTTATATATATATATATATATATATAAATATAAATATATATATATATATATATAACCTGAAGTGATTATTCTATAGCTAGAAAGAGTAAAACTGATCTATCTATAACAGAATATCAATCAATCAATCAACCAATCAGTCAATCAGTCAATCAATCAATCAATCAACCAATCAATCAATCAACCCTTTCTTAAACTCAGGAGTACATTGAGGGTGGCCCTCATTTAGAGTGCAGCTGAGCATTTACAGTATAAAAGGGATTGAAAACATTGGATAAAAAATAATAATAAATTAAAAGAAATACACACTTTAAATAAATACAATTAATATAGATTAATAAAAAATACATATATAAAATAGGAAAATCTAAGTAAATAGACCATAAAAATAATGAATAAAATGTAAAGAATAAAATATAAAATAAAGTAATATAAAATAAAATAAAAATAAAAGTGTAAAATTTAAAATAAAGAAAAAATAATAATAGTAAAAGTAAATAATAAAATAAGAGTTTAATAAGAATAAGAAAATGAATGGTAAAATAAATAAAAATGAACTAAGATCATGAGAATCAAAATTAAAAAAAGAAAAAAAAGAAAGAGCTAACCCACAACCTCATCAATGCGCCCAAAAAGTGACATACCACTGCCAAACAGGTAACACTACTGTGGTAGAAACTCCACCATTCAATTAATATGGTTAGCGCTGGTGGTCCTCTCCAGCACATTAACATATACAGTACAGTTCATATAGTCAGTAATTATATGCATGCTCCATGCACTTGATAAATGGCCAATAGGTGTAGGTACAAAGTAGGTGTAAGAGAGCATGAAATAAGATCAGCCAGTGATTACAATTACAAGTATAGCATTTTTTTTTCTTACAGTTTCTGTTCTATCAGGATGATTATGTTTCTTATGATTCATATTTCATTATAAAAAATAGAGAACATGGTGATGGATGTTATGGACATATGGCTTCTTCTTTCCCTAGCACAGCTTTAGCTTGTATTTGTGCACTGCACAGTGAACTGTGTTCACAGGGAATGATTTCTAGAGGTGTCCCAAAGTCCATGCAGTGATTTCCATTACAGAATCAGTACTGCATGTTTTTAATGCAGTGCCACCCGAGGGCCAGAAGATCACCAGCATCCAATATTGACCGTTGGCCATTGACCGTTGGTCAGCTTGAGCTTGAGCCAGCCTATTACTGATAGCATGGATATGTGGCTTAATCTGAAACAAATTGTTCCAGTTTTGCTGAGAAAAAGTCGAACATTTCTTCATTCATATTCTGTGAGGAGAACAGTTATTAAATTCCAAGAAAGAAAGTCCCAACGCCATGTAAGATCATTCAGAAGGAAATACAATACAGTTTCTATTGTTGCAGTTCTTAGAAACCAGAATATTACTTTTCGTGGATGATGGGAACACAGCATTTGTTTTATGTTGCTGAGAAACAGAAGAAGCATGTAATTAGATGTGAGGTGTAACACAGCTGAAAGGCTGTCTTTAATCTTTCATAATTAATTTAACCTTCTTCATTCTTCACATAGTTTCAACTAGAATTTGAAGAGAACACCCTGCTATATGCATGTGGTAGATTTTACAGCAAAACTATGCTAAAATGCTTTAAAATAATAAACAGCACCATTGAAAACCAGCAGTATGGGGAAAGGGGGTATTACTATTATTTTTATTTGGTATAAAATTAAATTATTTAAGGTTTCCCTTGGCTCAAATAATCTGGGTATTTATAATACATACAGCTCTGGAAAAAAAAAAAAATAAAGAGACCACTTCAGTTTCAGTTTCTGCTATTTATAAGTAGATGTTTGAGTAAAATTAACATTTTTGTTTTATTCTATAAACTAAATACATTTCTCCCAAGTTACAAATAAAAATATTGTCATTTAGAGCATTTATTTGCAGAAAATGAGAAATGGCTGAAATAACAAAAAAAGCCGCAGAGCTTTCAGACCTCAAATAATGCAAAGAAAAGAAATTCATATTCATAAAGTTTTAAGAGATCAGAAATCAATATTTGGTGGAATAATAACCCTGGTGCTAAAATCCTAGCAGTTCAGCTTGGTTTAATGGCTTGTGATCATCCATCTTCCTCTTGATTATATTGATTATATTCCAGAGGTTTTTAATTTGGTAAAATCAAAGAAACTCATCATTTTAAAGTGGACTCTTATTCGTTTTTGGACAGTTATTCTTTACTAAAGAAACCTACAGAATTTATATAAATTATTGATAATATTGGTCTTCCAGTTTCCTTTACACTGTTCTAACTGAGCTACACAATACATATCTTATTTAAAAAGTTCATTCAGCATATTGTATGTTTAATTAAATGTTCATTAAGAAGTTATACATTGATCAGACACGTTTGTTTTAGTAGCCATTTTCAGTCTTTTGGCGGATGTCTGATTAGATATTATAGAATTATGTTAAAGCTCTGGTTTTAAGCACAGTCCACATATTTTTGGGAGAGGCGGGATCAAGGCATTGTAAAGACCATTTTAGATGCTAAATAAAAGTCTGCTTTTTGCGTTTTCTCAATCATCACTGACATGTTTTTGGGGTCACTGTTCTTTTGGAACATTCACTTGTGCACACGTTTGGACTGTCTAGTTTATGATTTGATATTAGACTGGGGGATTATAAAAAAAGCCTTCTGGTTTAATAATTAATCCACTAATCCCTGAACTATCAGTTGCTACCAGCACCATGCTTAACAGTTGTTACATGTTTGTGTTTTTATTGAGGGGAGTGGGGGGGTGGGGGTAGGGTGAGGTGTATGGCTCAACTTTGCTTCTCCAAGTGTCTTATCCAGATAGATTTTTTACCTTTTTACATATGAGTCTTCAAGTAAGTATTTTTTCTTACTTTTCTTTGGTACTATGAATTCTCTCATTGTGTTTCATCTTGTTCATCCTTTTTTTTTTGGATTGTCATGCTTTCAGATACAGCAAACCCTGTTGTGTTTTCCTCCAACTTTGTCATTAAACCATTTGTTTAATGTTTTTTACATCTGTAAGCATCTGGTCAATTCTAAACCCCTGCTATTAATAGGTGGACACTTTTTACGATGATACATTTGGAATTGCTGAATTGGAATTTCTTTTATGTATTTTTAAATAGAATAAACGAATAAAATGCTCAGAATAAGGCTGCATAAAAGCCCACAGTCTTCCACTAGCTCATACTGTGAGTTTGCTTTGCTCTTTGCTGTCAAGAAAGGGCTTATTCACAGAAAGGTCAGAACTTTCAAAAGCATGCAGTCTGCACCTAGGCTCCATGACAAAAATAAGTAAAGACCCAAATAAGAGCTGTCGGTCGGGGCAAAGGTTTTGTTATGAACATTCTCTTGCTGCTAGCTGTATTCGGAATCAAAACAGTTGTGATCACAGCTGCATGCCTTATTATTTTTTTTTAAAAATGGCTTCTTTCCCATCGCCGTAAATGTGAGGAATAAATCTTTTAAATAAAACTGCTTCAGTTGCATTGGTTAGCCAACCTCACAAAAACAGTGTTGTCAGATGGAAACACCTCAGTGAAAGGGAGCTGGGAGGCCGGGCGGTGTTTGTACAGTACAATACAGTGTAAGCTCAGGCTGTAGGTGATTCAGCCTGGCTGTGTGAGCCTCTGCCCCCTGATACATATTCTAGCACACACAGCAGTGGGAGGGAAGAAAGAGACAGAATTGGGACATGTGGTGACTGCAGCCCTGGAGTAGGACTTCCTGAACTGGTGGAAAATCACACATGCATGCATGCTTGTTTGCCCTCACAAATACCCACACAAACACACACACACACACACAGTGTCTCACACAAAGGAAAATGAAGATATTTGCGTGTGAATGTAGCCCTTCAGGCTGAGATGCCATGTCTAATTCGTGAAAGAGAGTGGCGGCATGCCGAGCACAATCAGAGACAAGAACCTGAATGTTATGGTTTGTACTGGTGTTTGTTTTCAATGTTCTGTAACAGGATAATATGTGACACACCACGCATTCTGATTGAATGTACTGTATATGGTGTGTTTTATAGATTAGAGTCTTTAGCACGAGGCACACTCTAGATTTATGGAACAGTCGTCTAAATTAACAGCATATTTAGTCTCTCTGTTTTGCACTCTATAACGCTATTTAACAGCTGTTACAGGAAGATAAAATGCATATATACATTCATTCTGCCCTGATCCATTATAGAGCTTAGAGAAAAAGGAAATAACGAACAGAAACTCATGTAGAAGCTGTATGTATTTCACATTCAACAATGGTAAGGGTTAGAATAAGTGTAGAATTAGGTTTCGGCCTAGTTGCTTGAATTTCGGTTGAAGCCTAGGTTAAATTTAGGGTAAGGGTTACTGCAATGGTTATCTTGAGTTTACATTCAGTTTAGAATTAGATTTAGATGTAGATGGTTACATTTAGGTTTAGGTTGTGGTGTAGGTTATGTTTATGTTTAAGTTAAATTTAGGTGTAGGATAAATTAAGGTTTACGTTCAGGTGTAGTTTATGTTCAGGTTAAGGTATAGGTTGTGTTTAGTTTTAGGTTATGGTGCAGGTTAAGTTTAGGTTTTGGGTTAGTAAATTTAGGTTTGGATTGAGGTGCAGGTTAAGTTTAGGTTTGGGAATAGTTAAATTTAGGTTTGGGTTGAGGTGCAGGTAAAGTTTAGGTTTGGGAATAGGTAAATTTAGGTTTGGATTGAGGTGCAGGTTAAGTTTAGATTTAAGATTGATTTTATTTTTTGGTTTAGGTTGAGGTGTAGGTTGAGGTTGAGGTTAAATTTTGGTTTAGTTTTTGGTTAAATGTTGGTTTAGTTTAGGTTTAGCTTGAGGTCTAGGCTGTTGCTTTTATGTACATATTGTGTTATATATGTAGGTTTAGGTTAAAGTAGGTTAGGTGCAGGTTGGGCTGTATTATGTTAAATTTAGGTTAAAATTGAGAAGTTGGTTTAGATAATAAAATTAAATGTTTGGCTTTATATACAGTCTCTGTTCTGTTTAAATTGTGAACCATCAAATTTTATATTCAGAACACAGTAGCACTAATTCTGAAATGCACTTTTAGCTGCATATGTACAAATTCCACATGAACAGTTGCCCCAGTGTGATGGACCCACTCCACCGTCAGTGCAACCTCAGGAGAATGGAGCCTACAGTACATGATCATATGATATAAGTTGACCTATATATAGTACAGTTTGTCCTGAAATTGTCGTATAGTATTTGTACAAATTTCTCTAGAGAACTTGCTGTGAGATTTATAGTTGATATATATATATATATATATATATATATATATATATATATATATATATATATATATATATATATATATATATATATAGGTCTGGAAAAAAATAAGAAACCACTTAATGATGAAGTTTTTCCTTGATTTGACCGAATTGAAAACCTATAGAATGTAATCAAGAGGAAGATGGATGATCACAAGCCATCAAACCAAACTGAACTGCTTAAAAAATTGCACCAAGATTGGCATAAAGTTATCAAAAAGCAGTGTGTAAGACTGGTGGAGGAGAACATGACAATATGCATGACAACTGTGATTAAAACCAGGGTTAGTCCACCAGATATTGATTTCTGAACTCTTAAAACTTTATAAATATGAACTTGTTATCTTTGCATTATTTGATGTTTGGAAGCTCTGCATCTTTTTTTGTCATTTCAGCCATTTCTCAGAAACTAAAGTGGTCTCTTGTTTTTTTCCAGAGCTGTATACAGTATATATACACATCAACTATATGTATGATTCTGGTGATATGTAAGTACTGGTGAATTGTTGGTTGTTCACCAAGCCACCAGTTATTATATTTTTATTACAGGAACTGTTAATGTGATTGATGTGGAACTGCATGTTTATTTCAGACACTTAAGGTAGGACTGAAATGCCTATTTTGGCAGAAACACTGTCGTGAGTCATTGTTACCCTCAGTCCACATGCCATATCCACTGTGTCTCACATTCCACGAGCCAGCAAGAGTGAGATCAATTCCAATTCAGTACAGAAGAGAATTGAAGAGAATGAGATTCTGGATCTAGCTCTTAACATCCTGCCATCAGTGCAGTACAGATGAATTTTTATCATCATCTGAAATAATAAAATTCATTAAAATTCAGTGAACCTGAAATGTATAATGTCGGATAATGCCTGAGTGGATATCAGATTTATATTATTGCAATCAGATCTATTTTTTTGCAACACTGTTACTTTTATTATAGTCTAAGTAGCAATTAAAATTATTACAATTCACTAAATAAAGAGTAGAGACAGGGTTCACTTATTACAAATACATACACTGCATGCATTCATTTATGTTTCTGAAAAATTAAATGCGGTGTAAATGTATATTATAATGTAGGTAAATGTAATGTGTATATCAGTTTTCACACATCTGATACATCGATGCTATTGGTTGACATGGTTACATCCAGAAATACTCTTTCATACTCTCATTCTGCTGTATTTACCTATAGTTACACATTATTTTCCTTATTTTCTTTTCTGTATCAATCTAATGAATAAAGAAGAAACTTTAGTAACACTTTCTTTAAATGTCATCTCTATTAAGACTCTATAAACCTACTCATTACGATGCATTCATAAGGCATTATAATATGGCTATACATATTTATAAAAATGTATAATTCATTAAAGCCATGTTTATTATGCATCATGAACTGTGATCATAATGCATTAATAGCTGTGTTTATAACATGTTATACATCAATACCAAGAAACTCAGTCCCAGCTTGCAGACTGTATCATGACTAAAAAAGCTTCCAACTTATAAACACCCTCAGTAATTCTATAAATATATTTTAACCACTCATAAATTATTCTTGAACATATATTGTCTTATATATTGTCTTGAACATAAAATTAATTATAGTCAATTATAATGTATTATAGCAGGTCTTTGTGCGCTCTAAGTAAAGTGCCAGACTTTCGTTGTAGGAGTAGATTATTAACAATAGAGATATACTATTTTAACATATATATCATAAGCTTAACAAACATGGCTATAATGGATTATGCATTTTTATAAACATTTATAGCCATGTTTATAATGCCTTATGAATGCATTATAATATGTTATGAATGTGGTTATAGCGTCTAATAAAGATAACATTCAATTTGGCTAGAATAAACTAGACATTTGCATATCTTAAACAATAAATCAATAAATAATGAAATTGATCTGAATATCCTTTAATTTATTCTTAATTGTTTGTCAAACACAGCCTTCTGATGGGAAATACTGCTATCAATTTGCTTTCAACTTGTTTTAGAATTCCTCAAAAGTAGCTGCACAAATGTACATAGATCATTTAATTAATAATCAAACCTGCTGCTGTTATTTTAATATATTCAGCAAATAATTACTAATGCAATTGTACATGGTTAAATTAAGTGTCAGTGTTGTGACTGTTTTATTGTTTCCACAACAGAGAAATGAGAAAGTAATCTGAAAAGACCAGATCCGCTCAGAATAGAGAATGCAGCATTTGATATATGGGAAATATTGCAATTTTTATCAATTATGCAGCATCAACAAGCAATATGCTGAGTTGTCCCAGCCGGCGTTTCTGTCTGTAGGGGACCACATTTGTTCCTGTCACTTCTTCCCTGCTCGGCTTCACATGACCATAACTTATCTAACATTACAAATAACTGAACACTGAATTTGATTTGCCTTCCTTCCCTGCCATTTAATGCACTTTCTATCAAATGAAAATGGCTGCCATCCAGAATCAATCTTTGGATTCTAAATGTTAAAGACTGATGGGAAAGTAAGCCAAAGCTCAACTTAATTGCTCTGGAACGTCCTTGAGAAATGTGCTCCATCCATGCCAAGCGTTTTTCTTTTTTTTTCTTTTCTTTTTTTTCTGCACCTCTGTTTCATCTTCATGTCTCCTGCTCCCTCTCTCTCTCTCTCTCTCTCTCTCTCTCTCTGTCTCTCTGTCTCTCTGACACTCTCTCACCAGTCCTTCCGCTCCCTCTGGTCTGTCCTTCACTCTCTGACATTTATCTTCTCCCATATTGTCTCAGCCACATCTCCTTGAGTAATCAAGAGAAGCAGTGATCTGAGCTTTGTGAAGCCGCTCTGCTATTAGACCACCACTGTTCTCTGGATCTCGTGTGCACTCGTACTGATCATGATCAGGAATCTCAAGAGCGTTTGTAGGCCCTTGATGGTTATATGATCACATGTGGAGAGTCACACCACAGAGCTCCTTAATACACTGTCAAACAAACCCTACAGACTGTCATTTTATTTAAAAATATATTTAAAAAACTGCTATAGGTCTCACTTTATGATAAATAGCTCTACTGTGTAGTTACATATTAAGAACTTCGTAATAACAGTAGGTACATATTTAATACAGTTGTAGAATTTTGCTGTAATAGTTATGTATGAATGCACACTGTATCATAAGGTGCACTATTACTGAACATCTATATTCATATCACTAAAGTATAAGGTGCATTTTAGCGACAATAGTAAGGAACAAGGGACAAGGGTGTCGCCATGTTTTCCTTCTAATTTAGCAGTTCTCGCCCTGGGGCGCCTAAATAAACGAAACTCCTGTAATTTTTAAAAATTACATTATCTAATGAGTGTTTTCTCCTGAAAATGTTTATTGGGTGAGTAAGCACTTCCATTTACTTACAGTAAGCATAGATTTTCAGTATTTTAGCATGGTTAGCAGCAGCGCTAGCCATGGTTAGCAGCACTTAGTGCTAGTAAATTCCACCCGACAGTGCTACACTGAGGAACCCTGAGTATTCCAGTAATCTAGGGCATCCCACTTAGCTTGTTTTAACACATTAACACGCATATTACAGTCTGATATGCTTACATCTGTACGGCAAAAGAGCTAGCACTATGGTTATCAGCTAATGCTAATATTGCTCCAGCCTTGGTGCTGGAGAAACTTAACTAAAACTCCTTTATAATGCTGGACTTTAACGGAGTAGCTTTACTGCTCCTTACGACATGACTGGAAAATTTATAAAGAAGGAGCACCAGGTTATAAGGCGCACTGACAATTTTTGGGCAAATTAAAGGATTTGAATTGGAAAAATACAGTATTTCTTATGCAGTTCTTTTCCAGTATGTATTTAGTGCTGTGATTGTTTTTGAATATCAAAAATCATTATTAGCAGATTACATCATGGGAAGTCTAACTGACACTGATACACATGTCAGTAATTTCCATTGGTCCATTCATCAAACATCAAACATCTAAACATGTACAAATAGAGATATTTGTTTTTGTATTGGTGATGATAGTAAATGTAAAATAAAGAAAGCAAGGTAAGATCATCACAATGGTATATTATTTAGGTTGTCATAGGCATTTGTTGAATTGTCTCTTTTAAAATGTAAAAACAGATTGTAAAGTATCAAATTCATTTAAAAAAAGGCAACATCATCAATGCAAAATATGAAAATAGAAACAAAAAATGTATATTTTTGTAAAGTTTTTTTTTTAAATCTGCTAAGTAAAGGTTTCAGGTAGAACATTAGCATTTGTATAGATCAAACAGCAAAATTACTGTTAGTGGTAAACATGACTTTTAACAGATAAAAATAAAGATAAAATTAGTGAATTATGAAAGCATGTTAGAGCCAAACTTGGCAAAATGATTCATTTGTGCAAAAAAAAAAAAAATATATATATATATATATATATATATTAGAGGTGTGCCAAAAAATCGATTCACATAAGAATCTTGATTCTCATTTACTACGATTCAGAATCGATTTAAAATGTCCCAAAATCGATTCTGAGGGGCGGGTTTTAGACTGATTTTGGGCTGGGTATTTTTGTTGGACCTGGCAACCCTGGGGATAGCGCTTGTCCCTTCAAACGGAGATCTTCCAGACCCACACAGAGCGTAGGTGTTTGAGAATCACCGGTAATATGGCAGAACAAGCACTATATTACCTTAGACTAACGTGTAGTTTCAATGTTTTATGGCAGAATGCTTCATAACAAGCATAAAAAAGATCGCTAGTAGTTAGTTTCAGTAACTGTTAGCTAGCTAACTAGCTAACTTTCCAGTTCCACCTTAAATAACGCTACAGGTGGCAGCGGGCTGCAGCATTTAAGGCGGAACGGAAAAATAACAATAAGCTAATCAGAGCTAATTTCAGCTCCTCATCACAGAGGAATTAAGGAATGGACAATATGAATTAATTTCTCCACCTCCTGCCCCCTTTCTGAAGAAATACAACGACCTTAAATTAACTAGTTAATCAGCAGCTGCTTCTGAACTTTAGCGCTCCACTGCTATCGTCACATCAGCCCAGCAGAGTCACCTACACACCACCGCTAGTAGCCTGGTAATAAAGCAGTGTTATTTATTATTTATTTATTGTTCATTAACGTCATTGTGATATCCCAGTGATTCCTCTGTCACTGAGGACCCAAATTTCTGCACATTTTATTGTTTTTGTAACACATTACCTGCTCCAGGACCAGTGTATATTATGGAGGGTTTTTTTTCAATAAGATTCATAAGCCAGAAGCAGAAATTTTTATAATTCAAATCGTTTTGAATCAAAAATCGATTTTGAATCGAATCGTGGCCCCCAAAATCGGAATCGAATCGAATCGTGAGATAGTAAACGATTCCCACCCCTAATATATATATATATATATATATATATATATATATATATATATATATATATATATATATATATATATATATATATGTACTTTGTTTTGGTGTGATTCTGAGAATGTCCCTATCCAGAATCGTCACCAATCCAGGCGTATCTCTCTCTGGTCTGTCCTTCACTCTCTGACATTTATCTTCTCCCATATTGTCTCAGCCACATCTCCTTGAGTAATCAAGGTGCTATTAGACCACCACTGTTCTCTGGATCTCGTGTGCACTCGTACTGATCGTGATCAACACAGGCAGGAATCTCAAGACTATTCATGAGTCCTTGATGGTTATATTCTCACATGTGGAGCACCACAGCGCTCCTCACCACGCTCCCTCGTTCTTCACCATAACAGACGCAGAGCTTCAGCACACAGAGCGGCGTCTGAGCGAGGTCATTCCGACATCCTTTGATCATCCTTCCGCGGAGCATGCATGCACACACACACACACGCACACGCACCATTTGTTCCAGAAGGCGAAAGCTTTGACGTGGGCTGTGTTTTGCTGAGGAGCGAGTGAGTTGTAAACAGACTGACACACTGGCAAACATAGGGTGTTAAATTAGCTCTGCAGGACTCCTTGTTGCCAAGAAGAAGACAGAGCATTCACGCTTGTTTCCTCTTTCACTCCTCTCCTGACGCCCTTTCCACCCAGCTCTTACTCTCTGTCTCTTGCTCTCTTCCACTTGTTCCCTCGTTTAGCATATCACTCTTTTTCTCCCTCACTCTCTCTCTCTCTCTCTCTCTTGCTCTTTCTGTCTCTCACAGAAAAGTGTGTGGGAGCTTAATGAGCCTTTGACATTTCACAAACGGGGAACAATGAAGGTCCTTATTGCTGGGAAATATAGCAGGAAATTTCCCCAGTTTAAGATTGTGTCTATGAATGACATACATGTTACAAATGATTCAGATATTATAAGTCTAGTGCTGCAATTTGTTTTTATATTTTATCAGCTTATATTGTGTGTAATTATGAATGGTTAAATTCACTCATCTTCTCACTTTCTCTGTACCTTAGTACACCTTAGTGAGGTGTGTTAGAGTTTATAAATGGCTGAAATATGGCTGGGTTAACACTTTGTGCCCTATCGAACACCCTGTGCAATGCTCTTTGCTATCTTCCGCCCTTCCAACAGCTTAATTTCATGCATTGTGCCCGTGCTGTTAATATAGCGTCGGGATGTAGGAATGCATCTACTATCTTGGTGACGGAAAACACAGGTGCTCCACTGACTGATTAAAACCCTGACAACAGTCAACAGTCACCTGTGCACTGTAGATCGCTAAAATAGGGCACTAAGACTCCATTTTAAAAATAGCTGTGGTTTATTAAACTTTTGGTGTTTGTCTTCTGCTGAAAGAAGCTTGTTGACTAGCAATGATTTGGTTGGTTTTGCTGGTCTACATACATGATCAATCTGTCCAAGCTAAACAGCATCATCATGACCAGCAAGACCAACCTTAAATTCAGCAAGTTCTACACTGGTCAAGAGATGGTTATCCAACTAGTTTACCAATACAGGATATGTTTCCACTTAGATGAACAGCTGTTTTTTAACAACCTTGACACCATCACAGTTCAGCTTAGACCTTTCTGGACCAGCTACCATCAAAAGCTATCAACAGGATCTCCAGGATTTTATATAAGTTTGTATGTGTATGTGTAAGTATGTGTTTATGTTCATTATTTGAGTAATCAGAATGTGTTCTGTACTGTTCTGTATATATAGTCTAGTCTGTGTTCTTTGTTGGATTCAGATATGTAAATTAGGGTTAGGATAAAGCTTCTGTGCTATATCTGAAACTGAACTGGGGTGTCAGTTTGATGCAGGAGCTGTCAATCAAAAGGCTGATGAATATGCGATCTGCTGGGGTTCACACCCACACAGCAAAATGAAGAAAAGGAAAAAAAGAAAAAGATAGACGGAGAAAATAGAAACTATAGATCGCTCACACACACAAATTTACACACTAAATTTTGGGGGAAATTTCACATTGCATATGAATTCATCTGAAGCTCTTTTTTCTCTCCTATATGTGTGTGGGTGTGTGTGTGAGAATCCACGCTTCTTCACATTTCCCATTATATGCCACTGAATAATGGATGATTTATTGATGTTCACATAATTTCCACATAAATAAAATACTGTTTCACACCAACTCAATTATTCAAGGGATAATATATAATAATACATTGTAATTGTCATGCATATGGAAGCATTTCTATTGGTCCATTCACCTTTGATTTTGTACAGTGTGACAAACAACTGGCATATTCCAATTATGTCAAATAGCAAAAAATCAGTTTATAATGTATGTATGTATGTAGATACAGGGTTTTATGTATGAATTAATTATGGCTAAATGAAGCTACACACATACTGTATATTGTTCCTTTCTAGAAATCCAAGGACATTTTACAGTGAACACTTTCTACATACAACTCTGCAGAATAGGCACACAACCAACACACACACACACACACAGCACTCAACCAGAAACGACCATTCACCTGAAGACTTGACCCAGGACACAGTGCCAATCCATATCTGGGTATGCAGACATTCTTTTACACACTGTGGGAGGGAACTCATGGGACATGGGAGAAAAGCTAAAGTGTATGTGAGGAGAATATCAACACCTACCTAAAATAACTCATTTTTCAGGATCTTAAAAAGCATATGACAGTTGTTATGAGTGTTTAAAAATGAGAAATGGTTTAAGGGGATAGTTTATCATGCAGATGAGAAGAAAGCAACCAGAAACAACAACAAAAAAAAAACAAAAAGGCAAAAAACAGTTAACATTTTGGCAGCCACAAATTGTTGAAGTTTATGGATTTAGCTATTTTGCTAACTAAAATGCAGGCTAAAAATATAATAAAACTCAATAATGCAATATTTACAGTTGATACAATGTTTAAGAAGTACTTGATATACTTGATAAATCATAAAAATCTCACCACTTAACCTTGGAAATAAGTGCAGTGTAGGTAGACACCATCTTGGAAAGCTATTAAGTCACTTAGGAATGATAAATTACTTTTCCAATTATCTTTAAAGGTTAGAATCAAATGATCTGATCAACTGAGGATGGACTTCAGCACTTTAGCATTATAAGGATTATTTAGACCAAAAAAAAGTAATTTATTTATTATTTTAGGAAGGTGACAATATAAAAACAACTCCACCCAGATTGGGACTTGAACCCAAGACCCTTGGATTGCTGTTGTGATAACTGTGTTTGTATTTCCATTGAGTTCATTACATGCTTTATTGTTTTCAGACTCTTGACTCTGGGATAACACTACAGTACTCTTAATTAACTCAGTCTCTTATTCATCCTGTTAAAATGTTAATCATAATGTCGCCCTCTTGTTTCAGAGGCACTTCTTCACTTTTAAACTTCAGCCACACTTACGAAGACGCTCTCAGAACTAAAAGCAGCACACTTACAATACATCAGTGCCCTATTTATTTTTAACGCGGCTCATTTAGCTGTTAAGCAATATGCACTCATTTCATGCAGGCCTCACATGGCACCGAGAGCCTGAGCGTGTCCCCGAAGACTCGGCGTTGCGTAAAGTGTTTTGTAGTCACTTAGTTTCGCTCCTGCCTGCATCCTTCATTCATTTGCATACTCCAAGTCCTGATCTGAGCCCCTTCTGCCATAAGCTTTAATCTGCTTTCTCTCTGAGACTCTTCCTCCAAATGCCCTTGTTTGAGAATGCTTGCGTCCAGGGTTCCCCACTGCTCAGTTCCTTTTGTATTATTCTTTTAAATGATACTCGTGTTTTATGTACTCTTTTTTTTTTTTTTTTTTTTTTTTGCATTTCCTGGATTGAAAGGCAGAGTGGAGGCTATAAATTAACTACAGCTTTGTTATGGTCTGAAGGTAAGAGCCCTTTTTAGTTCAAAGGATCGCAGAGATTGGGAGAAAGCCTCATGTGTGCATCTGAGGAAGGTGAATGAAAGAGAGCTTGGCTTTTAAATGTCGGGTAAAAAAGCAGATGAAGGGGTCTTTTATTTTTATGTTTATTTCCTTTAGAACTTCCTGAGTCTAGAATGTAAAGTTCCTTAGTAAAAATGTGTTTGTTCTGAAGAAGATGAAAATGCACTCCCTTAAATGGACCTATAGGCTGCCTTTCAATTGCATTTTTGGTGTTTGTGCCCAATAGCCATAAAAAGACTTTTAAGAGGAACATATGCAACATTCTACCTCTACATTCTATTCTTTGATTGCAGACTATTGTAGTCTTGGATTGCTATAATAAATAAAAAAATACAATATTTAAATCACTTAGGAATGATAAATTACTTCTTTGATTATTTGTAAAGGTTAGAATCAAATGATCAGATCAACTGAGGTGGATTTTACAGGTGGCCTTCAGCACTTCAGCATCATGAGGATTATTTAGACCAAAAAGTACAAAAAGTAATTTTTTAAATTGTTTTAGAAAGGTGACAATATAAAAAACCTCCACCCAGATTGGGACTTGAACCCAAGACCCCTTGCATTGGGATTGGGAGAAAGCCTCATGTGTGCATCTGAGGAAGGTGAATGAAAGAGAGCTTGGCTTTTAAATGTCTAGTAAAAAAGGAGATGAAAATGCATCTATAAATGGACCTATAGGCTGCCTTTCAATTGCATCCTTGGAATTTGTTCCCGAAAGTGATAAAAAATACTTTTAAGAGGAACATACGCAACATCCTGCCTTTGATTGAAGAAGACTAATATTTTAGTCTGTAATTGCTATAATAAATAAAAAAATGACAATATTTAAATTCAGTAATCTGAAATATGAGCTGCAATTGAGCTTCAAACTGGTGATGAATTCTAGTGTTAGTGTTAATGCTTTCTGTAGCACTTACTGTATTATATATGCTATTGCATCATTTTCTACAAAAGACCTCTGTTTCAAAAAAAAAGCTCTGTATCAGTTTTTTTTTTTTATAATAATAATTAGTTATTACATCAAAGGAATAATTTCAGGCCGTGGTGTATTATTATGATTCTCCACAGTAAGAAACAGAGCTGTGGTAGGCTGTCATGACTTAAATTAAGAGGGGAGGGAAAGCAAAACAAAAAAATGAACCCACTGAGCATCATTAGACTACAGTGTTGCAGCATCTGACTAGAGGCTTTAAGAAGCAAAATATTCCAGAAAAAAACAGCCATACACATGTTGTTGTATACATATATACAGTGTGTGTGTGTGTCATTGTCCCTTTCAAACATGTAAAAAATGCCAATTTATACAATATATTTATTTACAAAGCGCTAAAAACATATAAAAGGAAGGATTGTGCTCTATTCTTTGTCCTCACACAGGAGGGCAACTGAGGACAAAAGCTACTTCAGGTCCTGCTCTGTTTTTTAACAGTTTGTTATAAATATCCACCAAGAGCATGATGGGAAATCATTTCAAACAGAATGTAGTTGCAGTCCTGCAAATAATGCCCTGCAACATTTTCAGTCTAGATGTTGAGTCATGTGAGGTAATATTAATTTCTCATTAGATGTACAAGAGTTTTAGATATTAGTCAAAGTGCCAATTAGGCAAGTCTGTCATACAAGACAAACTTCCTATCTCTATGAATAGGCAAAAGGTCCAAAGTACTGAAACGTGTGGGACAAATTACCATTTTAAAACATCAGGTGAATTAAGGGCGATTGGGACAGTTAAGCATTACAAGATTTCTATTCTTTTGTGAAAGATTTTTTTTTTTTTTTTGGCTGAGCCCTATTTGGGAAACCACAAAATCAAAAAGTAATAATTCAGTATTACAGAAGTGGATCATTTGTATGCCATGTATTCAAAGAAGAATTGAGAAAACAGTCTCACATTCCTCATGAGCTCTTAAAAGAAATTGATGGACAGAAACTGTACACATTCCACCAAAATTATGTGTAGAGTTAGAGTTAACTTAGGTTAAAGTTTGAAATATGTGTAGGTGTAATATGTTAAGATTAGATTTAAATGAAGGTGTAGATTAGGTTTCAGTTGAGGTGTAGATTAGGTTTAAATTTAGTTTGAGGGGTGAATTAGGTTTAGGTTTATATAGAGGTATAGATTAGATTCAGGTTTAGATTGAGGTGTAGATTAGGTTTAGATTGAGGTGTAGATTAGGTTTAAATTGAGGTGTAGATTAGTGTAGATTAAGTTTAGGTTTATGTTGAGGTGTTGATTAGGTTTAAATTCAGGTTGAGGTGTAGATTAGGTTTAGATTGAGCTGTAGATTAGGTTTAAATTGAGGTGTAGATTAGGTTTAAATTGAGGTGTAGATTAGTGTAGATTAAGTTTAGGTTTATGTTGAGGTGTTGATTAGGTTTAAATTCAGGTTGAGGTGTAGATTAGGTTTAGATTGAGCTGTAGATTAGGTTTAAATTGAGGTGTAGATTAGGTTTAAATTGAGGTGTAGATTAGTGTAGATTAAGTTTAGGTTTATGTTGAGGTGTAGATTAGGTTTAAATTCAGGTTGAGGTGTAGATTAGGTTTAAATTGAGGTGCAGATTAGGTTTAAATTGAGGTGAAGATTAGGTTTAAATTCAGGTGTAGATTAGGTTTAAATTGAGGTGAGGATTAGGTTTAAATTGAGGTGTAGATTAGGTTTAAATTGAGGTGTAGATTAGGTTTAAATTGAGGTGTAGATTAGGTTTAAATTGAGGTGTGTCACGTCTGGTGCTGTTAGCTCCTCTGTCCCTTCCACACCCAGCTCTAACGGAGGTTCTCAGGTCAACAACTACATTACCCAGAATGCACCACCCGCTTTACATGTGGTGGTGCATTCTGGGTAATGTAGTTGTTGACCTGAGAACCTCCGTTAGAGCTGGGTGTGGAAGGGACAGAGGAGCTAACAGCACCAGACGTGACACACCTCAATTTAAACCGCGTGACATCACGCACTCACCTGGTCACGTGACACCTCACCTGCTTCCTCCAGGAAGTCCCGAATACTGATTACTGGCACTATAAAAGAGCACTCCACACAAACACCCACGCCGCGTATTGTAGGTTCTCCTCATTACAAAGCGTTCTATATCTCTTGTCTTCAGTTTATCTTGTGTATGACCTTGCTTTTGTTTTCTCTACGCCGATTATTGCCTTGCCTCTGATACTGGATTGCTTGTGTATTACCTGGACTGTGTTTTCACTACTGCCTCTTGGATTACCTCTGACATTGGATCTCTCGTGTATGAACTCTGGACTGTCTCTCGTTTATGGTATGGTTTTGTCTTCATTGCTCTGGTTATTGGTGATTATCCATTTTTCTGTATCGACTACGTCTTACATCTGTTTATTTTATAATAAACACAATTTTATCAGTATCTGCATGTGTCTGTATTCTGTGCTCACCATGACAAGGTGTAGATTAATGTAGTTTATGTTTAGGTTTATGTTGAGGTGTTGATTAGGTTTAATTTCAGGTTGAGGTGTAGATTAGGTTTAAATTGAGGTGCAGATTAGTGTAGATTAAGTTTAGGTTTATGTTGAGGTGTTGATTAGGTTTAAATTCAGGTTGAGGTGTAGATTAGGTTTATGTGTAAAATACGTTTAGGCTGAGGTGTAGAATAGGTTTATGTTGAGGTGTAGATTAGGTTTAGGTGTAAAATACGTTTAGGCTGAGGTGTAGATTAGGTTTATGTTGAGGTGTAGATTAGGTTTAGGTGTAAAATACGTTTAGGCTGAGGTGTAGAATAGGTTTATGTTGAGGTGTAGATTAGGTTTAGGTGTAAAATACGTTTAGGCTGAGGTGTAGAATAGGTTTATGTTGAGGTGTAGATTAGGTTTAGGTGTAAAATACGTTTAGGCTGAGGTGTAGATTAGGTTTAGGTTGAGATGAAGGTTAAGTTTATATTGAAGTGTAGATTAGGTTTAGGTTGAGATGAAGGTTAAGTTTATATTGAGGTGTAGATTAGGTTTAGGCTGAGATGAAGGTTAAGTTTATATTGAGGTGTAGATTAGGTTTAGGTTGAGATGAAGGTTAAGTTTATATTGAGGTGTAGATTAGGTTTAGGCTGAGATGAAGGTTAAGTTTATATTGAGGTGTAGGTTACGATAATGCAGTTATACCGGTTGTCTTGTTTTGTTCTTCATTTGAATTGTTTTATTTTTGTTTGTCTGGGTTGTGTCAGAGTTAATTGCATATGAGCAATTTTCTCTTGAGACCAGGCTGATAGATGAGGGGGGGGGGGGGGGGGCATGGGAGATGGGACTTGGGGGGGGATGTTGGGGGTGCAGCAGAAAACTAAAATAAGACCACATTTCCAGAGACTGAAGGTAAGCAAGCCTAAAACAGACAAATTCGAGGGCAGTGCAGGACTGGATGCTACATTTTCTCAGTAAGAGCTTCCTGATCAGCTCCACATCCTTTCAGACCCACAGTGTCGAATCATCTTCCCACAGTGGAATAATTGGACAAACACCTGTGGATGTTTTCAGATCTGAAGGAAGAGTGGAGCTTGATTTTTTTCCCCTTCTTCTGGGAGATGAAAGCTTTAAGTGCTGCTTATCTGATGTGGACAGTTTTTGTTGTCTACCAGATCTTGTTATGAGGTGTTCACTTTTTATTTCTATTTTCTGAAGACATGCTTTGTTGTGCTATTCTAACAAGACAATGCTCGTCCACACACTTCTACCATTTTTATATGTTGCCTTGAGGGAACAGATGCTATGCCATGTCCAGAACTAATGTATGTGCTATCAAATCTCTAACCCTGCAACATAAACTGCAGGATTAAGGGATGGATTAATGTGGGACACCATTAGGAACCTCTACAACTCCCTGTTTATACAGTACCAGTCTACAGTTTGCACACACCTTCTCATTCAGTGTTTTACTTTCTTTATTTATTTAATTTATGTTCTAAATGGTAGATTTATGTATATTAAAGACATGAAAACAATTAAGATACACAAACTGAATTGTATAATACATAAAACAAGTGTTTAGATAAACCATAGTATGTTTTATACTTTAGATACTTTAAAGTAGCACCCTTTGCCTAGATGCCATCTTTGCACACATTGGCTGGATTTTCTCAGTCAGCTTTATGAGGTAGAGTCTCCTGGAATTCAAGCTTTAAGTTAACAGCTGTGCTGAATTTGCCAAGAGTTAATTATTTGAATTTCTTGCCTTTTAATGTGTTTGAGAGCATCAGTGAAGAGTTAGAGTTGGTGTACAGTGAATAGCTCTATTTGAGTAATGTTCTAATCCAGATTATGACATAAACTACGAAACTAATTCAACAAAAATTTACTTTAAGAAATGAAGGTCAGTATTCTCAAGCGCAGTTGCAAAGACCATCAAAAAGCATTATGATGAAACTGGCTCTCATCAGCAGAGATCTCAAAGAAAGGATAAGAGCCCACCTAAATGCTTCATAGAGTATTTTGGTTTGTTTTACATTATGTGATTCCTTCCTAGTCTGAATAACTTTGGTATTCATTTTACAATATAGGAAAAAAATAAAAACATTTAGTAAGAAGGTGTGTCGCAGCTTTTGACTGATAAATGTATTCTCTACCTATATGCTGTATCTTAAATATTTGTTATTTATATATTGAATAAATATCTCTTTTAAGTGTCTGCCTGTCCCTGTCAATCAGCTTCATCTTTCAAGAACTGTAACTGCCTCCCCAGGCCCTGTCTGAAACATGGCATCATGGCTTGTGACATTCTCCCCTTGACATTTCTACACTATGTGTCACTGACAGACATGCACTCAACTGTGGCACCAGTTTCCTGATCCTTTTTGGAATATGTCAAGATTTCTCATTAGAAATGCTTTCGTTGAGGCATTAGGACTATTTAACATTGATGTTTTTTTTTTTAACCTCCACTAATCATATAGGAGTACATTGTAGTCCTATAATTAGAGACTGAGGTCCTTCTATTTCTCTGCATAGTTATTCGTCCTATTTTCTCCCTGTCTATTCTTTAATGGTCAGGACCCCAGTGGACCACCACAGAGCAACTATTATTTGGTTGGTGGATCATTCTCAAAACTGCAGTGATGCTGATATGTGGATCAGACACAGCAGTGCTGCTGGAGTTTTTAAACATTATATTTTGTATTTTAGTATTTTTGCTCTTTCAGTTTCATGCAGTATCTTTTTATTGACTTGTATGGAGATCTTCTGTTGCTACGGATCTGTTTCAGTGCTGCCCTGCATGGCTGTTCCTCTCAGTCTGAAGGAGTTTTTTTTTTTTTTTTAACCAATGTTCCTTTCTCTTTGTGCTTTCTCAAAAGATGCTTATTCTCATGTCTCTGTGAAATCGTTTGTTGTGAAAAGCACTATTGAATTGAACTGGACTATTTGTAAAAAGCTGCATTCTTACATAACTCACAGTCACTTTACAATATCTTGTAGTGTGGGTGGGTGGTTAATCAATTATATACTTGTGGAAAGATTTAGCATATTAATAAATAGTCTAATAAATAGACTGTCCATGATTATGGGAAATTAATAAATGTATTTAAAATTACAAAGAAAAAAAGTGATGAAAAAATATGAAAGTAATAAACAACACATTAATAATGTGTTAGAATGCTACAGAAATGCTACAGTCTGTATACAGTCATTTTTATTTCTTTTATGTAGGTGTATATAGAGGATCTTTATATGTTTATATAAGATACGGATCTACTGATGTATTTAAAATTTAATGCTATGTTGTTACTCCACAAATTCACTTTAGGCTCTATGCTCTCTATGCTCTATGCTCAATGCTGCATGCATGCATTGAGGATGCCCATACTGTGTTCACACCGGCAGCGACAAATCCCTTATGCCCCGCAAGTTTTTCTGTTGTTTGTGTGTGTGTTCGTGGCCTTTCGCACTGTTGTGTTGTTTATCAGCGTTTCTGGTTAGCATAGACGCTAATCCAGCAAGCTACATATCGAGCCATCCACTACTTTCATCGAGGCTTTGTTTTCCTCTGAACTGTTGACATACTGTCACTGTGCTTAAGACTTTTAGGTGCATGTTTATATGGCTATTTAGTAATTGTTTAGTTTCTGATAAAAATGATAAAATAAAGTAATAATAAAAAAAAATTAAACCTTAAGTGATAACTTGGATGTGTTTATTTGTATTTTTTATTTTTTTTTTACTCCATTGCCAAGTATCTGGACTCTGCATCAACATATATTCATAGTCAAATGACTCGGGGACAAAAAATGCTTTTGGGACATCCCTATTTATAGAGGTTATTTACTGCCTTGAGCAAAGCGTAATAAATAATTGTACATTTTAATTGATACTTACTGCATGTATTTATTTATAGAAAAAAATATATTGTCAATGGTAGCAGGTTTTGGGAGGGAGCAACTAGCAATAGAAAAGGAATTATTTTTCACACCTCCACATTGTAAACTTGTAGACTTGAAGGGCCCTATTGTACACCCTGCACAAGGCACCTCGTGATGCTCATTGCTATCTCACACCCCGTGAACAGTCTGTTTTCACACCTTGTGCCCACTTTCCCGTGTGTACACCCCTGCTGGTTAAACACACACACAAACATGCTGCAGAGAGCAAACCTGGCTTTTACCTCAACAATAAACAGAATAAAGAATAAAATATCATTACTGTTCCTTTAAATGATCTGCTGGCAGAGCTTCACAGTGTGAACGCACAGGTCAGTATCCTCTACTGAGACGCTCAAAGCGCGAAGCTATTCAGATATGAATACGCCAAAGTGAGAGCTCATCTGACTCTTAAAGGGAATGGCAAGTGACACACTGATTGGTTTATTTCACATCACGCCCTAATCACACACCCATGACTAATTAAGAGAATTATTTCATGTCTTTTGTGCGTTTCAAGCCACGCAAGGCATATATTTTGCACCCTCACCATACCAAAGACAGGACCCAAAGTGTTTAAATGTCAATAACAACTGGAAATGATGAAGACAATGATGTTTTAAAACATATATAATAATAATAATAATTCATAAATGCCACATCAGTCCACAAACGAACTCTAGAAACTTCAAAACCCTTAGAAACATACAGCGTTTAGGTTAAATAAGGTAACACAGCATGTTCCTATAGGAGCAGCAGGGTGAGCCGGGGTTGTGTACATTGCTGAGTGTGCTCAGATGGCTGTATATCTCGCCTGCTCTAGGAGAGATGAGCAGCAGATCCACAGTGCTGATCTACTGACAGGCTGCTGGGTTTAAAAGGCAGCTGTCCGCGCTGCACATCTCGAAGCTTAACTATGTACTGTTGACTGCAGTCCACCTGTCTCACTGACACAGTGCAGTGTAGCCTTATTTAGCATTATCGTTTAAAATTGCTGTAATTCCGTGGTTTTACGGCTTAAGATACAAATGTGCGTTATACAGTAGACAACATGACAACACTAAGCCTGAGAAATTGAACCTAAGCTGAGTCACGGCAGTTCTCTGTGGACTACTCACAATTAAACATCACATTTTAAATTAAGTCAGAGTTTATGTGGGGAAAAGCAGATTAGTGATTTTACTGCAGTTGTTCATCAAATTAATTCACAGTTTTACTACTAATTCTTTCCTGGTGAGAAGATAATTATCAAGACTTGCAGTAGCTGAAGAGCATTGGACAAAATGAAACAGCTGCTTATGTATCCTAAACAGACATTTTAGACTGTATACACCTGATCACTTTATGTGACTAGTATCTGGATAGTATTCCGATAAGACTTAAACCACATGCATTTACATATGGTAGTCAAATCCATCTCCAGTTTGAAATCTAATCGCTCTCTGGAACAGAAAACAAAAACACAAGATCAGTGTTGGGAGTAACGGCGTTACTTTTTTTCAGTAACGAGTAATCTAACTTACTAATTACTAATTACTATGACTGTAAATATAACGCCGTTACCATTTCCGATACCCCGTTACTGCACCTTACTTTAGCCGCTCTATGAACTTTTTTTTTTTTTTAACTTCGCTTTGCCCTGGTTAACCCCTCCTCTTTCCGGTGAACTTGAGCTTCTGGCCGCTGTGCCTGTAGGTTTACGTGGTTTGGTGTGGTGAAGTGAGGCACAATTGTGACGATTTGCGTGCCCTAATTAATTCAGTGATTGCCGTGGACAGGCCAAGTTCCGCTTTAAGGACGTTAAGCTCTTTTTAGCTGCTCCGTTTTTTGTGGTGCTGCTGCTTTCTCTTTTAGAGCTTAGATTCTCTGCCCGAATCCCACCTGACCTGAGGACCGACCCGTAATCGGGCTCCTATTTTTATTTTATATAAAGCTCTGGTGTGATAATCACAATGTTGCTAAGTAACCAATTATTATTGTTCACTAAAGCGAACGAAATAGCGAAAACTGAAAGTGAAAAAACATTTGTGTTAACTGAATCTAATAAAAACGGTAATTAAAAGGAAAAAACATAACTATCTCGAACTGTATTTTGTGTTTATAAAACTAACTAAAACGAACTGAAATTACTGATAGAATACCCTCATTTTCGTGTTTAATTTATTTATAAGCGCTGTTGTACAGCGGAGTTGTACAGCGGGCGGTGTTGCCGAGCGCGCGGCACCTCGTGGTCCGTTAGTTCTTGTGTAAAGCGCTCGCGCTAGCCGCAAAATACGACAGAAAACACTGAGAAACTGCAGAACTATGTATGGGATTAGAATATGAGCGCGAGGCAGATGAAAGAGAAACAGGAGATACAGTGTGTGAGAACATTTACCTGTGAGTAGCTCATACCAGAACAGGCTAATCTCTCTCTTTCTCTTTCTCTCTCTCTCTCACGTTTCTTAGATTGCTCTCTCTGATGAGATGTGTGGAAACTAATAAAAACTAGCCAGCCCACCCTAAAAACTTACTGAACAGAAAAAAATAAAAAATAAAATTAAACTATAATAAAAATGAAAAATGTAATCACGTAGCTCTGGGCGTACGTGAACGCCTCCACGTTTGACTTGCAGCACTGTGTGTAGCTGTTCTTAAAAATCATTTAAATTAAATAATAGTTCTATGCTTTTATGTCACAGTGTTAATTAACTTAATTCTGATTATATTTCGCTCATTCAATCAGCCCGAAAACAGACAGTTTATGGGACGGATCGGGTCGGGCTCGGGCTCATAATGACAGTTCATGGTTCGGGTTTGGTCGGGCTCGGGCAGAATGTGCACGGGCTCCGGCTGGGTCGCGTCGGAGTTTTTGGGCACGATCTAAGCTCTATTCTCTTTTGGTGAAGCTGTTATATTAATACCATTTTAACGGTCATTAGATTGTTGTTTTTGTCCATTATTTTGTTTTGTTTATATATACATATTTCCTTTGAGTGTGGCTTGGTTTAATTTCATCCCCAGACGCGTTTTTCCGTTTTTTTCAGTATTACTAAGTTTTAGTAATTTTCTTTGGTTCTGTGAAGAATTTCGTTTTGTTTTTTTGAAATTCGTTAGATTATATTTTTGTCAACATTTTGGGTTTGTTATTTTTCTAATAATAATAGTAAATGCATAATTCATTTCCTTTTTTTTTTGACGGGCGAATAATAAAAAGTAACGCATAGTTACTTTTACTGGTAACTAATTACTTTTATAGTGGAGTAACTCCGTTAGTAACTCAGTTACTTTTTTGGAGAAGTAACGAGTAACTATAACTAATTACTTTTTCAAAAGTAACGTGCCCAACACTGCACAAGATAAATTCCCTTAAAAAGCAACAGTGAGTCATGCTGTCATGGCTGGACAGGACTCAGACACGCGCAGGTGCAGTTTAAGAACTTTAGTAAAGAAGAGTTGTGCACAGAGAGTAGTCAAAATGAGCAAGGTCAACACCAGCAACAACAGCAGCAAGAGGGAATAAACATACCAGAATTGTAATACAGTCCAAGGGTCATACACAGCAAGCCGATATCAGAGCGCAGGCAAAACTAAAAAAAAATACAAAAACACGATTGAATATAGTCTGTGTAACAGGTGAAATCAATATTCTGGTGATATTCAGGTTTCTGGGTGTGATGTCAGTGATGTAGCCTGGAGACTGGAGATCACAGGTAGAGCTGACTGTGGGAGATACAGGAGAGCATTGGTGTGACATCAGTATGTGGTGCATTCTGGGTATTGTAGTCCAGAGATCGGAGATGGCAGGTAGAACTGAGTGTGGGAGATACAGGAGAGCATTGGTGTGATGTCAGTATGTGGTGCATTCTAGGTATTGTAGTCCAGAGATTGGAGATCGCAGGGAGAGCTGAGTGCGGGAGATACAGGAGAGCATTGATGTCAGGTATAAATTTCACATTTTTAACTGAAATACTGAATAAAGTAACTTTTTAATGGTATTCTAATGTTTTGAGATGCACTAGTATAACCCTGATACTCAAAATATGAAAAAAAAAAAAGTTAAGATTCACCCTAAAAAGTTTTTGGACACTGGCTGTGTAAATACATTTAGTAAACTCCTCATACTGTGCCATCCTAATACAAAACAGGACATAGATTCTACTGTCATACTTCACAACAATTCCATTGGCCCTAAAACAGAACCTTGTGGGATTTGACCGTTTTTGCTGATAAAGAACAACACAATTGTTTATGCATAAGAATTAATAACAAAAATTAAGAATAATAAATCTAGGGTTTAAGGAGTTTAATAATCTTAAAGCTCTGAATGGCTGCAGTATATGACTGTAAAAGCTCTTAAAGCAAATTCAAATTTTGTTCTATATCTGTTTTTACAAATAGGCAACAGATTGCTTAGTGCTCAGCCAAGGACACAGCAATACAACTGTGAATTTAAGCTCTTTATTTTTCTTTACATTGAGGCTGTTTGATTCATCAGAAACTAATAGACACAAAAACATGACAGGAGTGCTCTTACGTTTCTTATGAACCGGCCAGCAGTGGGAATACATATAGAAATATGTTATACGCATAGATGATGAGCACTAAAAGAAGGCTTGTCTCACATTATTTACAGATTATGGATAAAACAGTAACCTGATGAAATCCTGTGTTCTGACTGCAAATCTGCTTTAAATACTTCATTACCTGCAGCGCATTTCAATCACACCAGAAAACAGCTTAAATAAATGCACATAACGTTCAATATTACTGGAAAATGATTTTTTTTTTACGTTTTTCTGGATAACATACCAACAAATGAACAGTGCAGAAGAGTACGGGCAAAGGATAAATTGCATATGAAAAGTTATTGATTGATATTCTAGTAACACAACATATACAGCTGCCCATTATAGTTTCAGAACCTGGATAATAGCAGGTTATTTTTCAGGCCAAATTGCTGATTTGGCACCTTTCTCCACTGGACAACAGCTGTTCATTATGTTGAATAATGTGTCAATCAGCAAGACAATCAATACGCATTGCGTATGTGTGCAGAATGGACGGACAATTACAGCGTGAATGAGAAGGCCATTAGGATTAGGGCTCGTTCTGATGATGGACCATGTTTCTCTCCATGTTTGAGAAATTGCAACAGCTTAAGATCTTAACATCTCTCTGTTCTGTGAGCTTTAATCCTTTCTGTTTTTACTCGCAGTGTTTTGACAGCCTGTACGCCAAACAGAATCCTGTTTTTGTTTGTGTTTATTTGTTTATTTGTTTGTTTGTTTGTTTGTTTGTTGTTGTTTTTTATGGATGACTAAACAGACTGTGTTTTTTTTTTAGATGGTTCTTGTATATTATGGAAAGCTTTGATAGATGCGCCGAAAAGGTGTTACTTTAAGATTACAGTATTAAAGTAAAATATACTGTTTATTGTGGCTTTACCCTGGGGATAGGGGCGTGGCCACAGTGACCTGGTAGTCAGAAAGCAACAGAGAAAGACACAAACAAAGGAAATAAATGAACTCATAGAAATAGATCTTTATTTGTAGAATTGCCCATTACTACACTCAAAACAAACTTAAATGAGCATTATTGCTTGTTAGTGTTTTTTTTTTTTTTAAACGAGAAAGTCCCCGTTGCCTCTGCTTCATCACTCTTTGTTCTTTTGAGAGAGAGTTGAGACCTCCTTTTAAAATGGTCATATTCAGTTCCATGAGTCTCAGCTGTGTACAGATAGTGTAAATGTGCGGGCGGGCCCATAGTTCATTTGCCTTAATATGATTAAAAAGTAAATTTATTTCCATAATTCACTTGAAAATGGGAAACTCATATATTATATAGATGTATTACACACAGACTGATCTATTTTAAACTTTTATTTAAGCTTTTATTGTTGATGATTATGGCTTACAGCCAATGAAATCATCTCAGAAAATAAGATCAATTGGTACTTTCTGCAGTGTGGGCAGTGTGCCAAGTCCTAAATCAGTTTACCTTCTACCAGGAGATTTTACAGCACTTCATGCTCCCCTTTGCTGACAACTTTTATGGAGATGGGGATTTCATTTTCCAGCAGGACTTGGCACACTGCACACACTGCCAGAAGTATCAACTGGTCTTAAATAATATGATCATTTTAAAAGAAATAAATGCATAAAATAGATCGCATCTATATAATCTGAGTTTTCAACATTTTCAACTGAATTGCTAAAATAAAGTCACTTTTTAATAATATTAATTTCATTAATGTTGCTTTTGAGATGCACCTGTATGTATTACTATACAATACAATGGCTACTTCAAGTTGTACCCGTTGTTGACAGACACACACACACACACACAGCTTGTCTTGTCTCTGTAGAGAAATATTTTTACTAAATACAGTCCATTTCTCACAGCGATGTGCATACTTCCATCATTTGACAGTGTAGACAGTTACTCAAACAAAAGCAAGATAGACTCTTTCTGATGCTTTTAATAATAATATTTGCATTTTAATCATATAAACTTAACCCATAAGAGCCCAGACCCATGATAAATGACATTATTTAACACAACACAAATTGTATAACCTGTATTTTAACATTTTGTTCTAGAATTCAGGTCAGACCCAGTTTTATAACGTTTAATTAAAGCATTAAAGTTTATTTTTGCTTCAACAGAGCTGTAGAAGCAAAAATACACTTTTTAAAAGGAGCTATTTTATCTCAAGGACTTTATCTCAGTACACCTACGTTCTGTAAATAAGGTCAGATGAATGAACACACATTCACACACTGTCCTGTAGTGATGCTCTCCGGAGGTTCAGTGTGTGTTAGTTAGGGACTTCATGGGTTAAACTGAAGGACAGAGCTCTGTAAAGTACTTCACACATCTTTTAAAGGGTCTGTGACACATACGTCCCCATGGGCTCTTTTAGGTAAAACCATTTTACTAAAATGCTAGAGACACGTATAGAATAGAACCCATTTAGCTATGAGTTGAAGACACATTTGTTCAGTTGAGGAAGAAAAATGTTTGTCATTAGTCTGAGAACAGGTATATACAGTTCCTGTTTTAGGCTGGAGGAAGGCGTACTGTGTGCTCTATTTTAATGTTGAGTCCTGGCAGGGTGATGGCACATTCGAACATATGAGTCACGGCTCATTATTATGATTCATACTCAAATGCTACAGACATCACTTGAGTTACTAACTGGGCCAGTGCACTTTATACAACCTACAATTTCCTGTAACACTTCAACAGGACTGTGTGATGATTAGATGGGTCAAGCTTTTATCAGTTTATTCTCAAATAGAGGTACAATTTAGATAAAGGCAGTCATGTAATAAATAAATAAATAAGGGCATGGAAAAAAATGGATTTGTGTAAGTCTGTAAAAATACTGGTTTTGTTAGGTACTGACTTTTATTAGACTGTCACAGTGGCCAAACACACAACTGACACTTGTGGATATCAAACACAGTTTATTAAGTAAAGAGCTAAATTATATAGGAATATAGGAATGGTTAGGGACAGGCAAGGTCAGTAACAAAAAGGCTGCAAAGACCAGAGTGGGCAGGCAAGAAGGTCATCCACAGGATATCCAACAAAAAGTAGAAGTGCAAGGCAAAAGGGTACTCAAAAATACAAAAATAGGTCGGCATCTAGAAGGCTAAAAAAACAACAACAAAGAGCTAGCCAAAAAAGGATCAATATCATTGTTGGTGTATTATTTTTGTATTATTTAAATTTTACATTTACTGCATTTAGGTGACACTCTTATCCAGAGCGGCTGAAAAGGTTATTTATGTTATAGAGGTGGCCAATGTAGTGTTAGGAGTCTTGCCCAACTTTTATTGGTGTAGAGCAGCATTCAGTCACCCAGACCTGGAATTGAACCTGAGCTCCCAGGCAGGCGGTAGTGTTATCCACTGCACCGCACCAACCACTTTCCTTTTTAGTTTTATTCAACTCTGCAACACATTGAACATAAACAATACAATTATATATACAATATACATATTTACATCAACCTATAAAAGTGTTATCCATTACATGAAACACTATAATGCATCAATGGAAATTGTTGGCGTTATGTTGTGCCATCTTTTTCTTTTGGGATGAGTTGGGGAGTGATCATCCAACATTTTGACCGTATAATGTATATCATCTTCTCTAATGGAATCATAGAAAGTTCTTTTTTTTTTACTTTTTTTAAAACATAAGCCTCTGAGCCAAAAGTGTCAAATACAGTGCCAGTCAAAAATATACATCTTAAATTCAGTGGTTTTTCATTATGTTTTTCATTTATAATAGTAAAGTCATACAAACTATAAAAAATCATGACATTTTTTACTAAACTAAATATTTAGTGTTTTATAATTTAGATTCTTTAAAATAGCACTTCTTGCTTAGATAGAGGCCAGCTTTGTACATCTTGGCTGCATTTTCTCTGTCAGCTTTATTAAGGTAGAATCACCTGGAATGTATTTCAGTTAACAGCTGTGCTGAACTTATCAAGAGTTAATTACTTGAATTTCTTGTAATCAGTTGTAATGTGAAGAGGTAGAGTTGGTATACAGTGAATAGCTCTGTTCAAATCCATTTTATGGCAAGAACTACTTAATTAAGTAAAGAAAAATGAAGGTCAGAAAATAAAAAAAGGACTTTTAAAGTATCGACAAGTGTAATTGCAAAGACCAATAAAATCAGTATGATGAAACTGGCTCTCATCAGGAGTTAGCAGCTTCTCAGTCACTGCAAAGTTAACAGCACCCCATATAAGAGCCAGATAAATACTTCCCTGAGTATTTTGGTTTGTTTAACACCCATAAGTTACTACATGGTTTCTTATGTGTTTCTTGTTTATTGTCTGCTAAAAAAAAACATTGGTTTTATGAAGTTTTGACTGGTTCTCAATGTCAAAGCATCTGCCTTTAACAGAGAGAACCTTTAAACACCAGTTATAAGGTTATGCTCTACTGTTTCCTCACTTGCTTCACATTCTGAATGTATAGTAAATTATATTTTTATTATCATTGCTAGACAAATGTTCACAACCACTCAATACCCTGACAAACAACGCCAGAGCCTGACAGACTGTTAGACACACCTGCCAAAAATGAGATTTCCCATACACTGTTAAAATGAATAATTGGATCAAATAAAAGTGCTTCTTTAATTTACTGCTTCTAAAGTATCAGTCAGTTAGGCTAATCACTTTAAGTGTTACATTTCAGTGATTAAGTGCTGTTGAAGACATTAAAACATTTTAGAGCTGATAAATAAGGACGCAGGGGAAGATGAGACTTTTTATGAGGCTGTTTTCTGAACACAGTAGAGTTTTAACTTCTTCCACTACTTCCTCCAGGATCTGCCTTTACTTTTTTTATTGTCATTCTTGACATTACATGTGAACATTGTAACAGATTATACTGCACATGTTGGTTGGTTGGTAGGTTGGTTGGTTGGTGTGGCGCAGTGGATAACACCGCTAACCATTTGTTTGCACATCATCAGAAAATGGATGAATGCTAACTTCTTAAAACTAAACGAAGATAAAACAGAAATACTTGTAATTGGCAATGAAGAAAAGAGAAAAAAGATAACCCACTCCATAGGAAACCTCAATTCTTCAAACAAAAGATAAAATCAGAAACCTTGGTGCAACCCTTGATTCTGACTTTTCATTCATATCTCAGATAAACAAGATCATTAAAACTGCCTTTTATCACTTCAAGAAGAGATGCAGTTAAGTGATAAAAGGCAGTTGGATGATGCCAAAAAACTGAAACATGCAATTGTTTTTTTTCTTGCATTAATCACTGCAATGCACTACTAACAGGACTTCCTAAATCCACAATAAATAAACTCCAGCTGGTGCAAAATGCATCAGCAAAACTATTGACATGTACTAAAAAAACACGACCATATCAAACCAATTTTAGCTTCCCTTCATTGGCTACCTGTTTCTTTTAGAATCAACTTTAAGATTTTATTACTAGTCTATAAATCAATTAATGGTTTAGCACCTTCATACAATTCTGAAATATTGACTGAATATGTTCCAAATAAAAGTGTCTAACAATCATCAACTGATAAACTCCTCCAGATCCCCCGTATGAGACTCAAAAAGCGGAATGCTGTAAATGTGTGTAGAACATGGGTTTAGTAGTAGTAGTGTTGTGTTTATTGTTAGTGGTGTTTCTGCTGGTGTAGGTGGAGATAATTCTGGTTAGATTCTGATCTAAGCTAGAGGTGAATGACCAGAAAATAGACAGGCGTGTAGATCCAAACATGCTTCAGGCTAGAAGATGTTTCACCACTATCACATTGCATCAGTATGTACTCTATACTGTTCACTCTCTAGGCTTGTATGCAGCACCTCTCTTCAGGCTGGTCCTTCTATGTATACTATTGGGCCCTTGAACTGATCTAAAACATGAATACATAGCTTATAATATGGCTCAGATTGACCCTCCATCCTTTGGGATGGAGTAGATGTGCCTGATGTCTTTAAATATCAGCTAAACACACAGTGCTTTCAAAAGCACACTGGATAAGAGGGTCTGATACATGTAAAGGTTAGAGTACTGAACATTGTGGCAGTTCATGTTGAGGCCATATGAAGTTTCATACAAATACAAATCCTTTAATTTGAATCTAAATCCACGAAATTGTTTAAAATAAAACTGCACCAGAGTTGTAAAATTTATATATATTGACATATACAATTGATATACAATTATCTTTAAATGTTCTGTATTTTAGATTAATATTAAAGTCATCCAAACTATGAAGAAAAAAAAACACATGGAATTATTTAGTGAACTAAAAAAGTGTTAAACAAACCAGAATATGTTTTATATTTTAGGTACTTCATAGTAGCACCTCTTGTTTAGATGACAGCTTTGCACTTGATGTGCAAGATACTCTTAATGTGTTTGAGAACATCAGTGGTGTTGTGAAGAGGTAGAGGTGGTAATAGCTTTAAAATGAACGTAAGTCAATCAAAAATACATCAAAAATCAATCAAAAATGCTGTTTCTGTCTGTAATGTGCTCAAAAACAGATTTCAATCTGTAATAAATACATAAATACATAAAAGAAAAGTTACATACAAAATAAAAATCAACACAATATTTGTATTTTGTCTGTTCGTTGCAGTGAAGTCATTTGTTAAAAACTGTTGTTTCATATAACATAACATTTATTTAAACGTTTTATTTAAAACGTTTCTATATTCATTTATATATATTTTCACAAATTATCTCTAAGCAGTAAAAAATGCAGGGAAAAGATGTTTATTCAACTACCCTCGGGGATCAATAAAGTATCTATCTATCTATCTATCTATCTATCTATCTATCTATCTATCTATCTATCTATCTATCTATCTATCTATCTATCTATCTATCTATCTATCTATCTATCTGTCTATCTATTAGCTGGGATGCTACCATGCTTTACTTATTTAATTAATTATTTATTATTTAAGTAAATAATTTAAGTATTTTATTTTTCCATTGCAGTGGGTGTGGCTAAACTGATGTTTGATTGGCTAATAAATGTCCATTTTTATTAATAATGAGTCTTAATCTGTGTGAAGTGAAAGAATACACAAAAAATAAGAAAACACACCATGTCCATTACAATGGATGCAGAGTCTGAAGAAAGGGTTAAGTGCAGTCACAAAGACTATCAAAAAATGTATGATGAAACTGGCTCTCATCAGGACTGCCCCAGCTAAAGGAAAAGCATGAGTTACCTCTGTTGGACAGGATAAGTTTTCAGAATCATCAGCCTCAAGACCAAGCCAAATTTACAGCTCCCCAGATAAGAGCAGCTAAATGCTTCTTCACAGAGTATTTTGGTTTGTTTAACACGTTTAAGTTACTACATGATTCATTGTGTCTTTCTTTATAGTCTGGATGGCTTCACTATTCATGTATAATGTGGGAAAAAAACATAAATATAGAAGTATTGATTAAAAATTAGTGTCCAAATTTTTATCTGGTACTCTATATTACGTATACTGTAAATTAGTCATCCAATTATCTTGACACAGACATCCTCTCTCATCAGTGAATTTAGCTAATTTAAGGTTTACCCACTGCTGACGCACGAGTTCATCTGTGCACAAACAGCTTGTACAATCTCCATAACAAAACCCTGTCAATAATGGGATGCTCCAGGGCAGCTGCACATGAGCATATGTTCATATGTCAGTTAGGGAGTTTAACACCTGCCAGCACAAGAAGGTGAAAAAATAAGTGGCATTTACACTTTGTGCACATTGTTGTTGTAGAGTGAATCACTGCCACTGTGCCAATCTAACTAGGAAATTACTATATGATGACTGAACTTGTGCATTTATGTAGAATAGTTCGGGCACATTATTAAAAATGCATTTAACCATTTAAGACTATACATTAAAAAAGTCAAGGCACCTCCACAAATTATTATTACTTAAAATACTTCAAATGGTTTCTTGAGGCTCCGAGTGGTCCAGCGGGCTAAGCTCCGCTGCTGTGATCAGGAGATCACTGGTTCGAATCCTGTTCATGTTGCTTGCCATCGGCTACCGAAGCCCTGAGAGAGCACAACAATTGGTCTTGCTCTCTCTGGGTGGGTAGATGGCGCTCTATTCCCTCTCTCCCCATATCACTCCAAAGGGTGAGGTCGATCAGCACAAGGCTGCATCTGTGAGCTGATGTATCTGAACTGAGTCGCTGCGCTTTCCTTCAAGTGTGCTGTGAAGCTACTCGGCAATGCTGCATCAGCAGCAGTTAGAAAAGAGGCGGAGTCTGACTTCTTATGTATCCGAGGAGGCATGTGCTGGTCTTCACCCTCCTGGTGTTGGGGCATCACTAGTGATAGGGGAAGTCCTAATGAATGGGTTGGGTAATTGGCCGTGTAAATTGAGGAGAAAATGGGAAAAAAAAAAAAAAAAAAAAAAAATGGTTTCCTGTTAAATTTTTTTGTAAATACATCATATATGGCGTCTAAAGTCATGCAAATTGATCATGCAAATTACAACTCTAATTAACAGCAACAGCAAGTAGAGAGAAAAACCTTTTTAACTTTCAATGGAAGTGAATGTGGAAATATTTAATTCCAAGTCATTTTGGACTTGAATCATATTGGTCCTTCTGACTCAATGAAAAAAAAAAAAATGCAAAAATCTATATAAAAAAAAAGCTAAACAAAAATGGAGATTGTATTTTAGCATGACAGCAACATTGTATATAAACCTGATGCGGAAAGTAAGGAAATTTGTGTTTATATTTTTTAATTATTTTTTTGTTGTTTCAAATGCTTCTTGACAAAAAAATCGTATATGATATGGTTGAGAGGCTGTTAATTTATCTTTTAAATGATGCCAC